>NW_006921922.1:593769-624486 GCF_000298275.1 Orycteropus afer afer
AGTTGGGGTTTAGTCCACTTCTATATCCTTCCCTTGAAGGCTCAGGGGTCCAAGATTATCTTCTGTGTCTGTGTTAATTGGTTTCCCTTTTCTTTGTTGGAGAGAGTCTGTGCAGTCTTTCTGCCTAGTCCACCATCTTGCTGGAACTCTACTTCTTTCTTCTTTTGATGGTTCCTGTATCATTCAATATTTTGCCCATAGAATTCTTCAGTATTGCAACTCAAGGTTTGAGTCATCTCTTTTGTGCTTTCAGCTTGAGAAATGCCAAGCGTGTTCTCCCATTTTGGTTTTCTAACTCCAGATCTTTGTACATTTCCTTACTTTACTTTGTCATCTTAAGCTGCTCTTTTGAAATCTTCTGTTCAACTATTTTATCTTGTCATTTTTTCCACATGCTTTAGCTATTTTTTGTTAAAGAGAAACTTCAGAGTCTCTCCCTGACTCTGGCATTCATTACATCTTTTCTTCCTTTTTTCTCTTTTTAATGACCATTTGATTTCTTCATGTATGATGTTCATGATGTCATGTCACAACTCATCTGGTTTTCAATCATTGGTGTACATTATGTAAAATCTATTCTTGATATTATCTCTAGATTCAGGTGGGGTATAATCAAGGCCATATTTTGGCTCTTATGGACTTGTTTTAATTTTCTTCACCTTCAACTTGAACTTGCATATGAGCAATTGATCACCTGCTCCACAGTCATCTCCAGTCTTGTTTTCACTGATGATACTGAGTTTCTCCATGGCCTTTATCTAAAGGTGCAGTAGATCTGATTCCTATCTATTCATTCCATATGATGAGGTACATGTGGACAGCCACATATATTTGGTTGAAAAAAGTTATTTGCATTGAATTGGTCATTGGTCTTGCAAAATTCTCTAGGGCAATCTCCAGCATCATTTCTATCACAAGGCTATATTGTTCAACAACTGTTTCTTCTTTCTTTCCACCTTTTGCATTCCAATCACCGTTAACAATCAAAGCATCTTGATTGCATGTTTGGTCAATTATAAACTCCACAAGTTGGTAAAAATCTTCAATTTCTTCATCTTTGACTTTAGTGGTTTGTATGTAAATTTGAATAATTCTATTATTAATCAGTGTCCTCTTTAAGCATATGGATATTATACTATCACTGACAGCATTATACTTCAAGATTGTTCTTGAAACATTCCTTTTCATGATGAATACAACACTATTCCTCTGCAAATTGTCATTGCTGGCATAGTAGAACATATGATTATCTGATTCAAAATGGACAATAGCAGTCCCTTTCAGCTCACCAGTGCCTATGATATCAATCTTTATGTGTTCTATTTCATTTCTTATAATTTCCAGATTTCTATGATTCATACTAAGTACATTCCACATTCTGATTATTATTAATGTTTTGCAGCTGTTTCTTCCCATTTTGAGTCATGTCCTATCAGCAAATGTAGGTCCTGAAAGTTGTGCTCCATCCAAGTTGCCTCCTCAACAGTCATATGGTCTGTTATATCAAGAATTACAAATTCGAAAAGAATACTATCTCATTCATTATCAAAAATAATATTTCAAGATCTATCCTGAACTATAATGGTGGATGTGATAATACACATATGCCTACAAGGAATAGCAATTAACATGAATATTATTCAAATTTATGCAGTAATTACTAATAACAATGATGAAGAAATTGAAGATTTGTACCAAGTTCTGCAGTATACAATTTAACAAACATCCAATAAAGATGCAGTGATAGCTACTGGTAATTGAAATGGGAAAACTGAAAGCAAAGTGTAAGATAGGTAGTTGGAAAATAGTATCTTGTTGATAGAAACCACACTGGAGATCGCATGATAAAATTTTGTAGTGCAATGACTTATTCATGGCAAATATTGCTTTTCAACAACATAAACTGCATATATACATATGGACCTTGTCAGATAACACATCCAGGAATCAAATCAACTACATATGTGGAAAGAAACAATGCAAAAGCTCAAAATCATCAGTCAGAACAAGTCCAAGGGCTGTCTGTGAAACAAACTATCAATTGCTCATATGAAAGTTCAAGTTAAATTTCAAGTTGAAATAGAAAAAAAATTATAAATCCATGAGAGATAATGTATGACCTTGAAGTTAGATACCACTTCAATAATAGATTTGTCACATTGAACACCAATGAACAAAACTAGACAAGTTATTAAATAATATCAAAGACATCATGCATAAAAAAAGCAAAAGGTCATTGAATATACAGGAAAAAAAAAGTCCAAAATGTATCTCAAAAGGGTCTCTGAAACTTGCTTTTTAACAAAGAATAGCTAAAGTAAATGGAAGAAATGATAAAGTAAAAGACTTGAACAGAAGATTTCAAAGGATGGCATGAGAAGACAAAGTAAAATATTATAATGAAATATACAAAGTTGTGGAGTTAAACAAAAAAAAAAAAAAACAACAAAGAGCACACTCATTATTTTCCAGGCTGAAAGAACCTGAGAAAAGCCTCAAACTTTGAAGTGAAATATTGAAGATTCTGTGGTTAAAATACAAACAAGGCATTAATCACCAACATAACATGGAGGGAATGCACAGATTCTCTCTATCAAGAAGAATTTGCCCATGTTCTAGCTTTACAGAAGATAGCATATGATCAAGAACTGATGGCATTGAAGAAAAATGTCAAATCTGTAAAGAAGACATTTGAGAAAAATCAGGTTCCAGAAATTTATGGAATTCAAATTGATATTTTAACAAATGGAGGCTCACTCATAGACACCAAGAAATTTGGATGACAGATACCTTGCTGGAGAAGATACATATTTGTACCCATTCTAAGGAAAGATGACCCAGCAGAATGCAAAGAATATTGCATAATAGCATTACTACTATACACAAGTAAAATGTTACTGAAAGTAAATAAAAATTGTTGTAGCAGTACACATGCAGGGAACTGCCAGAAACTCAAGCCAGATTCAGAAGAAGATGTGGAATTAGGGCTTGTTTTCCTCACTATGGGGCATAAATTATGGACAATATTTCAAAGAATGGCAATTCTACAACACTTAATTGTGCTCAGGTGAAATCTTTACATATACCAAGAGGCAGTTATTACAACAGAACAAGTAGGTACTATATGGTTTAAGATCAGGAAAAGTGTGCATTTTTATTCAATCTGTATGCTAAGTAAATAATCCAAGAAGCAGAACTATATGAAGAGGAAGGTCACATCAGGATTGGAAGAAGATTGATTTACAGCCTGTAATATAAAGATGGCACAATTTTGCTTGCTGAATGTGAAGAGGACTTGAAGCACTTACTGAAGATCAAAGACTACATCTTAAACATAATAAAGAAAACAAAAATCCTCACAATTGGACCTATAAGCAGTATCTTCATAAATGGAGAAAAGACTGAAGTCATCATAGATCTCATTTTACTTGGACCACAATCAATGTCCATGGAAGGGGGGACTGAAATGACATATTGCATTCAGCAAAACTTCTGCAGAGGATCGCTATAAAATGTTACAATACAAAGGTGAAGAATAAGTTGTGCCTGACCGATCATGGCATTTGCAACCACCTCATGTGCATGCAGAAGTTTGACAGTGAAGAAGAAAGACTGGAAAAGAATTGATACATTTGAACTGTGGTGTTGTGAAGAATATTGAATATACCATGGGCAGCCATAAGAATGTCTAGTTACATCTTGGACGAAGTACTGCCAGAATACTACTTAGCAGTGAGGTTGATGAGACTTCTCATAACCTTTGGATATGTTATCAGAGGGGACCAATCTCTGGAGAAGGATATCATGTTTGGTAAAGTAGTGGGTAAGAAAAATGAGGAAGATCCTCAAATAGATGGACTGAGACAGTAGTTGTTAATAATGGAATCAAATACAGAATGATTGTAAGTATGGCACAGGATCAGGAAATGTTTTACAGAATTGTATATAGCATTTTACAGATGTCGAACCCACCAGCTGCTCCAGGAGAGAAAGATGAGGTAATCTGCTGCCCTGAAGCTGTGCAGCTTTGGAAACTCTTTGTGGCAGTTCTACTCTGTCCTTAGGTTCTCTATGTTTCAGAATTGACTTGATGGTAGTCAGTTTTCTCTGTGTGTGTGCGGGGGGGGGTGTATAAATATCAGTTTTCCAAGAAAATATATGGTAATAATTATATCAACCATAACACTATAACTATAACTATTTTTAACTGTATTTTGTATTTTTAGACTTTTGAAAAGCATTCATGGAATTACATGTTTTATCAAAATCCAATTCTTCAAGCATCAACAAAATTTCAACAATTAAATTGTGTGCATGTGTGCACATACATGTGTTTTATATGTTCATATTTTGACTAGTATTGTGAACTCTATGAAATGGCTATAAAGTCATTATAACCTACTTTTCACCTTAACTTCCTCTATTATAATAATATGGAAGGTAAAATATTATCCTTTTTAGTCTTCCTGGTTAATAGAAGTGGTCAAGTGTCATAATTCCTTCCATTGGTATAAGCAGGCACCCACATTCGGGAGAGAGGGGAGGAGCGAGGGCTGAGACAGAGATGCAGGACCACATGTAAGGGGAAGGCGAAGAGGTTCTGAACAGCTAAGGAAGACAAACTTGTCTGTCGGTTTGTCATACTGTGGTAACTTGTGTGATGCTGTGAGGCTTGAGACTGCACCATCAGTGTCTCAAATACCAGAAGTGTTGCACATGGTGAACAAGTTTCAATGCTGCTTACAGACTGAGACAGACTTGGAAGAAGGAAGAGGTCATCCACTTCTCAAAAAATTGGGCAGGGAAAACCTTATGCATAGCACAGAAGCACTGTGTGATACATTACTGTGCAACTTTATGAATAGCTTGGAAACATTGTCTGACACAGTGCAGGAAGATGAGCCCCTTAGGTTGAAATGCATGCAAAATACAATTGGGAAAGAGCTGCATCATAAGAGTAGAACCAACCTTAATGAAAAGGATAAAGTGAAGCTTTCAGGACCTCCATTTGGTGACGTGGCATGACTCAATTTGAGGAGAAATAGCTGCAAACATCCATTAATAATTAGAACATGGAATGTACAAAGTATGAAACTTGGAAAATTGGAAGTTGTCGAAAATGAAATAGAACACATAAAGATTGATATCCTAGGCATTAGTGAGATGAAATGGACTGGTTTTGGCCATTTTGAATCAGATGATCATATGATCTACTGTACTTGGAATGATAGTTTGAAGAGGAATGGCATGGCATTCATCATGACAAAGGGTGTTTCAAGATGTGTCCTGAATACAGAGTTGTCACTGATATAGTGTAATATCCATATGCCTACAAGGAAAACCAGTTAATACTACAATCATTCAAATTTATGCACCAACCACCAAAGCCAAAGCCAAAGAAATTTAAGATTTTTACCAACTTTTGCAGTCTGAAATTGACCGAACATGCAATTAGGGTGTGTTAATTATCACTGGTGACTGGAATGCAAAAGTTGGAAACAAAGAAGAATTACTGGTAGTTGGAAAGTTTGGCCTTGGTGACAGAAATAACGCTGGAGACTACATGATAGAATTTTGAAAGACCAACAATTTATTCATTGCAAACACCTTTTTTCAACAACACAAGGGGTGGCTGTACATGTGAACTTCACCAGATAGACACATAGGAATCAGATTGACTACATCTGTGGCAAGAGGAGATGGAAAAGCTCAATATCTTTAGCCAAAACAAGGCCAGGAGCTGATTGTGCAACAGACCATCAACTGCTCTTATGCAAATTCAACTTGAAGTTGAAGACAATTAAAACAAGTACACAAGAACCACAATATGACCTGGAATATATCCCTCCTGAATTTAGAGACCATATAAAAAATAGATTTTACACATTGCACACCAGTGACCGAAAACCAGAAAAACTATAACATCAAGAACATCATCCATGAAGAAAGCAAGAGGTCATTAAAAAGAAGAGAAAGGAAGAAAAAAACAAAATGAATGTCAGAAGAGACTCTGAAAATTGCTCTTGAGCAATGGAGAGTGTTAAAGTAAACGGAAGAAATGACAAGATAAAAGAGCTAAACAGAAGATTACAAAAAGCACCTTGAGCAGACAAAGCCAATTACTATAATGAAATGTGCAAAAAGTTGGAGTTAGAAAACCAAAATGGAAGAACGCACTAAGAATTTCTCAAGTTGAAAGAACTGAGGAAAAAAAAAAAAAATTAAACCTTGACTTGCAATATTGAGAGATTCTATGGGCAAAATATTGAATGATGCAGGAAACATCAAAAGAACGTGGAAGGAATACACAGAGTCATTGTACCCAAAAGACCTGGTTGATCTTCATCCATTTCAGGAGATATCATATGATCAAGAATCAATGGTATTGAAGGAAGAAGTTGAAGCTGCACTGAAAGAATTGAAAAAGAAACATGGCACCAGGTATTGACAGAATACCCATTGAGATATTTCAACAAATGGATGCCCACTGGAGGCACTCACTCAGTTATGCCAAGAGATTTGGAAGACAGCTACCTGGCTGACTGGAAGAGATCCATATTTGTACCCATTCCAAAAAAAGGTGATCCCACAGAATGTGAAAGTTATCAAACAATATCATTAATATTGAATGCAAGTAAAATTTTACTGAAGATAATTCAAAAATGGTTGCGGCAATATATTGATAGAGAACTTCCTGATATGCAAGCTGGATTCAGAAGAGGACATGGAATAAGAGATGCTGTTGCTGATGTCAGATGAATCTTGGCTCAAAGCAAAGAATACCAGAAAGATATTTACTTATGTTTTATTGATTATGCAAAAGCATTAGATTGTATGGATCATAAAAAAATTATGAGTAACATTGAGAAGAATGGGAATTCCAGAACACTTCATTGTACTGAGGCTGTTGTTTGAATGGAGCAAGGGGACACTGCATGGTTTAAAATCAAGAAGGGAGTGTGTTGGGGTTGTATCCTTTCCCCATATTTATTCAATCTATATGCTGAGCAAATAATCCAAGAAGCTAGACTACATGAAGAAGAATGTGGCATCAGGATTGGAGCAAGAATCTTTAACAATCTGTAGTACGTTGATGACACAGCTTTGCTTGCTGAAAATGAGGATGACTTAAAGCACTTACTGATGAAGATTAAAGAATACAGTCTGTAGTATGGATTACATCTCAATATAAATAAAACAAAAAGCCTCACAAGTGGACCTATAAGCAGCATCACGATAAATGGAGAAAAGATTGAAGTTGTCATAGACTTCACATTGCTTGATTCAACAATCGACACCAATCGAAGCAGCAGTCAGGACATCAAAAATGTATGTTGTTGTTACATGCCGTGGAGTCGGACTGGACTCATAGCAACCCCTCCGTGGGTTTCCGAGGCAGTATCACTATGGAAGTAGATTGCCCCATCTTCCTTCAGAGGAGTATAGCACTGGACACATCGGCTGCAAAGGACCTCTTTCAAGTGCTGAAGGAAAGGATGTCTCCTTGAAGACTAAGGTGCTCCTGACACAAGGCATGGTATTTTCAATCACCTCAGATGCATACGAGAGCTGGACAATGAATAAGGAAGACAGAAGAGTTGATGCTATTGAGTTGTGGTTCTGGCGAAGAATGTTGTTAATACCATAAACTGCTAAAAGATCTAACATATCTGTCCTAGAGGAAGTGCAGCCGAATGCTCCTTGGAGGTGAGAATGGCCAGACTTTCTCACCTATTTTGATCATGTTGTCAGAATGGACCATTCTTTGGAGAAGGATGCCATGCCTGCTAAAGGGGAGGGTCAATGAAAGACGGGAAGGCCCTCAACGAGGTGGATTGACTCAGTGGTTGCGGAGTTGGGCTCAAGTATAGCAAGGCTTGTGGAGCTGTCACTGCCAGGCAGTGTTTCGTTCTGCTGTGCATAGGGTCACTATGAGTCAGAAATGACTGGACATCACCTAACAACAACAGCCACTTAGGGAAGGAAATCATTCTACAGAATAAGACAAAATTGAAACACAAGGTGGTTTGTGTTCTTCCATTTCAATTATTTCTAACACATTGACATTGAACTTAGAAGTAAAATAGCCATTTTGCAAAACCTCACACTAAGAACAGAAGACAGGATGAGAGAAGAGCCACAGTCATGTATGACATCATCGGAATGCCATCTGTACCCTGGCCTGCCTTGCTCTGAATATCTTGTTATTGCAACACAGAAATCTGTTATTTATTTAAGCCATGGCATTGACGTATTTTTTTATTTCTTAGAACTAAAAGCAATTTTAACTTATATTAGTAGTTTATCAAAGTATTTTGGAAACTTTTTGGTGGATTGTATTTTAATAAAATGCATAATTCTATGAATGTCTTCCTGAATGCTTATTAATGTAGAATATATTTTAAAGGATAGTAACTTAATAAAACAATGTTTTCAGTAAGAACATTTTTTCTATTGTAGATACTATTGATAGTGATTCCATTCTTCATGTTAAATATTTAAAAGTAGGAATTACAGTTATTTTTCTATGAATATAAATCTAATATGATTTTCATATGTTGGTTTAAGTTTTATTTGTCAAAATATCTCCATTCAAACTAATTCCATGTAATACTGAAACCAGAAACCAGTATTAAGAGAACAAATGTTTGTTGATTATTTAATATGGTGCCAAAGTTGTTTTAATGAGATAACAAAAAAAAAAAAAATTGTATATCTTTGTTATGAAATAGTCTAATAAAATGCCATATAAGCAGAGAAGATAAGTATACAAACCTTCCCAAAAGGATCTAACACATCCCAAATCCTACAAAAACTCCCTCTTGGACATTCCATGTTCCCTATGGTGTGCACTCTCTTTTGTTGCACGGAACATCAACTCTGTCAGTGGGTGTTCCTGGTGGTCTTGGACTGCTGGATAGTCATGGTCTTATTACGCATTAATTAGTTTAATGTTTTATAATGTTCAGCCTTTGTGGTAATGTTAATACAAAACAATGAACTAAGTTGCAAACATCATTATAAATGGTAATATCACAACTGTCTAAGCCAATAATACACCAACATTGACGTATATTTATTGCTAAGCACCTCCTTATAGACCAACAAGGAAAAGAAAGTATAAAGTTGTGGATAATGCAGTACACCAACATAGCTAAATCAGATAATTGATTTTGGAAAAGGTAATGAGGTAAATCTACAATGATAAATTGATGCTGCTAAAGCTGGTTTGACCCCTGTGGTGGTTAAGTTTGTGTGTCAACTTGGATGGGCCTGGTTGAGTGGCTGGGCAGCTGGATACAGTATTTCCCATGATGAGACTGGTGATCAACTTCATGGTGGAATCTACTGTGAGCAGCTGAGTAGCTGCCTTTAAGTATGTGGTCTGCTTCCCATATATAAGAAACAGCTTTGGGAATGGTCTCTAGCTTATGGCTTGCTTGGACCCTGCATGTAGCCATGTTGTTGTTCAGCCACCTGCCATGCTCTGCTGACCTTCGGACTTACAATGGACTTGAATTAATGGCCTGCTGTGTGGTTTGGTAACATTGGAACTGTGCCATTTTATTTGTTGACCTTGGGCTTGTTAGCCTCAGCAGCCAGTACCTGTATGAGTGAAGAGATGCCTCTGGCTTCAGTGGACTGGGAGTAAGAGGCAGAACTGAAGCCCAAGATTGAGGTGCTTTCACACAGCCCCTGGAGCCTGGCACTTTGAACTTGGACTTAAAGCCTCCAAACAGTGAGAGAAAAAACCTGTTTGTTAAGGCCATCCTATTTGTGCTATAGGAGCTCTGGTAGCATAGTGCCTAAGGCACTTGACTGCTAACCAGAAGGCTAGTAGTTCAAACCCACCAGCCACTCCTCGGAAGGAAGGTTGGGCAATCTGCTTCCATAGTGATACTGCCTCAGAAACACAAGCAGGCGTAGCTATGAGTCAGATCCGACTCGATGGCAGTGAGTTAAGGTATAATATGAATTGTTTATATTAATTAATGCCTGTGAAGAAGAAAATGAGACAGGAAATGTCTGGAGGTTGGCAGAAAAGCAGAAAAGAAAAGGGATGATAGTATGAGACTTGTTCAATAAACATTGCATCATTTCTCAATTTTTTATTTGGTTACAAATAATAACATGAGGTGTTTTTTTTTTTTTCATATACTTTTAGTTTTTTGAAGGAAGTATCTTTGTTTTTAACTGCATTTGTCTACATTAAATGCTTCAATTATTTCAGAAAGCAAAAATACTCAGTAAAACTTTGTTGAAGACTGAATTAATGATTTCTTTAAAAAAATGATTTTGCTTCTTTTTGTTTTGTTTTGTAGCATTTGATAGATAAGAAGATTTTGCAATTAAAGTTCAATTTGTATTCTTTTGTTTCAAATTTTAACTCTAAATTTTTCCATGTTTGATAAGCTCTTTAGAAATTTACATGTACACAATTTAGCTAGTATTCTAAGCAACCTTATCATCCCCTTTTGTAGTAAAGGATTTGGATGTTAGCATCAAGCAAAGGATAACATTTATAATTGAATATCAATAACAAGATTCAAAAGTTCATTTTAAATAGGCTATAGTTACCAGTTTGGCTCATAATATATTGAGGCTATTATCGAAATAGATGAAAGATTGTAATAGATTAAATAGTTCATGTTAATTATTTTAGTACTGAGATTAGTTTCCTTGTCACAGATGAAGTGTGGCTGCCTATCACAAAGCTGCTAAAGAGGATTCTTGATTTACATAACATCTAATACCTGCATGACAATTGATAAAACACCAGAATGTTTTTACTTCTTCTGGCTATTCATGGAAAATATGAAATAACATGAACATGCTTAAATTTTGACAATTTCTTTTCACTTTATATCCAGATATTTTTTCTTCCCTCAGAGAAATAATATGTGGTTGTACTTAGAAGGCATGACAGGGAAAAAGGAAGAAAGGAAATAAGGCATATGTAAGACAAACTCCATGCAATCACTTGTGAATTCACTAATTAATTATCAATTTTCCTAGGGTTAAACTTTTGAAAAAAAATATTACTTGACTTCATCTGTTCAAATGGCTATACATTTTCATTAAAATAGAGACACAGCAAAAATAAAATGTGCTCGATTATTTAAAAAGAAAATAATAAGGTATTACTCTAATGAGATGACAACCTTAGCCTTGCTAAGGCAGAAAATTTGCTGCTGAAAATCTTAGCTAAATAAATAAATATGTTTCCACACAGGAAAATACCCTTCCTTAAGACAAAACTAATGGCTTTGTCCCTCTACTAGCACTTTTTAAAAAAATTTAATATCTTAAAAATGTAATATTTTAAATTAAAAATAAAATGCTTACACAGTTTTGATATTTTGGTACTTTGAAAATATATTGTCCATTTGCCTCTCCAGAATCATTCTCCACCCTTCTCCACATTTTTTGTGCCCTTGGAGGCTGGCCTTCACAGACTGAATAAATAGGGTCCTTTGTCCTTGGACTTCCCTCTGGGCTCAGGCATATTGGTGAGAAAATAAGTGTGTGTGGTAAGAGTGAGGGTAGAGTTTATAGTTTCCTGTTTTTTTCTTTGCTTGGATGTATATTGGCTGTGAATATGTCCTCAAATAAAGGCCCAACTTTTATAATGTAGCTGTCAGTCTATGGGTCTTTCTTCAGTTTCTCTTAACCTTTCCACCCTCTTGATCTTTGAAGATGAAGGCTGGGAACATTCATTGCCTGTTGGTGCTAGCCTGGTGGATCCACCATTACTTTTTTTATTTTCTTTCAGCATACATTTCACTTTTTTATGTAATCACCTTATTCAAGTCTCCTTAATTAATCCATCAGGTTCATTTTGTTATTTGGACTGCAGCATTTCATTCATTCATTTGAACATAAAGAGCATTGATGTCACATCATTTTATTAACAAGCAAAAAAAAAGAAAAGGTCTCTTTTTACTGTACCTTTTCTATCTCACCTATCTAAATTGAAAATGTAATAAATCACAGTGAGTAATATGTAAGAAAAGAGAATGAGGAAAACAAGTAAAATTAAGAAGAGCTCAAATTGTTCCCATTTACAGTTACAAGCTTCCACCTCCATAGAATTAAAAAAAAAATAAAAGTAAATAAGGAAGTGGAGAAGTTTAAAATAAATATCAGGGTTTTAATCATTATATGGAGCTGAATTATTTATTAAAATTATATTTTTATTTTATGAGTTTGATTTGAAAAATAGTGGGCATTGCCATAGATTTTAACATTTTTTTTTCCCTGTTAGGTGCCATCAATTCAAATTCATAGTGACACTATGGAAAACAGAAAGAGATATTGGTGCTGGTAGAGACTAGCATTATATAGTAGGCTTAAAAGAATATTGATGAGAAAATAAAATTTAGATTTTGTGATTAACCATTATCAAAATCAACTTATTTGGGTGAATGTTTGAAAAGAGATACACTGACAGACAGCATTAAGGACCCAATTGAAATTGGATAGATTAGGAAGAGAAAGAGAGAGAGAGAGAGACAGAGAGAGAGAAGCTTTCAAGGCAACTCCAACACATGGTGAGCTTAAATTCAGCAGAATAAAGCATTGTCTTGGTCCATATCATTGTCACAATGGCTGACATGCCCAAGTCCATTATTTTGGCTATTATGCCAATCCATCTCACTATGGGTCTCCCTGATCCTAGGTGACACTCTACTTCAGCAAACACATCTTCTCGTCTGACAACTGATCCCTTGTGATGAAAAGTCCAAAGCAAGTGAATTGGACAATGTTTTGATGTGATCCATAAGGTTGTTATTGGCTAATTTTAGTCTCTTCTTCCTAGTCTATCTTACTCTGGAGCCTTCTCTGAAACCTGTCCATAATGAGGTATCCTGCTGTTATTTGAAATAACAGTGTCATAGTTTCCAATATCATAGCAACAAATAAACCACCAAAATATTACAAATTAAGAGACAGGAGGTAGGAGTTAAAATTAGGTATTATACAAATGGACTATTTTCAGTCATTCTGGGTATGCATTCCCCCCCTCTCAGGGGGAGATGGTGAGATGTCGTGCTTATGAATATGGACAATGGAGCCAAGTTGCCTGGGTTTTAATTCCAGTTTTATGATTCAATGCTCCTATGATCTTGGTAAAATTACTTAAGTGCTTTTTACCTCCATTTACTCATTATTAAAAATAGCTAATGGTAATGCTTACTTTATGTGATTGTTGTGAGGATTATAAAATTAATATGTTAGCATTTTGTAATATCAAATAGTTCATGGTAAGCATTCTATTAATATTAGCTTTTTTTTTCCCCTCAGCAACTCTGAGCTGCCTATTTTTGGAGATGGATGTGAAGACATTTGAAATTATACATAATTGGAATGGATGTGATAGAAAGACAATGAGGAAATTTAGAAAATACACTACAGGTTGGTAAAATAATAGAGAATATATGCTAGGTAAATTAGAGTATAAGAGAAAAGGAAGCTTATATAAAGAGAGAAGTAAAATGATGACTTGCCTTTGTGGAACAAATGAAAATATGATTAAACAATAAGAAACAACTACATAGTGGTCAATGTTATATTGGGTAAAATAGCATAGTACTCTGCCAAATATATTTTGAGATGCAGAAGAGATGTAAAAGTTTGAAGAAATGGAAACTTTTAAAGCTCAGGAGAAGGTAATCCATTACTCTCCTATCTGGAGAAAAAATAGTAGGTGTGAGAAAATTCCATAATGACTATGAAATTGAGTGTCTATAGCAGACAAGAAGATGAACAAAGAGAAACTGAGGAAATTTAAGATTACATCATCCAGGATTTGTGTGTGATTTTGAAGATTACTCAGAACAATGGCAAGAGTTATGGAAGAAATGAAAACTTCATTGAATGATGGAAAATAATTGGGAGATGAATAAATGTAAATGGGGAGAAAAATGTCATGTATCATATATGGATTCATTATATGCTATATGCACAATTGTGATCACAAAACTTGGCATGTCCACATAATGTGCTGCATGATCAGGCATTCAATAAATGCATGCATCTCAGATGGTTTTTCATCCTTCTGGAGCAGCAGTGATCTGTAAGGTAAAATATTGAGTGGAGAGGATATAATTTTTATATTGGATTCTGATAAGAATGATTGACAATGATTATAGTGAGGACAGACCACTCATCTGCCAGTTTGTTGCACTGTTCTGGCTTGTGTGTTGCTATGAGGCTTGAGGCTATGCTACTGGTATTTAAAATATGAGACAGGTCACCCATAGTGGGCAGGTTTCAGTGGAGTTTCTAGACTAAGATAGACTGGGAAGAAGGAAGGGGCCATCCACTTCTCAAAGGATTGGCCAGTAAAAACCTTATGAATAGAAGTGAAACATTGTCTGTATACTACTGGAAAACTTTATGAATCACCCTGAAACATTGTCTGAGTAGTGCCAGAACATGAGCACCTCAGATTAGAAGGCACTCAAAATTCAACTGGAGAAGAGCTGGCTCCTCAGAGTAGAGCTGAACTTAATGATGTGGAAGGAATAAAGCTTTGAGGACCTGCCTTTGTTGTGGTGGCATGACTCAAAATGAGAAGAATCAGCTGCAAACATCCATCAATAATTGGAATACGGGATGTACAAAGTATGAATCTAGGAAAAATGGAAATTGTCAAAAATGTAATGGAACACATAAAGATGGATATCCTAGGCATGGATGGATGGATATCCTGAGCTGAAATGGACTGGTTTTGACCATTTTGAATCAGAAAATTACTATACTGAGAATGACATATTGAAGAAGAATGGCATGGTAATCATTGTCACAAAGAATGTTTCAAGATCTGTCTGGAAGTATAATGCAATTAGTGATAGGATAATATTCATATGCCTTCAAGGAAGACCAGTTAAAACTACTATTTTTCACATTTGCACACCAACCACCAAAGCCAAAGTGAAAGAAAGTGAAGATTTTTACCAGCTTTTGCAGTCTGAAATTGAACAAACACATAATCAAGATATGTTGATTATCACTAGTGATTGGAATGCAAAAGCTGGAAACAAGAATCACTGGTAGTTGGAAAATATGGCCTTGGTGATAGAAATAATGATGGAGATCACATGATAGAATTTTGTAAGACCAACAACTTATTCCTTGCAAATACATCTCTTCAACAACATAACAATGGCCATACACATTGATTTTGCCAGATAAAGTACACAGGAATCCAATTGACTACATCTGTAGCAAGAGGTGATGGAGAAGTTAAATGTCTTCAACCAAAACAAGGCCAGGAGCTGACTGTGGAACAGACCATCAACTGCTCATATGCAAGTTCAAGATGAAGCTGAAGACAATTAAAAGAAGTCCATGAAAGCCAAAATGGAGATCATCTAAATAATAGATTTGATGCATTGAACACCAATGACTGAAAACCAAAGGAATTGGGGGATGATATCAAGAACCTCATCCATGAAGAAAACAAAAACTCATTAAAGACAAGAAAGGAAGAAAAGACCAAAGTGGATGTCACAAGAGACTCTTAAACTTGTCTTTGAGTGAAGAGAAGCCAAAGCAAATGGAGGAAATGACAAGATAAAAAAGCTTAACAGATTTCAAAGGGCAGCTTGAGAAGACAAAGTAAATTATTATAATGAAATGTGCAAAAACCTGGACTTAGAAACCAAAAAGGAAGAACTTGCTCAGCATTTCTCAAAATGAAAAAATTCAAGCCTCAAGTTGTAATATTGAAAGATTCTATGGGTAATATATCGAATGATACAGGGAACATCAAAAGAATATGGAAAGAATACACAGAGTCAGTGAACCAAAAATAATTTGTCAGTGTTCATTAATTTCAGGAGGCAGTATATGATCAAGAACCAATGGTACTGAAGGAAGAAGTTGAAGCTGCACTGAAGGAATTGGCAAAGAACAAAGCTCCAGGAATTGACAGGCTATCCATTGTGATGTTTCAACAAATAGATGCTGCACTGGAGGCACTCACTTTTCTTTGTCAAGAAATTTGGAAGACAGCTACCTGGCCAACTGACTAAAAGAGACCCATATTTGGAATCATTCTAAGAAAGGTGATCCCACAGAATGTGGAAATTATAGAATATCATTAATATCACACACAAGTAAAATCTTATTGAAGATAATTCAAAAAGGTTGCAGCAGTATATTGACAGAGAATTTCCAGAAATGCAACCTCAGTTCAGAAGAGGATGTGGAACCAGGGATATTATTGCCAGATGGATGTTGGTTGAAAGAAAAGAATACCAGAAAGATGTTTACTTGTGTTTTATTGACTATGCAAAAGCATTAAATTGTGTGAATGATAACATATTATGGATAATGTTGAGAAGAATGGGAATTACAGAACACTTGAGTGTTTTCATCTAGCACCTGTGCATAAACCAGGAAACCATTGTTTGAATGGGAGAAGGGGATATTTCATGGTTTAAAATCAGGAAGAGTGTGTCAGGGTTGTGTCCTTTCACCATACCTATTCAATAATATGCTGAACAAATAATCTGAGAAGCTGGATTATATGAAGAAGAATGTGTCATCAGGATTGAAGGAAGACTCATTAATATCCTCCAATAATATGTATAGGACACAACTTTTCTTGGTGAAAATGAGGGTGACTTGAATCACTTACTGATGAAGATTAAAGACTTCAGTTCACAGCATGGATCACATCCCAACATAAAGAAAATGAAAATTCTCCCAAGTGGACCAATAAGCAGCATCACAGTAATTGGAGAAAGGTTTGAAGTTGCTCAAGATTTCATATTACTTGGTTCTACAATCAACACCAATGGAAGCAGCTTTTAAGGCATCAGACAACATATTGCACTGATACAAAAGACCTCTTTAAAGTACTGAAGAGCAAAGATATCTCTTTGAGGATTGTTGTTTTTGTTCTTATGTGCCATTGAGTTGGACCCAAGTCATAGCGACCCCTCCTTGGGTTTCTGAGGAAGTATCACTATGGAAGTAGATTGCCCAACCTTCCTTCCAAGGAGTTGCTGTTGGGTTTGAATTTCCAGCCCTCTGGTTATCAGTCAAGTGCTTAAGGCACTACATTACCAGAGCTCTCTATGAAGACTAAGGTGCATCTAACCCAAGCCATGATATTTTCAATAGCCTCTTATGCACATGAGAGCTGGACAATGAACAAGGAAGATCGAGGAAGAGTTGATGGTTTTGAGTTGTGGTGTTGGTGAAGAGTACTGAAGAATACCTTTGGACTGCCAAAGTAATGAACAAAGCTGTCCTGGAAGAAAGGCAGGCAAAATGCTCCTTGGAAGTGAGAATATCCAGACTTTATCTCTCCTACTTTGGCCATGTTGTCAGAAGGGACCATTCCTTGGAGAAGAATATCATGCTTGGCCAAGTGGAAGCTCAGTGAAGGAGAAACCTTCAACAAGATGGATTGACACAGTGGCTACAATTATCAGCTAAGGTGTAACAAGCATTGTGAGGCAGGCACAGGACTGGACAGTGTTTCATTCTGTTGTACATAGGGTCACTATGAGTCGGAGCCAACTTGATGACACCTAACAACAACAACAACATAGTGAGTAAGTTTATGGGCCATGGGAGGAGAAGCAGCCTCCATATGAAAAAGCTTCAGGTAAAACCAAGTCCTTAGAGGAGTATCAGGTGTTAGTTAAGACAAAGTCAAGGTGATAATAATTAGAAAGAAGTTAAAACTTGTGAACTTGTTCACCATAATTTAGAGTTATTATGGAGACACTTCATCACTTCATGAGGAAAGTGGATCTGATCATCTTTGACCACTCTGTTAAAAGGTGCCACTCTGATACACCTGTCTACAAAAAAAAAAAAAAAAAAAAAACTATCAAGTTCCTCAGAAATTCAGAGTACATGGTAAGAGTTTCATTTCTTCACTCTAATGGCCCAATGGCTAACCTACAATTCTGCAACCTACTTGAGAAATGACAGTGATTTGAACCTGAATGGTAGAATTTGGAGTTATAAGTAGTAAAGATAAGAATATTTTTATTAAAAAAAAAAAAAAAAAAAACTTGTTGTTGTTGGTTGCTATAGACTCAGCTTCCACTCATGGTACCTTATATATGTATAACAAGAAAAAAAAAAAAAAAAAGCTTGCCCAATCCTAAATCATCTCAATGATCTTTGATATGTTTGATCTCATTGTTGAGCTATTTTATTAACCTATCTCCTAGAATGTTTTTCTTATTTTCACTGATCCTCTATTTCCTAAATATCCTGTCTTTTTCCAGTGGACATCATACTTGCTTCTGACTGCATTTCTTCTAAAACTGATTAATTCATTCTTCTGTGATAGATTCAATATCCTTGTCCAGCGCCACAGTTTAATTGCATCAATTCTTATCTGCTCTTCTTTTCTCACTTTTTTTCAGCTTTTGCATGCATATGAGACTATTAATAGAAACATGACAAGTAAAGAGAACCTTAATCATCAAAGTGACATCTTTGCTTTATAGAAATTTAAAGTGGTCTTTTTGAAACTGATTTTGCTAATACAATCTGTCTCGGTTTCTTGACTGCTGCTTCCATAGACATTGACTTTTTATTCAAGTAGAATAAAAACAAGCAATAGTCCATGAACAGACTGATGATAAAATTGTGACACAGCTTGAGGAATATGATTATTTTAATTACCTGAGCTTGAAATTGAAGTAAATGTCTAAAAACAAACAAATATCAAGCATCAACAAAACCTCCGCAAAATTAAAAACTTACACATACAACCATTTAAATATCTACATAACTGATTTATCACATTATTTAATTATTCTATATTGTGAAAAGATTAGGTAACAGAAATTGATTTTTTTTTTTTTTTGCCTCCTTTGACTAAAGAAACCTTCAAAAGCAAAGTAGCATATGCTATAATCTACAAAGAGAGAAATAAGATATTATAATCAAATAGTAAGGAGTCTTGGTTGCACAGTAAAGTGTTTGACTGCTAACAGGAAGGTTGGCAGTTAAAACCTACCCAGGAAGAGAAGTTCCAGGAGAGGAAGAGAAGCAATCTGCTTCTATAAAGATTACAGCCTAGAAAACCCTATCTATGTTCAGTTCTTCTCTGCTACATGGTGTCACTGCTAACTGAAAATAACTCAATGACCCCTAATAAGAGCAATGTAATAAAATAGTAAAATTTTCATCCCCTCTATTGTCTAAAATGCATAGTAACTTTATGTGACTTTTAATGAAAGAATCTTTTTGTGAACATACCAATGATTCTTAACAGTTATTAGAAATTCGCAAAATTATATCTAATCTTATTTGGAACAAAATGTGTTCTATTACAACTGGATGCAAAGTTTTCCAAATTTAAAGTTGTTTTTGCTTGTTTGTTTTTCAAATACTATTTTGCTGAGGAAAATACAGATCCAGTATGTAATATATGAAACCCGTTGGGCAACCTAAAAATGAACTGTCGTTGTTGTTGTTGTGTGCCGTCGAGTTGGCCCGGAATCATAGCGACCCGTCCTTGGGTTTCCGAGGCAGTATCACTACGGAAGTAGGATTGCCCAACTAAGAACACTAAAAAGTTACTTTCGGGAGAATAGAGAGTAAGAAACAACATGAGACAAGGAAACTATGTAGAGGAATGTATTTGACATTTTTTACATATCAGTGAAAGTGCTGAATAATAAGATCACAGAGTTGTTTAATAAAAAATTCAATAATAATAAAAGATGCAACAGCAAATCAATAAAACACAGACCCATAGATTCAATTATTAAGTCTTGCTAAACCCTTTGTAAGCAGAAATTCTGAGTAGTCTCCTTGTTCTTGATTAGTATAGAAAATTAAGAATAAAATAAAATACATATGAGACCAATTCAATTAAATTATAAAATAGAATGTAATAAAATTACATTACTACATAGTATAAGGAAATTATTGCTTGGAGATAAAAATATTTCATTTCTAGTTTTAATAATTTAATAACTAGTGAGGCAAACTCTTTATACATTAATAAATGCAATTGTTAATTACATCTGAAGAATTGTTGCTGTTTTTTTTTGTTGTTGTTGTTAATTGTAGCAGAAAATGAATGAACTATCTTCCAGTTCTACTGAATTAGAGTTACTGAAATATTTTCTCATTGGAAAAAGAAAGAAAGAAATGATGTGAATTGGACTCAGTTATGTGTGATATGAAATTACAGACTTTTGATTAAAGGAAAAAAAATATGTAAAACAGAAATCCCTAATTAAACAATGAACTAAACTCCAAAACATGAATAAGAATAGACTATTACTAAGATGATGAAATATGAGTAATTAATATTTCCAGAAGAAAGACAAGAATTTTATTGTAAGATGACAAAACTCATCACTCAAGGTTTTTTATTTACACCAGCAGTTTTAAAACATACGATGTTGTGAAAGTAGGACATCACATAAACAAAACTATAGTTAAAGTCAAGTGCTGAAGGGTTTGAATTATTGTATCTTTTATCTCCTAAAGAATAATCAGTAATGCAATGTTCAATTCTCCGGAGTTTAGTGAATTTAAATTTATTACTGGAAATGTTCCTATTAAAGAAATCTGCACACATAGGATCACCATGAGTTGAAATCTACTCAATGGCAACTAATAATGACAATAACAATCTTGAGTGCAGCTCTGATAATGTACACAGGAAACAAAAAGTGAAATTTTGTGTTAAATAGAGTTTCTTTTCAGAAGAAATTGGGCTGACAAGGTTTAATTCATCAAATGATTGGGGCCAAGATCCATTTTCAGAGAGAAATTGCATCAGAAACCATCAGTGAAGGTATAAGGCTTATCCAATTATTTATCTCATAAGAACATGTGTATAGAGATTGTGCCAACGTACTCGTATAGAGACTAAGTTAAATGATAATGAGATGAGAAGAGAGGCCTCTCAAATGCCATAAGATCTAGATGGGATAGGATAATGATGTTGTCTAAATTTGGTGGATTGAGTTGTGTCCACCAAGCAGATATGTTGGAGACTAACCTCTGGATCCCATTTGTATATACTTGTGTGAAATGGTCTTTGCAGAAATTATCAAGTAAGTCAACATAAATTTATACTGGAGTAGAGTGGGTCCTAACTCAATATGAGTGGTACTCTATCTAAAATAAAAGAAGAAACCCAAATGGACATCTAAAGCTAAGAATATGATGTGACAATAGAGGTAGGGATTGGAAAAGTGATGCATCTACAAGCCAAGGGACACCAAGGATCACTGACTTTAACCAGAAGCTAGAGAGAAATGTAAAACAAATTGTTCCTCAGAACCTTCAGAAGCAATTGACATGGCCAACATCTTGATTTCAGATTTCTAGACTGCAGAACTGTGTGAGGCAATACATTTCTATCCTTAATAGTCCACCCAGTTTTTTTTTTCCTATTTAGCTGTATCAAACCTAGAAAAGTAATATAGATAAATTCTGAAATTATGTTTTCCTTTGAAGGAAAATAGGTGAGAAGACAGTGTTTCATTCTGCTGTACACAGGGTCATAAGGAGTTGGAATCTACTAGGCAGCACCTGACAACAATAACAACATGTTTTTACATGTCAGTCAAAGTGCTGAGGGGCCAGTGTTTTCTAGACAGCCCCCAGCAGGGGACAGCATGAGACAGGATTAATCAGTTTCTAGGGCTTACAGGATTCAAGGGATGTCACACTCTTATTGTCTTATCTAAACTAAATTATCTAAATTAAACTACACCTAAACTACCTCCAGAATGCCCAATTAGAAATATAGAAGCAATAGTTGAACCTGCAAGTGATTCAGTATTGATAACATACTGATTAAAAAAATAAGAAAAAAAAAGAGAGCAATTTAGGAAGAAAACAGTTGCTTTGGAAATATTACTTTCTTAATAGTCTTCTTGCACTTCAGATAATATAGCTCTGGGATATTAAAAGGATTTCAACTAAACATGTAGCCTACACATTAAAGAAACACTATAAATTGGGAATTTATATAAATATATTTTAAATATAAATGATAAAATATAAATTTAAAATAGTGAGCTCTGGTGGCATAGTGCCTAAGGCTTTTGATAACCAGAAGGCTGGCAGTTCAAACCCACCAGCCACTTCTTGGAAGGAAGACTGGGCAATCTACTTCCATAGTGATACCACCTCAGAAACCCAAAGAGGGGTCACTATGAGTCAGAACTAACTCGACAGCAGTGAGTTTTTTTTTTGGGGGGGCAGGGGATATTTTTAAATAAAGTATAAATAATTTTATAAGTATGAAAAATAAGTGAATTATTTAATGTAGAATAATGATTCCATAATATTGTACAAAATAAGCCATCATTGGAAAATATCACTTTCAATATATGGAATTTCTTCATTACATAGGAGATTGGACTAAGAAATCTAACAAGTTCATTACTCTATTTTTATGATTTTTGTGAATCAGTTATATAAGAAATCTCAAGTATGAGATGTAGTAAGTAGATAACAGATGGAATAAGATAGGTTGTGAAACTTCTGAGTCACTAGAGAATTTCATTTATTCTATTCACTTACAATATTATTCAGTTTACCAAATGAGATTCTCAGAGAGCTCCATTGCAACACATATATTTCATAGGATGGTTTCCTATATAATTAAGAACTCTTAAATATAGGCAGAAAGTACTCCAAGGTAAAGATAATGTCTTTAAGAAGATATTTCAAAGGATAAAATTGGTTGATTTTGGACAAATGTTATTTGTAACCCTATTCTGGTTACTTTATGCTGCTTTAACAGAAAATACTACAAACAGGTGGCTTTAACAAACAGGAGTTTATTCACTTACAGTCTGGAGGCTTTAAGCCCAATTCAAAGTACCAGGCTCTAGGGGCTAGGTAAAAGCCCTTCAACCTTGGGCTCCAGCTCTGCCTCTTGCTCCCGGCCCACAGAAACTTGGGGCTTTACTCTCTCAGGCAGCTGCTGGCTGCTGAGGCTGACAAACCCAAGGCTTTCAAGTAAAAAGTCACAGTCCCAATATTACCACACCATACGGCAGGCCATTGATTCAAGTCCATTAAGAGTCCCAAGATCTGCAGACAACATGGCAGGCTGCTGAATCACCACTTTGCTGCACACAGGATTCAAGTGTGCCAAATGCTGGAAACCATTCCCAAAGCTTCTCCTTATATACTGGCTGCAGACCACATCCCTAAAGCAGCTACTCCGTTGCTCGCAGCAGATTCCACCATGGAACTGATTGTCAGTCTCATCATGGGGAATACTTCATCCAGATGCCCAGCCATTCACAACCAGGCCCAGCCATGTTGATACATAACCTTTACTACCACAAACCCCAAAACCTGTTTGGGTTTAAATAAAGGATCTATGATTCATGTGTTTGCACAGCTTAGGGTTATAGTGATAGCTAATGGGAAAGAAATAAATATTTTTATTGCATTTTATTTTTAAATGGATCTTAATAATGAAAGAAACATGAGTAATTAATAGGAGAGTGGGAAGAGGCAATTGGGAAAGAGCCTACCTCAGGAGGTCAGAGATTTTTCGACCGTTACTAAAGAATGGGATGAATAGAGCAGACCTCGATGGAGTTGAGACAAAAGTGCTTATACTCATGCAGCACTATCAGAGGTTAGGTGGACCAATAGAAATTCTTTCTTGCCCCCTAACTTAGAGGCCTAAAGAAGTCCATTCTATTCACTCCAATAGGGAGGAATTTAATGATGGGAAATCCCACCTAGGACCAACTGAAGCAGAGGCTTAGCTAGTTGATGAAGTTAGGGCTTGATGAGGGGCCAGTGTTTTCTAGCCAACAGGGGACCTGAGGCTATGTGCACATGTGTAGGTAAAACAGCCTGGGGTTGGGAAAGAGACTGACCTGGACTTCTAGATAAAGAAAACTCAATGTACTATCATACCAAAATCTGTCAGTGAAATCTTGAAGGGGCCTAAGGTTAGATTGGGGCATATGCCCCCCCACACACTGCTGTGTCGGGTCCAACTCATAGCAATCCCTCCTTGGGTTTCCGAGGTAATATCACTACGGAAGTAGATTGTCCAACCTTCCTGCCGAGGAATGGCTGGTGGGTTTGAACTGCCAGGCTTCTGGTTAGCAGTCACATGTCTTAGGCACTACGCCACCAGAACAATTGATGGGATTAAGGTGAAAGATTGGATGAGAATTAGAAGATATAAACAGATTTTTGTATGAAGTAATTTCATCTCCCTTACCTGAATATATTATTGGTATAGATATTATGTATAATTGGGAAACTCCTTTCTACCTGATACTGTAAAATTGAAGACATGAAAGTCTTCCCTTAAGCTAGTATTGATTTGGCATGCTAAATGAGAACCATTAGAATTGCCCAGAGTCACTCAGCTTGTTAACTTGAAACTGTATAGGATACCTGATGGACAAAAGGGGATTACTGTTTTGATTAAAGACATGCTAAATGCCAGAGTATAGGTGTAAACAAATTCTCTGCATAACAGCCCTATAAGGCCCCTGAAAAAGGCAGATGGCTCATAGAGACAAACAGTAAACTCTTGAGGCCTTAATATAGTAGTTCTACCACTTTTCCAGACATGGTATCTGTTCTGGGTGCCTAGTGCCACTCTGACAAAAATATAACACAAATGGGATGGCTGTAACAAACAGGAGTTCATTATCTTACAGTTTGGGAGGGGAGAAGTCCGAATTCAAAGTGTCCGGCTCTAGGGGCTGGGTGAAAACCCCTCAGCCTTGGGCCTCAGTTCTGCCTCCAGCTCCCAGCCCACTGAAGTTGGAGGCTTTCCTTCACTCAGACAGCTGCTGGCTGCTCAGGCTGCCATGCCCAAGGTTGACAAGTAAAAAGCACAGTCCTAATGTAACCAAACCACGTGGCAGACCATTAATTCTAGTCCATTATAAGTCCCCAGGTTGGCAGAGCATGGCAAGCTGCTGAGCAATGACATGGCTATATGCAGGGTCCAAGTGTGCCATAAGCTAGAGACTATCCCCAAGGCTTCTCCTTATATACAGGAAGCATACAACATCCCAAGGCTCAGCTACTTGTGGTAGATCCCACCATGGAGTTGATTGCCAGCCTCATCATGGGGAATAATTACCACTAGCTGCCCAGTGACTCAACCAGGCCCAGCCAAGTTGACATACAAATTTAATTACCACAATTTCACCCCTTGTCAACTTGATATCTGTACAGATCTTCATTGGGTGGCATCTGTACAGATCTCCTTCACTGGGTGGCTCTAATCTCCTAGTTCCTGAGTGGTGACATCACCGCCTTGGCCTGGAGGTCCCCATTCCTCTACTTCTTGGGCATGGCAGCCCTGCCCCCTCACTCTTGGGTAGCAGCTATGGCTCCATACCACTGGCCCACATGAACAAGCAGCCCCACACTCCAGAACCAAGTTGGTGATGTCTAACTCTTTGAAACCTAGGGGACTATGATGGTTCCACTCCCAAAGGCCATGGTCCTACCCTTTGAGGCTGAGGCAGCTCTGCTTCTTGTTTCCTTAGTCTCTCCACTTCTGTGGATTAATGCCTAAGGGCAACCCACCCCACTGTAAATCTGCCCAAATGACACTTAACTTTCTTGCTCCATGGGCCAGCCAAACTGCCACTCCATTTGATACTGGTTTCTTCACAAATTAATGCCCAAAGGCAACCTACTCCACCAGGAAGGCACCTACCCAATGGCACTCAGCTTTCCCTTCCATGGGCTGGTAAGCCCATTGCTGTTTAATGCCAGTCTCTGGGCTCTGCTACTGTCATCTCTCATGCTGTTCTCTCGGCTCTGTTTCTGCTGTCTCTCATGCCATATGCCATGGTCTCTCTGCCAGGGTCTCATGTCAGGGATGCACTCCACTCCTGTTTCCAAATTTTAGGTATCTGTCAGAGCAGCAGCCCACTCTGTTGATACCATATTCTGTTCTGGATACCTAGTTCTGCTCTGACAAGAGTATACCACAAATGGAATGGCCTTAATAAAGAGAAGTTTATTCTCTTACAGTTTGGGAGGCTAGAAATCCAAGTTCAAAGTGCCAGGCTCTAGGGGCTGGGTGAAAGCCAGCTCCCGGCCCACTGAAGCTGGAGGCTTTCCTTTCCTCAGATAGCTGGTGGTTGCTGAGGCTGCCAAGCCCAAGGTTGAGAAGTAAAAATCACAGTCCTATTGTTACCAAACCACATGGCAGGACATTAATTCTAGTCCATTATAAATCCCCAGGCTAGCAGAGCATGGCAGGCTGCTGAACAATGACATGGCTACATGCAAGGTCCAAGCATACCATAAGTTAGAGACTATCCCCAAGGCTTCTCCTTATATACAGGAAGCAGACCACATCCCAAAGGCAGCTACTCAGTTGTTTTTGGTAGGTCCCACCATGGAGTTGATTGTCAGTCTCATCATGGGGAACAACTATCACCAGCTGCCCAGCCATTCAACCAAGCCCAGCCAAGGTGAAATACAAATTTACTGCCACAGTATCAATTGTGCAAAAAAATACAATAGGCTAAAGAAGAGTAGTACTCTGGTGGTGTAATGCCTAAGACATTTGACTGCTAACCAGAAGGCTGGAGGTTCAAACCCACCAAATACTCCTCAGAAAGAAGGTTGGACAATCTACTTCCATAGTGATACTACCTCAGAAACCCAAGGAGTGATTGCTATGAGTCAGACCTGACTTGACAGCAGTGATTACTCAGTGATTGATCCTGCAAATGCCTTTTTTTCTCTATCCCAGTCTCAGGAAAAAGTCACACTTTTCTTTCACATGGGAAGGCTCTCAATATACTTCCAGTGTTTTGTCACAGAATTATCTGAATTCACCAGCTTACTGTTATGGTTTGGTTAGAAGAGACTTGGACATGGAGGAGAATTCAAGTATGGTGATATATTACCTTGATGATATTAAGTCACTAACAAAGACAGAAGAATAGGCTAGGGTAGATTTGCAAACAGCGGTGACTCACATGACCAGTAGAAGCTGGTTGATAAATCCAGCAAAAATTCAGACTCTGCTCAAACAGTGAAATTCTTGGGAATAGCTTGGGCAGAAGCTACCTGTAACATTCCACAGGTAAACAAAAATAAGTTGCTGTCACTACCTACCCCTAAGACTAAGCAGGAAACCCAATGTTTAATTGATCTACTTAGATTTTGGAGAGCATATATTCCACATCTGGAATATTGCTGCCTTCCATCCATAAAACCACTCAGAAGAAATCTTCATTTTAATAGGGTCTGGAGCAATATCAGGGTATGCCTGAATTACAGAAAGTAGTCTCATTCTCTTTGCCTTTAGGCCCTTACAATCCACATTCAGACATGATTTTGGAAGTATCTGCTATACATGTATTGCATACCAGAGCTTATGGCAAATACCTGAGAACCTGCAAACCCATAAACCTGCTTTACAGAAACCATTGGGATTCTGGACTAGATCATTGCCAGATGCTGCAGCATGATACTCACCATTTGAAAGGCAGTTACTTTCTTGCTATTGGGCAATGATTGAGACTGCCTCAATGACAGAAGGATGTTTTCATCATGAGATCTGAAATATCCATAATGTCTTCTGTGAACTCAGAGAAACATTCTAATGAGGAAGGGGCCCAAAATAGTTCATAGTAAAATGGAAATGGTTCATACAAGAATAATCTACTGGAGGAATGCAGGGAAACACACACCATATCTATGAACAGGTAGCCTCTTTTCCCATAGGTCCTACGCTAGAACTGCCTAAGAAGCTGCCAGAACTCATTGCTAAATGAATAGTGTCATGTGAACAACATTCTGTTGACCAGCAGAAGGCTGCTTAGTTCAAAGATGGCAGTTCCAGGGTACATGAACAACACTGGAAAAGCTGCTGGAAAAGATGTGGAAAGCTGCTGTGTTAAGAGAAGCGGATGGTCAAACCCTGGTTGAAGAAGGTAAGAACCAGTCAACTCCATGGGTTGAAGTGCATGCTGTCTTTCTAGCTGTCATGGAAGAACTGGGCAACAATGAGAACACATATGTTCAGATTTTTACTGATTAATGGCAGTGGCAAAAGATCTAGCTATACAGTCAGGCAAATGAGCAATGGAAAAGTAAACTATTAAGGGGACAACCAAGTGGGGCATTTCCTTGTGGAAAGCACTCTGTGAATTCAGAGGGCACATTGGAGTAAGTCCTATCGATGCCCATCAGAAGAATCACCTTACTGGATTGAAAGGCAATTGGAATCAGCAAGTGGGCACGTTTGTATGCTCTCTTGAGGTAGCCAATTGGGTCCAAGAAATGAGAGGACATGGAGGTACTACAACAACGCAGAGATGGACTGAATCTGGATTCTTCTGTCTCACACCCTCTGAGGCACAAAATAAGCATTACTCCTTTGTCAGCAAGAAAGATAGAAGTTACATATGACCATGGGCCAAATTCCTCAGGGGGAAGTCCCTGCAGATAGCTGGCAAGTCAGTTATATAGGACTTATAATGTCTGTGCTCCAGAAGGCAGTAAATGGGTCCTTGCAGGAATAGATACTTACTCTGGAGTGGGCTTTGCATATCCTGTGACAAAGGCAAATGCAAAAACACCATTAAAGGATTGGAACAAAAGACACTGTACCAATTTGGGACACCGCATTTCATCAGACCAAGGAACACACTTTATAGCCCATAGAGTACAGCAATAGGCCAAGAAACATATTAAGTGGACATACTGTGTTGCATACCATCTTCAGAGTAATGGTTTGACAGAGAATTGGAATGGGCAATTGAAACATTTGTTATCTAAAACATGGAGATATAAAGGCATGAAGGGCTGCTACAAGGGCCACTACAAGCATTCATGAGTGTGTGCTGACACTTAACATGAGGGGAGTGAAAGGAGGATCACTACTGGAGAGATTCCTATGTTTCTCTGGTGGATCTGGGACACAGGGGTGTGGGAGGATGCTGGTGCTACTGTAAAGCTCAATTTCTTTTTTCCTGGCAGAAGTTATGGTCTCAGGACCCAGGATGCAGATGCCAGAGGCAGAAGTGATTCCTAGGCAAGAGACTTTAACTGTACCCTTCAACCTATATGCCAGAGTTCCTAAGGGCCTTATGGGATGGACTGTACCTTTCCCCCATCTTGCCAAATTGACGTTAACAGTGAATACTACCATATTGCCCAGTGGTCAGTATAGCCTACTTGTGTTGTACCTGTGTAACCGTACCCAACATGAATGGGACTGGATTGAGGGGGAAGTACTTGCTTCTACCATGAGTGGCACAGCAGCTGAACCTTATGTCCCTTTCAAAGGTGAGAAAGTTTTGGTAAAAATGAATGACAAATGGAAGGAAGGAGAAATAATACCTGAAGGTAAAGGAATAATAAATAGGTTGTGCAGCAGGGTAAATTTAACATTATGCTGATGCCTAAAGAGAGTGAATAATGTCCTCTCAGTTAAATTTTGTCAGAAGCCAGAATGTATGATGATAAGACAAACTTTCTGAGTACCTGATCAAATCTGATGAACACTGGCAGCAGACCTGAATGGTTGGTGCCTGAGTAACCTCACCGATAAGACTCTTTGCACTGAACAACTAATTGATAATGACTTTGGGACTGGTAAAATCATTGAGAGGATCAAATTAATATTTCAACTATGAAAGGGTCAATGGCTAGAAGATCTGAGGTGACCTGTCATGCAGTGAATAGCTTAATATGGTCCTTCTAGCCATAGTCCTCATTTTGTGATGTATTATAAATCCTAATATCTATGCTTCTTTAAGGTGGGATGTATCCTGAGTTCAGCCTTGCTGGAGAGTGTGAGTCAAGTCATCACCCTTAGTATCCTTGGGAGTATACACATGGAAGGAGCTCTGGTAGCATGGTGCCTAAGGCACTTGACTGCTAACCAGAAGACTGGCAGTTCAAACCCACTCCTCGGAAGGAAGGTTGGACAATCTACTTCCACAGTGATACCACCTTGGAGACCCAAGGAGGAGTCACTATGAGTCAGGACCTACTCAACGGCACATAACAACAACATATATGTGGATATTCTGGGAAAATTTGCTCTCTCTTGCTCCAGTTTTGCATTTGGTTCATCATCATTTCACCCCTGGACTTGATCCAGAAGCAAGTCAAGATTTTGGTTTGCCAACCCCTGCAACCATAAAGTGAGGAGAATCCTCCAAACCTATCAATGGACTTGGGACTTGCCAGCCTCCTAGCTTCCATATGAGCCATTTTCCTTGGCAGTTTGTGAGTTCAATGATACATGACAGCTAAATAGGAAACTCCAAGACAGGAGGAAGAGTACTGAACAGGCAGGAGAAATAGGCGTTAGAGACTATGGAGTGGTACAGCAGTTTGGAAAACTTGGACATTTGGGAGATCTTTAACCTCTGGGTCATAGGGACCATACTTGGGCTGATCCTTATGAAAAAATTTATTCCAGCACTGAGGTTCCCCTAGTTCACTAGTCCCTTTTTTTCCATATATCTCTGATTTTCTTCATTTTTCTTTGTTCCTGATGAGAAAAAAAAAAAAAAAATTGTATTTTAGATGGTCACTCAAAAGCTTTTAAGATCTCAGTTGCTACTCAACAAAGTAGGATGTAAAGCAATATTTTTGTGTAGTATGTTATGCCAATTTACCTTGATGTTCCTTGTGACCATGGTCTGAAGCCCCCAGGCCCAGAAACTCATGCCCACAAGGTGTTCAATTGTGGCCAAGAAGTTAGCATAATAAGAAGTT
>NW_006921922.1:625071-648897 GCF_000298275.1 Orycteropus afer afer
AAGTATCACTATGGAAGTAGGATTGCCCAACCTTCCTTCCAAGGAGTGGCTGGTGGGTTTGAACCGCCAGCCTTCTGGTTAGCAGTCAAGGGCCTTAGCCACTATGCTACCAGAGCTCCTATATATATATATATATATAGCACATACAAATATTTATGTTGAAATATCCTTTGCCAAACTTATATTTTGTCACAGGCATATTCCCTTTCATCTATCCATACCTGATTTTGCTTCTCTACTTAGGTATCCACCCACAGATTAATATTATTATTGATAACACAGTATTGCATAAGTAAAGTATTTATCTGCATCTCTTGTTCTTTCTTTGTCTTTCTTTTCCTTAGTTTATTGTGCTCATCACCTACTTTTTGTATATAGCTTTTCCCTTCGCCCAAATCAGTATGTGTCACCTACGTAGCTTGCAATCTTCTCCCCCTCCCATCCCTGGTTACCAACAAAGAAAGTGCCCTTACCTGTGCAAATCTTTCCTTGACTTTTTTTATAATAATGGTCTCATACAATATTTGTCCTTATGTAATTGATTTATTTCATTCACTATTATCTTCTCCAAGGTGCTTCACAGATTCCTCATTATTCTTTAATATTGCATAGTATACCATTTTGTGCTTGTACCATTGTTTTGTTATTAATTCTTCTGTTGATGGGTACTTGGGTTATTTCCATCTCTTTGCTATTGTGAATAGTGTTAATATAAACATGGGTGTTTATAAGTCTCAGCTCTCACTTCTTTAGGATATATACGTCATAGTGGGATTGTTTAATCAAATGATATTTCTATTTCCAAATTTTTAAGTAAGCACCATACCATTTTCCACAGTGGTTATAACTTTTTACAGTCTATGAGAGTTCCAATCTCTCTTCACCATCTTCAGCATTTGTTTTTTTCTGTCTTGTGGAACTGTGTTATTACTGCTGGAGTGAGATAATATCTCATTGTTGTTTGAATTTGAATCTCTCTGTGGTAGTTAAGTTTGTGTGTCAACAAGGCTAGGCCTGGTGAGTGGCTGGGCAGCTGGATGTAGTTATTCCCCATGGTGAGATTGACAATTAACTCATTGGTAGAATCTATTAGAACAGATGAGTAGCTGCTTTAGGGGTATGGTCTGCTTCCTGTATATGAGAAACAACTTTGAGAATAGTCTCTAGCCTTTTGGCATGCTTGAACCCTGAGGGTAGCCAAGTCATTGTTCAATAACCTACCATGCCATGCCGATCTTGGGACTTCATCTGGATTTGAATTAGTGGCCTGTCATGTTGTTTGGTAACATTGTGACTAGGCCTTTTTACTCATCAATCTTGGTATTGTCAGCCTCAGCATCCAGCAGCTGTCAGAGTGAAGAAAAGCCTCCAGCTCCAGTGGGCTGGAAGCAGGAAGCACAGCTGAAGCCCAAGGTTGAGGGTCTTTCACCCAGCCCCTAGAGCCTGGCACTTAGAATCAGACTTAAAGCCTCCAAAGTTGTAAGAGAATAAACTCCTGTTTGTCCAAGCATTCCATTTGTATATTTCTGTCAGAGCAGCACTAGGAAAACAAAACACCCTCTAATAGCTAATGGTAACTAGCACTTCTTCATGTGTTTTTTGCCTGCCTAAATATCTTCTTTGGTGAAGTATCTGTTCATTTCTTTTGCCTATTTTTCAATTGAAATGTTTGCCTTTTTTGATGTTGAAATGTTGAAGTTTTCTAAAATATTAAAGATAAGTCCTTTGCCAAATATTTCATTGTCATATATATGAATATATGTGTAAATACACTCACACACACACACACACATATATTTTCCCACCCAATCTGTAGCTTATTTTTTACTCCTTTGGAGAAGTTTTTTGATGCACATAAGAATTTAATTTTCAGTAGGTCACAGTTATCTAGTTTATCTTCTAATGTTTCATAATCTATTAATGCCATGATTTAGGTCCCATAAATTTGTCTCTATTTTTTTCCTTTATGAACTTTATAATTTCAGGTTTTACATTTAGGTCCTTAATCCATCTGAAGTTAGTTTTTGTGTATAGTGTGAAGTATGGATCTTGTATTTTTCTCCAAATGGATATTCAGTTTTGTGAGTAGCATATGTTGAATAGACTATCTCTTCCCCCATTTAATGAGTTGTGGCCCTTTGTCAAAGATCAGCTGTTCTTAGGTGGATGGATCTATTTCTGGATTCTAAACTCTGTTTCAATGATCTATGTGTTTAGCTTTATACAAATACTAGACTGTTTTGGTATTGGGGAGTGTGAAACCTACTCTATTCTTCTTCTTCAATTGCTACTTAGTGTGGTGGACTCACAGTGACCCCATGTAAAATAGAAGAAAACACTGCCAAGTACTATGTAAAAACAAAGCAAAGCAAACAAACAAACAAACAAAAAAAAAAACTCACTACCATGGAGTTGAATCCAACTAATAGTGATCCCTCCTTGGGTTTCCTAGGTGGTATCTCTATGGAAGTAGATTGTCCAGTCTTCTTTCTGAGGAGTGGAAGATGGGTTTGAACCACCAGCCTTCTGGTTAGCAGTCAAATGCCTTAGGCACTATGCTACAAGAGCACTTTCTAATATTTGCTGTGTTTGAGCATATCACCTCAGCTATTGTCAATCCTTGCTGTTGAGGGTCTTCCCCTATTTTATTGACCCTCTACTTTACCAAGCTGATATTCTTCTCTACTGATAGGGACTTTCTGAAAACATGATCAAAAAACATAAAATGAAGTCTGCCCATTCTTGTTTCTAAGGAACATTCTGGCTGTATTTCTTCCAAGATAGATTAGTTCCTTCTTCTGGCAGTACATCGTATTTTACGTGTTCTTTGCCAATACCACAATTCAAATACAGCAGTTCTTTTTGATCTTCCTTATTCGTTGCACAGTTTTTGCATGCATATGAGGGTATTGAAATTACCATGGCTTAGGTCAGGCACATCTTAGTTCTCAAAGTAACATTTTTACTCTTTAAAAATATAAAGAGATCTCTTGAATCAGATTTCCGCAGTGTAGTACATCTTCTGATTTCTTTACTGCTGCCACCACGGGTGTTGATTATGGATCCAAGTAGAATGAAATCCAAAATTCAAACTTTTCTTCAATTATCATAATGTTGCAAATTTGTCCAGTTGTGAGGATTTTTGTTTTATTTCTGTTGTGGTATAATCCATCAAATGCTTATTCATCAGTAATCCATCTTCATCAGTACGTTCTTCAAGTCATATTCACTTTCAGCAAGCAAGGTATGTCATCTGTATATCACACGTTGTTAATGAGTGAAGACTCATCCAATCTTGATGTCTCATTATACTTCAAATAGTCCAACATCTAAGATTGTTTGTCCATCAAACAGATTGAATAACTATGGTGGAAGATTACAACACAGACACATACCTTTCAAAATTTAAACTATTCACTGTCTCCTTGTTCTGTTCAAACAAATGTCTCTTGTTCTATGTAAAAGTTCTTCATGAACAGTTACATGACTGGAATTCCCATTCTTTGCCATATGTTCCCTAATTTATCATGATCTATGCAGTCAAATGCTTCATATAATCCATAAAACACAGGTAAACATGTTTCTAATACTCTTTGCATTCAGCCAAGATCCATCTGGTATCAGTAAAGATATTCCTCATTTCACACCCTGTTATGAATCTCGGAGCTCTGGTGCTTGAATATCTGTCAGTCTCCTGTCAATATATGCTGCAATTGTTTTTGTATTATCTTCAGCAAAAGTTTACTTGTGTGTGATGTTAATGACATTGGTTGATAATTTCCATGTTCTGTTGGCTCACCTTTCTTTGGCATGGGCACTAATAGCAATCCCTTTCAGCTGGCTGGCCAGGTAGCTGTCTCCCCAATTTCTTGGTATAAATGTGTGAGTGCATTCAGTGCTGGATCCATTTGTTGAAACACCTCAATGGGTAGTCAGCCAATCCCTGGAGCTTTTTTTTTTTTTTTCCAATTCCTTCAGTTCAGCTTGGACTTCTTCCTTCAATGCCACTGGTTCTTGATCATATGCTATCTCTTGATGTGGTTGAATATCTAGCAAATTTTGGAGTATAGTGACTCTGAAAGTGCCGTATGAGCACTTCTTTTGATAGGTCCCAAAGATTTTATTATGTGTTTTTATTTTCATTTGATTACAGAAATATTTTTATTTCATTTTTTATTTGTACTATTTGTGATATTTTTAAGGAGATGTTATTTAGTTCCAAGTTATTTATTTATTTGTTTGTTTGCTTGCTTGATTTATCTTCTTGTTGGTTTATAATTTTAGGGCATTTTGATGTGAGAAGACGCTTTGTGTATTTTATTGTTTTTAAATTTATGGATGCTTGCTTTGTGACCTATCATGTAGTCTGTTCTGAAGTTTGTTCTACATGATGTGCTGGAAAATAATATATATTGTGTCATTATTGGGTGAAATACTCTGTATATTTCTAGAAGATCAAGATAGTTGGATGTAGTATTTAGTAATTTTGTCTTTGTTTAATTTTTTTTTCTAGTTTTTCTATTCTTCATTGACACTGATATATTAGTCTCCTATTATTACTGTTGTCAGATGGATCTTGGCTCAAGGCAAAGAATACCAGAAAGATGTTTACTTGTGTTTTAATGAACAAGCAAAAAACATTTGATTGTGTGGATCATGACAAATTATGGATAACATTGAGAAGAATGGAAATTCTCGAACACTTGATTGTACTCATGAGGAACCTGTACCTTGACCAGGAGGCTGTTGTTCGAACAGAACAAAGGGACACTCATGGTTTAAAATCAGGAAGGGAGTGTGTCAGGGTTGTATCCTTTCCCCATACTTATTCAATCTATATGCTGATCAAATAATCCAAGAAGCTGGACTATATGAAGTAAAACAAGGCATCAGGATTAGAGGAAGAATCATTAACAACCTGAGCTACACAGACGATACAACTTTGCGTGCTGAAAGTGAGGATGACTTCAGGCACTTACTGATGAAGGTTGAAGAATACAGTCTGCAGTATGGATTACATCTCAATATAAAGAAAACGAAAATCCTCACAACTGGACCAATGAGCAGCATCACAATAAATGGAGAGAAGATTGAGGTTGTCAAAGAATTCACGTTGCTTGGTTCTACAATCAATGCCAATGGAAGCAGCAGTCAGGACATTAGACGACGTGTAGTGTTGGGAAAGTCAACTGTGAAGGAACTGTTTCAAGTGCTGAGGAGCAAGGATATCTCCTTGAGGACTAAGGTGCGCCTGACACAAGCCATGATATTTCCAATCGTCTCATATGCATGTGAGAGCTGGAAAATGAATAAGGAAGACCGAAGAAGAGTTGATGCTTTTGAGTTGTGGTGCTGGCGAAGAATGCTGAAAGTACCATGGACTGCTAAAAGAACTAACAGATCTGTCCTGGAGGAAGTGCAGCCAGAATGCTCCTTGGAAGCAAGAATGGCCAGACTTCGTCTCACCTATTTTGGTCATGTTGTAAGAAGGGACCATTCCGTGGAGAAGGATGTCATTCTTGGTAGGGTGGAGGGTCGACAAAAGAGGGGAAGGCCTTCAACGAGATGGATTGACACAGTGGCTGCGATGATGGGCTCAAGTATAGCAGGGATTTTGGGGCTGGCACGGGATGGGGCAGTGTTTCGTTCTTCTGTGCATGGGGTCGCTGTGAGTCGGAAACGACTCCACAGCACCTAACAACAACAACATTATTACTGTAGGAGCTCAGGTGGCATAGTGCCTAAAGCATTTGACTGCTAACCAGAAGGCTGGCGGTTCAAACCCACCAGTCACTCCTCAGAAAGAAGATTGGGCAATCTATTTCCATAGTGATATCACCTTGGAAACCCAAGGAGGGGTGGCAATGAGTCAGATCCGACTCGATGGCAGTGAGCTGTATTATTACTGTGGAGTTATCTATTTCTCTTTTCAATTCTGTTGAAGCTTGATTTATGTATTTTGGGGCTCTTTAACTGGGTGTAAAGATATTTAATACGGTTATGTCCTCTTGTTTGAAAGATCCTTTAATCATTTTATATGTCCTTCTTGTCTATTATGATGATTTTATCTTAAAGTCTGTTATATCAGAAATTAGTACTGCATTCTTGCTCATTTTTGAATGCCATTTGCTTATTTTTTCCCTCAACTTTTAATTTTTAGTCTGTCTTTTTGTCTGAGGTGTGTTTCTTGTAGATAGCATATTGATGAGTCATGTTTTCTTATTCATTCAGCAACTTTGTCATTTTATTGGTGCTTTTAATTCATTTGTATTCAGTGTATTTATTGACAAATATGAATTTATTGTTGTCCTTTTGTTATGTGTTTTTTTGTATGGTGGTGCTGGTTTTTTATTACATGTAATTTTTGGTGCTGAGTTCATTTTGTTTATGATTTTTTTCATTTTCTTCATTGCTATTATTTTAGTATTTTGTAAATATTTGTTATTTTCCTCTTTTTATTTTTCTGAGAATGTTTATTAATTTCCTTTGAGGCTTTCTTAACATAAATAAATAAATAAATAAATAAATATGTAAATCCTTTGATATATAAACCTTTTCATGACTTTTTACAAAAATGGACTAATATAATATTTGTACTTTTGTGTTTGAGTTATTTCACTCAGCATAATGTCCTCCAAGTTCATCCACATTATGCAGTGTTTTGCAACTTCTACATTATTCTTCAGGGTTGTGTAATATTTGATTGGATGTATGTATAATTGGTTGGTTATCCATTCTTTTGTTGATGGGCACCTAGGTAGTTTCTCTCTTTTGGCCGTAAACAGTGTTGTGATGAACATGGGTGTGCATGTATCTGTTCTTGTTCTGGGTCTCACTCCTTTAGGATATATACCTAGTAATGGAATGGCTGTATCAAATGGTATTTCTAATTTCAACTTAACTATGAATGTGACTCTGTTCCTCTTCAATTTTTCATTTTCAGCTGTCTTAGTTACCTTGTGCTGCTATAACAGAAACACAAGAGGATGGCTTTCACAAACAGAAATTTATTCTTTCACAGTTTAGGAGGCTATAAGTGTGAATTCTAGAGGAAGACTTTCTCTCTCTATCATCCCTGGAAGAAGGTCTTTGCCTTCTTTCAATATATATGAGCCCAGAATTCCTTTGATATTTCCATGTGTCTTCACATCCATTTTCCTCTCGGTCTAGTTGGTTCTCACAGTTGGGGCTCTGGATCCAAAGAACATACTACACTCCTGATTCTTCTTTCTTGGTGGGACTGAGGTCCCTCCAACTAGGCTAGCTTTTATTTCTCCTTTCATCTCTTGTGATATAAAAGGTGAAGCAGACCACATTTCAGGAAAATCCCCTTCACATTGAATCAGGTCTACTTCCTGAGTAAAGGTATTTCATCCCACCTAATCTCCTTATAACTGACTGGCTGATAATATCACATCACGTCATGAGGGATGATTACATCATTACATAATTGCCAAACCACTGAGAATTGTGGCCTAGCCAAGTTGACATATTTTTCAAAGACACAATCTGATCCAGGACCCTGGCATGAGAGACTTCATGATTATCCAATTCAAAATGTCCTATAATAGTCCATTTTGCCTCACTAGTGCCAAGAATAACTACCTTCAAGAATTCCATTTCATTTTTGACAAATAGAATTATCTTAGGGTCAAACTTGGTACACTTCACATTCTGATTATTAGTGAATGTCTGCAGCTGTTTCTCCTCATTCTGAGTTGTGCCACATCAGCAAATAACAGTCAAGAAAACTATCTATTTCATTAAAGTCCACTCTACTTTGGGTAGGCAATTGTTCTGCAGATATATTTTGAGTACCTTCCAGCCTAAATAGCTCATCTTCCAGCATTAGATGTAATATGACTGTATTGATGCTCATAACATTTTCACTAAACCACTGCCATTACTGCAATTCCAATTCTTAGTGACCCATAGGGTTTCAAAAGTTGTAAATCTTTATGTGGGAACTCTGGTAGCATAGTGCTTATGGCATTCGACTGCTAACCAGAAGGCTGGTAGTACAAACCCACCAGTCTCTGCTCAAAAGGAAGATTGGGTGATCTACTTCTGTAGTAATATCATCTCTAAAGCACAAGGAGGGTTCGCTATGAGTCCGATCTGACTCAGTGGCAGTGAGTTTGTTTTTTTTGGTTTCAGAAATCTTTATGTGATTATATTGTCTCATTTTTCTCCCACAGAGCAGCTAGTGGGTTTTAACCACCAATCTTTTGGTTATCAGCCAATAACCACTCCACCAAAATTTTCACTAGCTTTTTTTTTTTTTTTCTTCTTTTTTTTTTTTCTCTCTCTTTCTTTCTTTTTTAGTAGATCATCAGGTCCTTCTTCCTAGTCTGTCTTAATTTGAAAACTCTGCCGAAAATTGTCCACATTGGTGACCCTGATGTTATTTGAAATACTGGTGGCATAGGTTACAGTATCACAGAAACACACAAGCCATCATAGTATGATAAACTGACAGATAAGTGCTGAATAAGTAGGATTAATAAAACTTATTTACATTTAGATATGTCCTGGGAAATAACAAATAATCAAGAAAACTCTAAAATGTCCAGTGTGTGTGTTTATATATATATATAAACACACACACTGGACATTATATATATATATATATATATATATATATATATATATATATATATATATATAGTTTCTTACTTGGAGAAAAACCTCATGGCGCTTTGCTTAAACACTTGGCTGCTAACCAAAAGGTCAGCAATAATAATCCACCATCACCTCCATTAATGAAAATATGGCAGTCTTCTCCCATAAAGATTCCTTGGAAACCCTACAGGGAAGTTCCAATCTGTCCTGTAGGATCACTATGAGTCAAAACTGACCCAAAGGCAATGGGTTATTATTATTAAAAAAAATAATAATAAAATAAAAAAATAAAATATTGGAAAGAATGTAACTGACTGACATTATATTTTTTAATGAAACCATATGTTGAACCTAAACTTCTATAATTAATTTAAAAAAATATTTAATTATGAAAGCAAAATTGAGTTTTTATGTTGGTTTCCATACTTTTGTTTTTGTTTTACAGATAAGATCAATAGGCTGTCTATATTTCTAAAAATGATTGCTAGAGGGAAATTTCCAAAAATGATTTCATACTTTAATTTTAATAAAAGAGCAAAGCAAAATATAAAGGTAAGACATAAAACAAACCACCTATCAAACTTATTTTGAATATGTATAATATTATGCTACATTAAATATTTGAAAATTCAATCAATATTTAATAATATATCTTAATCAGAAGTTAGGAATACAAGATTCAGTGTACAGAAATAAATTTATTTAATATAATTCACTATATTAGATACGCAGAAAAAAAAGTGTTTTGGTAAATGAAACACTCATTCATTGTATACTTCAGTAAGTTAATACTAGAATGGTAGTTGTAAGGATGTCAGATAGCTTACAAGCATGTAATGGAAATTTAATATTTAATAGTACTATACTAGAAATATTCTTATTAAATTCTAAAACAGTAAAGATATCTTCCACACTGCAACTACCTAATTCAACTAAGTAAGAGAAGTCATTCAGCAAATGGTTTGGAAGAAAATTAGTAGATTCCTAACCTGCATTACATACAAGAAAAATAAAAGAGTTTTAGATTCTTGTATACAACAATGAAGAACTGACCATTTGCTGTTGACTTATTCTAACTCATGGAGATGTGACATGTTGTAGAGTAGAATTACACTCCATTCGGTTTTCATGGCTGTGACATTCCAGAAGCAGATTGCAAGGTCTTTCTGCTGAAATGCTCTTCAGTGAGTTCAAACTGCTAAATTTTAGGTTAGTACCTATGCGTTAACCATTCACACCACCTAAGTTATTAACTCTAGGAGCTCTGGTGGTGTGGTGCCTAAGGCATTTGACTGCTAACCAGAAGGGTGGTGATTCAAACCCACCAGACTCTCCTCGGAAGGAAGGCTGAGCAATCTACTTTCCATACTGCCTTAGAAACCCAAAGAGGTGTTGCAATGAGTTGGAATCAATTTCAGAGCAGTTAGCTGTTTTTTTCTTTTTATTAACTCTAGTCATTTCTGGGGATGCAACTATGTCATCTCTTATTTTCTTTTTTTCTTTGTCTGTTTGATGGTTTCTTCATTTTTAATGATTTAATTATGAATTACTTTAACCTTTTGTCAAGGAGATTTATTATTTGTTATTGAGAAAGATATGGATTGTTTAATCAAAAAACATTCTTTTAAAAATGCCAGTGTTAAGATTGTACACAGGCTAGTCAACAACGTGGATTTCCATTATTTTAGAACAAGCTTTGTGTAATGCCTATTCTAAATTGTTGACACTCTGGGTTCTCTTTAAGGAAAATTATTCCAGAATATTACACACTTCTACCTCACACATTAAAAATAAGCCATTGAAAATACTATGGTGCATAATTATACTCTGACACACTTGGAATCACCATGGGTTGGAAACAACTTGAGGACAACTGGTAAGCCTCACATTGACTGCACAGTGTCTGCATTCAATGTCCTTTATAGTAGGAGCTCTTATAGTAAGTCCAACAATTAATAATAATTAAAAAAAGCCTGAGAATTTTTATATGGCTACCAGGAGAAAAAAAATTGTGCATTTAAAATAATATGATACATTAGTTAAAATATAAATGATATATTATAAAAGAGAAAATATTTAAAATTCAATAGAATAGAGGCTTAAAATAAATATATTGCAGGTTGAGATGAATACAAGAGATGCCAAGAAAAAATAAAATATAGAATTCATAGTAAATAACTTTATAAAATTCATGTTTGAAAATTTAAATAAATTATTGGCAAATTACCAAAAACATGCAAAAAAAAAAATTCTTCTTACTGGAAAGCACAAAAATCTTCAACTATTACACTGAATTGATTGTCAGACAAGCATGCATAAGAAAAATTACAGCTTCACAAATATATTCAATTGTTTAGATATGAAAAATTCCTGTTGGAATTCATTTTGGCATTTTCTTTAAAAATATTTATTCAGCTTCCCTTGATGATGAGAATCACCTGGGGAATATGTTAAACTCATAGGTATACAGAGTTCCTCAAAGCTACAATTTACTAGGTTTGGGATTTCTCCCAGAAATTTATATCTTTAAGAATATTTCCCAGGTGATTTTTATCATAGGAAATGTCAGGAAACATCTTTTAAAATAAACTTTTATATGAATCATCATGAAGCAATGTACACAGTTCAAACAATAGGAAAAACATGTTTAAAACAATTTCCATCCAACTCTTCTCTCCCCTATCTCAAGAAAATCAAAGGTCAAATAAAACTACCTCTAAGTCAAAATTAGTCTTGATGCTTTGGGATGCATTAAACTTAATTCTAGCATTCTTTTTCAAGGCATTTGGAAAATTAAGAAGTAGGAATGTGATCTCTGTTTTCTCAAAGTTTATTTCACATTACTAAATGTATATGATGTTTTATTTTATTTCTAGTTTTGAAAGCTAAAGATTTAGAACATATGTAAAATTGGAATTAAAAGTCATTTTTGCCTAACATAGAACACATCTGTCAGAAATATCTCTACTATATGTTAGTGTTAAGAGAATACTGAATATATAAGCTATTTAAAAGAAAAATATTTCAGTTATTTATAAATTAAGAAACTTACATTAACTTCTAAAAGGGAATTGAGAAAATTTTTTGCTGAGAACACTTTTGGTTATCTAGTGCCTCATGACAGAAGTATACCACAAATGGGATGACTTGAACAAACAGTAATTCATTCTTACAGTTTTGCAGGCTAGAAGTCTGAGGTCAAAGTGCCAAGCTTTAGGGGCTGGGTGAAAGCCCCTTGACCTTGGGCTTCAGCTTTGCCTTCTGTTCCAGCCCACTGAAGCTGGAACCTTTTTTTCCACTCAGGTAGCTGCTGGCTGCTGAGGCTGACAAACCCAAAGTCAACAGGTAAAAAGGTACAGTCCTGATATTGGCAAACAACACAGCAGGCCACTAATTCAAGTCCAGAAAAAGTCCCAAGATTGGCAAGGCATGGCAAGCTGCTGAACAACGACAGCTACATGCAGGGTTCAAGCATGCCAAAAAGCTGTATGTTTGAGCCCCCTCCCCACCCTTAAGCCATTCATTCTCAAAGCTTCTCCTTATGTACAGAAAGCAGACGCATCCCTAAAGCAGTGACTCAGCTGCTTGCAGCAGATCTCACCATCGAGTTGATTCCCAGTCTCATCATGGGGAATAACTACCACCAGTTTCCCAGCCACTCAAAACCAGGCCCAGCAAAGTTGACATGTAACCTTAACTACTACAGAATTCTTCCTATATTCAACCTTTAAAGAAACTACCTTCAAATCCATCCTGAAAACAAGTGTGTAGTCTTACTCTGGTAGCATAGTGGCTAAGACACTTGCCTGCTAACCAGACGGCTGGCGGTTCAAACCCACCAGCCACTCCTCGGAAGGAAGGTTGGGCAATCCTACTTCCGTAGTGATACTGCCTCGGAAACCCAAGGAGGGGTCGCTATGAGTCGGGGCCGACTCAACGGCACATAACAACAACAACAACAACAGTCTTACCTTCAGAAGCCCATTACATAATCTTCTTTAATAACACATAATAATATTTATCAAGCCTTCTTATCAAATTAATTATTTGCCTTTGTTTAGTCATGAAATAATGTAACATTATTTGTAGTTATGTCCTTCATGGAAAATGCCTATTTAGCAACATCTGCATATGATAACATCACATAGAAAATGGACAATATGATTCTTTTAGCAACATCTGCATATGATAACATCACATAGAAAATGGACAATATGATTTTTTTTTTTCTCCTGACTGAAAATAATCCTTTTTTGGCCTTTTTTTTTTCTTTTTTCATTAATTTTATAACAAAAAATTCCATTTTAACCATTTTTGAGTGTACATTCCAGTAACATTATGTTCACGATATTGCAAGACCATCATCATTCTGCTTTTTCAAAAGTCCTTTTTTTCCCTTTTTTTAATCACCTTAAGCAGAAATTCAATACCAATTTCTTAAGCAATAACTCTTCATTCCTCTCCTCAATACAGCCTAGGAGGTGATGTATAATCAAGAACTGATGATACTGAGGGAAGAAGTCCAAGGCACAATAAAGGAATTGTTAAAAAAAAAAAGAAACCTCCTGGAATTGATGGAATACAGATTTAAATTTTCAACAAATGAATGCTGAGTTGGTGTTGATCAATTTCTTACTATGCCAAATAATTGGAAGACAAGTACCTGACTAATTGGCTTGCAGAGATCCATATTAATCACCATTCCAAAAAAAAAATGAAATGACAGAATGTTGTTGAAATCATGAAACAATTATAAATAATATCAAACACAAGTAAAATTTTACTGAAGATATTTCAAAAGCAATGCTGCAGTACATAAAAAGGTATGGTTGTTTTTGTTAGGTGCCGTCGAATTGTCTCCGACTCATGGTAACCCTATGCACAGCAGAACAAACCACCATGGGGTCCAGCGCCAGCTCCATGATCCTTGCTATACTTGAGCCCATCACCACAGTGACTGTGGCAATCCCCTCTGATGGCCTTCCCCTCTTTTGTTGACCCTCCACCTTACCAAGCATGACATCCTTCTACAAGGAATGAATGGTCCCTTCTGATAACATGACCAAAGCAGGTAAGAGGAAGTCTGGCCATTCTCATTTCCAAGCAGCATTCCAGCTGCACTTCCTCCAGGACAGATTTGTTAGTTCTTTAGCAGTCCATGGTACTTTCAGCATTCTTCACCAGCACCGCAACTCAAAAGCATCGATTCCTCTTCGGTCATTCTTATTCATTGTCCAACTCTCACACCCATATGAAGGAACTGAAAATGCCATGGCTTGTGTCAGGCATACCTTAGTCTTCAAGAAGATATCTTTGCTCCTCAGCACTTGAAAGAGGTCCTTTGCAGCCCATTTGCCCAGTGCTATACATCGTCTGAAGTACTCACTTCTGCCTCCATTGATATTGAATGTAGAAGCAAACAATGTGAAGTGATTTACAAATTCAATCTTTTCTCTGTTTATTATGATGCTGCTTATAGGTCCAGTTGTGAGAATTTTTATTTTCTTTATATTGAGATGCAATCTATACTGTAGATTGTTTTCTTCAATCTTCATCAGTAAGCGCTTCAAGTCATCCTCACCTTTAGCAAGCAAACTTGTGTTATCAGCATATCACAGGTTATTAATTTTTCCTCCAATTTTGATGCCACATTTTCTTCATACAGTCCAGCTTCTCAGATTATTTGCTCAAAATGTAGATTGAATAAGCATAGTGAAAGGATATAACCCTGATGTACTCCCTTCTTGATTTTAAACCATGCAATGTCCCCTTGTTCTATTTGAACAACAGCCTCCTCATCTATGTACAGGTTCCTCATGAATACAATTAAGTGTTCTGGAATTCCCATTCTTCTCAATATTATCCACAATTTTTTATGATTCACACAATCAAATGCTTTTGCATAGATAATAAAACATAAGTAAACATCTTTCTGGTATTCTTTGCTTTGAACCAAGATCCATCTGAGGTCATCAATGATATCCCACATTCCACATCCTCTTGTGAATCCAGCTTGCACCTCTGGAAGTTCTCTGTCAATACACTGCTGCAAACATTTTTAAATTATCATCAGCAAGACTTTACTTGTTTGTGATATTAATGATATTGTTCAATAATTTCCACATTCTGTGGGATCACCTTTCTTTGGAATGGGTACAAATATGGATCTCTTCCAGTCAGTTGACCAGGTAGCTTTCTTCCAAATCTCTTGGCATGACCAAGTGAGTGTCTCCAGCAGGGCACCCATGTGTTGAAACATCTCAATGGGTATTCTGTCAATTCCTGGAGCCTTTTTATTCACCAGTTCCTTCAGTGTAGCTTCTACTTCTTCTTTCCATACCATTACTTCTTGAACATATGCCACTTCCTGAAGAGGATGAAGATTGACCAGTTCTTTTAGGTGCAGTGATTCTGTGTATTCCTTCCATCTTTTGATGATCCCTGCATCATTCAATATTTTAGCCATAGAATCTTTCAATATTGCAACTCATACCTTAAATTTTTTCCTCAGTTCTTTCACCTTGAGAAAGGAGGAATATATTCTTCCCATTTGGTTTTCTAACTCCAGGTCTATGCATATTTTATTATAGTAATTGGCTTTGTCTGCTTGACCTGCTCTTTGAAGTCTTCTGTTCTGCTCTTTTATGTTGTCATTTCTTCCATACATTTAGCTACTCTCCACTCAAGGGCAAATTTCAGTCTTTTGTGACATTCATTTTGGTCTTTTCTACTTTTTTTTTTGCTTTTCAATGACCTCTTGTTTTCTTCATGGATAATGTTGATGTCATTGCACAATTCTGGTTTTCAGTCATTTGTGTTCAATGTATCAAATCTATTCTTTAGATGGTCTCTAAATTCAGGAAAGATATATTCAAGGTCATATTCTGCTCTCGTGGAGTTGTTTTAATTGTCTTCAATTTTAAGTTGAACTTGCATATGAACAGTTGGTCTGTTCCACAATCAGCTCCTGGCCTGGTTTTGACTGAAGTTATTGAGCTTTTCCATCACTTCTTTCCACAGATGTGGTCAATCTGATTCCTGTGTACTCCATCTGGCAAAGTCCATGTGTAAAGCTGCTATCTGTGTTGTTGAAAAAAGGTATTTGCAATGAATAAGTCATTGGTCTTGCAAAATTCTATCATGCAATCTCCAATGCTATTTCTCTCATGAAGGCCAAATTTTCCAGCTACCCGTGATTCTTCTTTGTTTCCAACTTTTGCATTCCAGTCACCAGCGATAATTTACACATCTTGCTTGCATGTTTGGCCAATTTCCAGACTGAGAAGTTGTATTAATCTTCAATTTCCTCATCTTTGGCTTTGGTGGTTGGTGCTTAAATTGAAATAATAGTAGTATTAACTGGTCTTCCTTGTAAGGGTATGGATGTTATCCTATCAATTACCGCAATGCACTTCAGGACAGATCTTGAAACATCCTTTGTGATTATGAATGCCGTGCCATTCCTCTTCAAATTGTCATTCCTGGCATAGTAGATCACATGGTTGTCTGATTCAAAATGTCCAAAACCAGTCCATTTCAGCTCACTAATGCCTAGGATATAAATCTTTATGTGTTCCAATACATTTTTGACAACTTCCAATTTTCCTAGATTCATGCTTCATACATTCCATGTTCCTATTATTAACAGATGTTGGCAGCTATTTCCCTTCAATTTGAGTCATGTCATGTCAGGAAATGGAGGTCCAAATAGCTTTAATATATCTATATCATTGAGGTTGATTCTACTCTGATGAGGCAGCTCTTTCCCAGTCATATTTTGAATGCCTTCTGACCTATGGGGCTGGGCTCCCTCCATTGCATCACGCAATGTATCTGGGCTATTCAAAAATTTGCCCAATAATGTATAAGACTGTGTTCTCTGCTATCCATAAGATTTTTCCTGGCTAATTCTTTGAGAAATGGATGGCCTCTTCCTTCTTCCTACCCTGTCTCAGTCTGTAAGCTGTGTTGAAACTTGTGCACTATGGACAACCCTGCTGGCATTGGAAACAGCAGTGCCATAACCTCAAGTCTCACAGAAAATGCAAGCCACCACAGTACAACAAACTGACAGACAAATTTGTCTCCCTTAGCTGTTCAAAACATCTCCACCCTCCCCTTACCTGAATCCTACCTGGATCCTGACACTTTGTGATCCCAGGCATCCCTTTCCTTACCCGCCTCTAGGGTAGGGCCTGTCACCCTCCCCTTACCTGGATCCTGTGGTTTTTGTCATCCCCAGCATTCTTCCCCCTTATCTGCCTCTGGGGTTGAGCCTGTCTCCGTCCCTTTACCTGGATCCTGTGGCTAAACAGGTAACTGCCAGAAGTTCAAGTTGGATTGAGAAGAGGACATAGAACAAGGGTTATCATTGTTGATGTCAGATGGACCTTGGCTGAAATCAAAGAATGACAGATTGCATACCTGTGTTTTATTGACTATGCAAAGACATTTGGTTGAGAGGATCATAACACATTATGAATTATGTTGCAAATAACTGAAATTCCAGAACACTTAATTGTGCTCTTGAAGAACCTGTACATAGACCAAAAGGCAGTCAGTTAAACAAAACAAGGGTATACTATACTGTGTGGTTTAAAATGAGGAAAGATGTGCATCAAGGTTGTATCTTTTCATCATACTTCTTCAATCTTCAAAATTATAGTGAGCAAATAATGCAAGAAGCTGGAGTTTGTGAAGAAGAAAAGGCATCAGGACTGGAAGAAGACTCATTAATAACCTGTAATATGTGTATGACACAACTTTCACAGATGAAAGAAAAGAGGATTTGTAGAACTTACTGATGAAGATCAAGGCTTTCTGTATGGACTACATTTCAAAACATAGAAAACAAAAATCTCACAACTGTATCGTAAGCAATATCATGATAAACAGAGAAAAGAGTGCAGTTTTCAAGGATTTCATTATACTTGGATCCACAATCAATGCTCATGGAAGCATCAGTTAAATAATCAACTATGTATTTGTTTGGCAAATCTGTTGCAAAACATAACTTTTAGTGTTAACAATCAAAGATTTCACTTTGAAGACTAAAGTACATGCGACACAAGCTATGGTATTTTTTCAATTGCTTCATATTCAAGTAGGGCAATGAATACAGAAGAGTGAAAAAGAATGTATGCCTTTGAATTATGGTGTTTGAGAAGAATATTGAATATACCATAGACTAGTAGACTAACAAACAATCTTTCTTGGATGTAGTACAGCAGAAATTCTTAAAAGCAAGAATGGCAAGACTTTGCCTCACCTTCTTGGACATGTTATCAGGAAAGACCAATCCCTAGAAAAGAAGGTTGTGGTTTGTAAAGTAGAGAATCAGTGAAAAAAAGGAAGATCCTCAATAAGAAGGATTGACACAATGGCTGCTACAATGGGCTAAAACATAGTAAAGATTGTGCAGATTAGGACCAGGCAGTGTTTGATTTTGTTGTACATAGGGTTGGAATGAGTCATAACCAACTTGGGAGCATCTAATAACAACAAAAACAGCAAGATGCTTTATATAAGTGGGATCACTTAATATTTGTCCTTTAGCATTATATTTTAAGTAGCTGATATTTTAAGATTCATAATTGTTTTAGAATAGATCCAAACTTTACTTTTTATGGATGAAATAATATTCATTTTATGTATACACTTTTTTTTAAATATATTCATCTGTTGATGGGCTCTTGAATTGTTTTCACCTTTTCAGCTATGGCAAATAATTATAAAATGAATATCGCTGTGCAAGTTCTGTTTGAGTAGCTGCTTTCAATTATTTTTGGTAAATATCTAAATGTGGAAATGTAGAATTGATAGGTCATGAGGTTATTCTATGTTTAAGTCTTTTAGAAACTACTCAACTGTTTTCCACAATACCTTCACTATTTTGCAATCACACAGGCAATGTGCAAGGGTTCTAATTTCTAGATACTGTCTTCCATACTTGTTATTTTCTATTTTTCTGATAATAGCTTCCTAGTTGTTTTGGGTAGTGGGTATGAAGTGAAATCTCATTGTGGTTTTGATTTGCATTTTACTAATAAGTAATGATGTTAAGAATTGTTTCATATACTTATTGGTCATTTGTTTGTTTGCTTGCAGAAATGTCTACTTAACTGCTTTTTTCATTTTTTCTTGGGTTGTTTTTCTTTTTGCTATAAAGTTTTAGGACTTCTTTATATATTCTAGATATTAAATCCTTATCAGATATATTATTGTGAAATAATTTTTATCACATTGTGTAGGTTGTCTATTCATTTTCCAATAATGATTTGATAAATCAATTTTTTAAAACATTGATAATGTCTAATTTATCTATTTTTATACTTTTGTTAATTACTCTTTTGGTAGCTAATAAACATAACAACAGTAGCATATTTTTAAATCATGAAGTGTGTTTTTTACTATCATTTTTTCTTCTATTTCATGATTGTTTGGCTACTTCGATCAGCTTTTTTATTTCTACCAAAAAAAAAAAAATTCTTGGTTGTTTTCAGGTTTTGGCAAATTATAAAAAGTTTTTAAAAACATTGAAATGCAGTGCTTTTCTGTGAACATAAATTTTCAAAATAATTGGATAAATACCTGAAAAACCATATGTTAAAGTTGCTTAGCTTTATAAGAAACTATTGAATTGTCTTCCAAAGTGACTATACTAATTTGCATTCCCATCAAGAAAGAACAAATGTTCCTATTGTTCCAAATTCTTGCCAACAACTGATATTTTCAATGTTTTGGGATTTTTAGCTATTCTAATGTGAAGTGTTATCACACTGTTGGTTTAATTAGCAATTCCAGGTGACAAATGATATTGAGCACCTTTTCATATGCTTCTTTTTCTTCAATATATCTTTTTTGATGAAGTGTCTATTAAAATCATTTCCCAGTACTTTAATGGGGTTTCTTATTTTCCGCAAAACAAAGAAGAGATAAACATGTATAAAAGCAATATGTTGCTTGAATTTGTTTCTTATTGTTCAGTTTTAAGAGTTCAATGTATATTTTGAATATTTCCTTTATTAGATATGTTTGAAAATATTTTCTCCTGCTCTATAGCTTTTCTTTTCATTCTGATTAAGAGCACCCTAAATTAGCTTAGGACTCATGTCAAAGAATAGTGGCTACGCTAAGGTCTGAGAGTAAAACTCCATTTTGAATCAAATCAAATCACTTCTGTATTAGCAATATAGCCATTCATTCCTGTAACTCTCCATTGTACCCTGAGAAAGTAACTTGGTAAACCATTTCAGAACAGATGTAATTTTGTTTATTTAAAGGTTTTGTTTGTTCTGTAGGTAGCCAAGTCCAGAAGAATTCTCAGAACAAATACCCACTCAAAGAAATATTTCCAATTACAATTGCATATGTCCTCCCTGCCAACACACAAGGAGGGTCTTATGATTGTTTTCAGGCCAGATATACTTAATTTAATTATTATTTTGTAACTTTAAAAACTTTAGAAATATATGTACTATCCTACCAATCAGATATACCATCATCCAATTTTTTACTCATTACCTAAATATCAACTGTCATGGATTGAATTATGTACCCCCAATATATGTTACAACTTGGATTAGCTGTGATTGGTGGTGGTTTGGCAGCTATGTAATGTTGCAATATGACAGCTGTGTAATGACTACCCATGATATGATTTGATGTGATAAGTCAATCAATTTTAAAAGAAATTGGGTAGGTTGCAACTCCCTTAATCCCATCATAGCCCTGATTTGATGTAAAGGGAGTTTCCCTGGAATGTGCCCTTCTAATGTATCTTTCTAAGAGATAAAAGGAGAGTGAAGTGAGCAGAGAGAGAAGGGGAGCCTACTACCATGAAGTAGTAGTAGTACAAAGAGCAGTGGAGAGTAAAGAGTGTCCTTTGGACCCAGAATCTTTGCACTAGGATCCTCCTAGGACTAAGAATCATGGAGAGAGAAAGTCTTTCCCTGGAGCCGGTGCTCTGAATTCAGATTTCTGGCTTCCCAAATGTTGAATGAATAAATCTATGTTTGGTAAAGGTATTGACTTATAGTCAATAATTACTGACTTCTGTTAAAGCAGCACCACATCGCTAAGACAGAATTTTGTACTAAGAGTGGGGTCTTGCCCTAACAGATATCTAAATTGTGAGATTAGCTTTGCAACTGGGTAATCATAGAAGAGTTTTAAGGTGCCTACTCATAAAGTCCTAGAAAGCCTTAAAAAGACTATTGGTGGAATTATGGACATAAAAGGCAATTCTAGTGAGGACTCAGATGGAAGTGAGGAGAGTTGTCACACTGAAGACAGTGCAGACAGCCAGAAGCAGTGACAGAGAAATGGTGGTGGTAGAAATAAGAGTCTGGAGTGAGACAGAGCAGGTGCCAATTCATGTAGTGAGAAAGCTGAGTGTTTTGGCACAGAAGGCTTCCTGGCAGAATGGAATACCTTTGAGCATATCTCCCTGTAGTGAGGCTTGCTGACGCACAGAGCTAGAGGGCTGAGTGCATTAAGGCCAAGGCTTCCTGACAGAGCAGGGTGCCAACGAGCACTAATTGGTAGAACCAAAGAGCTCTGTAAAATTGCCAGGGCATTGCAGAGGCCACATGGGCCTCTTCAAGAGACCGAAGACATGAGAAGCAGAACCTGAAGAGAAAAAGAAAATGGGAAGCTGAGCTTTCTCAGTCTCAAAGGGTAGGACCCTGACCTCTGAGATTTCAAAGGGTGGAGGAACCATGATTTGCTAGGTTACAAAGGGTCAGGCCACAGCCTCCTAGTTTTCAGAGTCATATCTTCACCAGCTTGGTCCTGGATAGTGGGGCTGCCATTCACGAGTGCCCATGGGATGGGGCCAGATCAGCTGCCCATTGCTGAAGAGGGTGGTTCCTATGCCTAAGGGACAGAGGAACAGTGCCTGCAAGGGCCAAGGGAGTGAGGGCTTCACTCAGACAGACAAGAATAGGGCTACCCAAAGTTGAGAGAGCAAAGTTGCCATTTCAGTGGGAATGGAAGGCAGAGCTAAAGCCCAGGGTCAAGGGGTCTCCATCCAGAATCCAAGACACAAGTAATACCCAGAGTCTAGCGGTAGAGCCATTGCCTAGATGGTCTTAGAGAAAAGGGGACTGTTTTTAAGCCCTGAGAGCTAATATAAATTGCTCTGCTGGGTTTTCTGACTTGCTTGGTACTGTTAAAACCTTTTCTCTCTCCAATTTCTCCTATATGTAATGTAAGTGTATACTTTGTGCATATTCCATTATTACATTTTAGAAGCCAAAACTTAACATTCTAGATTTACAGATGAGGAGGAATTTTGCCCCAGGATAGATTTTTGAACTCTAAGTGATTTAAAGGAGTTCTGGTAGTGTAGTGCTTAAGGCACTTGACTGCTAACCAGAAGGCTGGCTGTTCAAACCCACCAGCCACTCCTTGGAAGGAAGGTTGGGCAATCTACTTCCATAGTGATACTGCCTCGGAAACCCAAGGAGGAGTCGCTATGAGTCATTGGGTCCGACTCGACTGCACATAACAACAACAACAGGTGATTTAAGACTTTTGTAATGATATGATGGTAAGAAAGTGTTTTGCATGTGGAAGGACATGGAGTTTTGGAAGTCAAAGTGTGGAATGCCATGGATTGACTGTATCCTCAGAAAATATGTCTCATTTTGTCTTGGTCATAATTCTCAGTGGTTTGGCGATTATGTAATTATGTAATGTAGCAGTTATGTTATGATTCCCCAGGATATGATCTGACGCGACAAACCAATCAGTTGTAAAGGGATTAGGAAAGAACACCTTTAATCCCATCATAGCCCTGATCAGATACAAAAGGAGTTTCCCCTGAGGTATGGACTACAACACCAAGCAGAAAAAAAGGGGTTTATTGTCAAGAAAGAAAAGCTAGGAATGGAGAATATCCTTTGAACCCAGTGTCTCTGCCCTAAGCTCCTCCTAGAACCAAGGCATACACCAAGAGGAAGGCTCTTCCTAGAGCCAGTCAGTGCTCTGAATTTAGACTTCTGGCCACCCAAATTTTGAGAAAATAAATTTATGTTTGTTAAAGCTATTTAGTCTTGGTATTTCTATTAACGCAGGACTAGAGAACTAAGACATTAGACAATACCTGAATATTTAATGATTTCCTCCCCACTATTTTTTTTAAATTTAATATAAATTTTTAACTGTCACCTCCTTGGATCAATTTGTTCAGAATCTCTAAAGTTATTGATTTCTAATTTGCCAATTGTCTTACTGTTCAATAAAAGCACTTTCCTTTTAATTTCAATCAGATTGTGCCAGTTTTGCTGTATGACAATTCTATTAATCGTGTCTTTCAGATATTTCAACAGTATTGAGTCTTCCAAGTCATTGATGCACAATATGCTTCCATTTGTTTGGACATACTTTGAATTATTTCATGAGAGTTTTAAGTTTTACACATACAGACCTTCCAAACTATTTGTTACATTTTATATATACATAATTATTTCTCCTTTGCAGGGAGGGGTGCTAGTTAAATGGTATTTTATTTTTTAATTTCACATCAATAAAAATTCTAATTTTCATAAATTCCTACTTAACATGTTCTTTTCTTTTTCTTTCATAGACCATGCATTTAATGTTGATCACATAGATTTTCTCCTAGAAGTTTTATGCTCTCTCATTTAACATTTGAATCTATCATCCTCTTTGAGTTCTTTTTTTAAGGTGTTTAGATGCTTTTTGTTGTTGTTGTTGGATATAAACATCTAATTTGAACACCATTGTTGAAAAATTTTTCTCTTTTTTTGAATTTCCTTGGTCAAATATCAGTCAACCATTTTTGAGTGGTTGTTTCCTGGCTCTCAGATTACTGCTGCTTTATAGCAAATCTTAAAATCATTTAGTCTGAGTCCTCCAGCTTTGATTTTTTTTTTTCCTTTAGTATTATGTTAGCTATTACAAACCTAGCTTTCTATATAAATTTGGAATCAGTTTGCCTATATCTACAAAATAAGTTATCTGCATTTGGATTGTGATTGGAATGAAGCTATAGATATGTTGGAAAAAAAAAAAAAAAAAAGTTGTATTTCAATAGTATTGAGTCTTCCAATTCATGGAACTATAATATGATTCCACTTGTTTAGACATACCTTGAATTATTTCAGTGAGGGCTTTGGTGGCATAGTACCTAAGACATTTGACTGCTAACCAGAAGTCTGGAGGTTCAAACCCAACAGC
>NW_006921922.1:649192-651707 GCF_000298275.1 Orycteropus afer afer
AATCTACTTCCATAGTGATACTGCCTTGGAAACCCAAGGAGGGGTTGCTATGAGTCAGGTCCAACTCGATGGCACATAACAACAACAACAACAACAAATATATATATAATTGTTTCTTCTTCAGAGAGAGGACTGCTATGCTATTTTATTTATTTATTTTTTTTTGTATTTCACATGTCAATAATTGATTGCTAATATATAGGAAAATAATTGAATTATTTATATACTAATTTTATCTTGCAATATTTCTATGTCTGCTTATTAGTTTTTAATAAGTAGTTTTAGTAGTTTATTGTCAATTGTTTGAGATTTTTCAATATAGATAATCATGAACAAATACATTCTTGTTTCTTCCTTTCTAATATGTAAAACAGTTTGTTTCTTTTTTCCCTTTTATCACACTACTTAGGACTCACAGTAACATTAGTAATATGTAGAATTTGAGTGATAAGGGACCATATTGTGTCTTGTTCCTGGTCTTAGAGGGAAAGCATTAATTATCTCTTTAAAATTGCTATAGCTGTAGGATTTTTATAGATTTTCTTTATCAAATTAAAGAAGTTCTCATATATATCTATATTTTGGATAGCTTTTATTATCAATCATTTTGGGATTTATTCAAATGCTTTTCAAGCATTATTCGATATAATCATATAATTTTTCTTCCTTAGCCTATTGATGTGGTGGATTACATTGACTGATTTTTTAATATTGAACCAGTTTTATATACGTGGAACTAATCTTATTCGATCATGATATATAACACTTTTTATACATTGCTTGATTCAATAGTTTGTGGAGGATTTTTACATGTACATTCATGAGAAATTTTGAGAGATGTTAGTCTGTAGTTTTTCTTTCTTTTGGTGTAAGGTAATGCTAGCTTCATAAAATGAGTTAGAAAGTGTTCAGTTCATTTTTATTTCTGGATGACTTTCTGGAGAATCAGTTTCCTGTCTTCTTTAACTGTTTGGTAAAATTTACCAGTGAAGCCATTTGAATATGGTAATTATTTTCTTCACATGGTTGTTACTACCAGAAAAGGTGGTGGTTCAAACCCCTTGGAAGGAAGATAGGGCAATCTACTTCCATAGATATAATGCCTCGGAAACCCAAGGAGGGGTTGCTATCAGTCCAATTGACTCTATGGCAGTGAGGTTTTTTTTTTTTTTTTTTTTTTAATTGATTATTGATTCAATTTCTTTAATAGTGGCAGGCACTTTCATAGAGGCATTCATGTTATCTATTTTAATTTCTCATTGTATGAGTTTTGAAAGTGTCTCTTCTAAGGTTTGGCTCATTTCATCAAAGTTATCAAATTTGTTGGCATGAAGATGTTCATAATATTCCTTTGTTACTCTCTAAATGTCCATAAGATCAGTAAGAGTGACCCCACTTTTTTATTTCTGATATTAGTATTTCTTTTTATTCATGTTTTATTTCTTGGTTAACCTCATTAGATGATTATCAATATTATTTATAATTGTTGATTTTCTTTATGGAGTTTTCCTTCAATTTCTTTGATTTCTTCTCTGATTTTTGTTGTGTATTTTGTTCTACTTGCTTTAAATTCATATTGTTTTTCTCTCTACAGTTTTCCAAAGTGAATCTTAAGTTATTTATAATAGAAATTTCTTTTTTTTTAATGTAGACATTCAATGATGTTACTTACTCTCTACAAACTGCTTTTCCTACATTCAACAAATTTTTATAAGATGTATTTGAATTTAATTCAAATATTTTTAACTTTCCTTGATCCATGTGTTACATGAAATTGTTTGTTAAATGTCCAAATAATTGGGATTTTCCCACTATTATTCTGTTCTTAATTTCAAGTTTAATTCACGTGTGGTCTGACAAGATAATTTCGTACTTCCTATTCTTTTAAGATTTTTCACACTTTTTCTTTTCTTTTTTTTTAGCTTAAAATGTGGCTTAACTTGGTCAACACTACTATTTTTTTAAAGAGAAGGCATTTTTGTCAAATAGTTGTAACTGATTAAATTAACAATTATGTATTTATTCAAGCTTGTGGCTTAAACCGTTTTTGTTCCATTTACTCAGATCATGGAATGACTGTCAATTCCCTGGCCTACCAATATTTCAGTCTAGTTACTTACCCTGGAATCTCAGTTCTTTAATATCTTTAAGAGAGGTGATTGATATTCAGTTTGTTTTGTTCTTTACTGTTGTAAAGATATGAATGACAACTGTCAAGTTCTTTGGATATTTGAATTGGAACTCTATTTTATTGTCACTGTTCTTTTGTTTTCTATTTGTTGTTGTTGTTAAGTGCCATCGAGTCGTTTCCGACTCATAGCGACCCCGTGCACAGCAGAACGAAACACTGCCAGATCCCGCGCCAGCCCCACAATCCCTGTTATACTTGAGCCCATCATCGCAGCCACCGTATCAATCCATCTCCTTGAAGGCCTTCCCCTCTTTCGTTGACCCTCCACCCTACCAAGCATGACATCCTTCTCCAGGGAATGGTCCCTTCTGACAACATGACCAA
>NW_006921922.1:652772-656875 GCF_000298275.1 Orycteropus afer afer
TTTACATTCTGTGGGATCACCTTTCTTTGGAATGGGCACAAATATGGATCTCTTCCAGTCAGTTGGCCAGGTAGCTGTCCTCCAAATCTCTTGGAAGCCAAAGAGAAGAGATTGTTTTCTATTAAGCAATGTGAATTTGTATTTTGGATCCATTCTTCAAGTAGATTATTTTACTTCTCAACTTAATGTCACCCATTTTAATTCATTCACACATCCATTCAGATTTCTTGTCTTTTTGTTCCAAGTAACAGAGCACAGTCATATGGTAGGTGGCATTTTAAGAGCTGATTTCAAGTAAAATGACATGTAGTCTTATCCCAAGAAATTCACACTATAATATGGAAGAAGCAGCATGTTAATAAATGCTGTGAATCATTACAAATTGTCTGATAGAAGTATGTGTAAAGGAATAAATCATGTAAGAGATTGTAAGGGAAAAAGTATATATACTGGTTATTATTGTTAAGTGCCATCATATTGGTTCTGATACATGGAAACACTGTCAAATCATACATCATGGCCACAATCATCACTAAGTTTGAGCCTATTATTGCCACCAATGTTTCAATCAATCTCAATAAAGGTCTTCCTCTTTTTTGCTGACCTACTACTTTATCAAGTATGATGGCCTTCTCAAGATATTCCTCCTGATAATATGTCTAAAGTGAGACAAAGTCTCACCATCATCGCTTCTAAGGAGCATTCAGGTTGTACTTTTAAGGAAGTTCAGTTTGTGTGTCAAGTTGGCCAGGCCTGGTTGAGTGGCTGGGCAGCTGATGGTAGTTATTCCCCAAGACGAGACTGGCAATCAGCTCCTGGTGGAATCTACCACAAGCAGCTGGGTAGCTGCTTCAGAGAAGTGTTCTTCTTCCTGTATATAAGAAGTAGCTTTGGGAATGGTCTCTAGCTTATTGCACACTTGAACCCTGCATGTAGCCATGTCATTGTTCAGCAGCCTGCTATGCACTGCTGACCTTGAGATGTGAATTAATTGCCTGTCATGTAGTTTGGTAACATCAGGACTATGCCTTTTACTTGTCAACCTTGAGCTTGTCAGTCTCAACAAACCACCAGCTGTCTGAGTGAAGAAAAGCCTCTAGGTTCAGTGGGCCAGGAACAAGAGAGAGAGCTTTAGCCCAAGATTGAGGGGTTTTCACCCAGCCCCTAGAGCCTGGCATTTTGAACTTGGACTTAAAGCCTCCAAACTGTAAGAGAATAAACTCTTGTTTGTTCAAGTATCCCATTTGTGTTATATTCCTGTCAGAGAGGCACTAGGTAACCGAAACAACTTCTTACAAGACATATATGTTTGTTCTTCTGGAAGTTCATGTTATATTTAAAATTCTTGGCTAACATCACAATTCAAATGCCTCAATTCTCCTTCATGTTGTTGTTCTTAGGTGATTTTGAGTTGGCTACAAATCATAGCAATCCTATGTACAACAGAACAAACATTGCCCACTCCTGTGACATCCTCACAATCCTTGATCCCATCATTATAGCCATTTATGTTGTTGAAAAAAGGTATTTGGAAAGAATAAGTCATTGGTCTTACAAAATCCTATCTTGGGATCTCCAGCATCATTTCTATCACCAAAGTCATATTTTCCAACTACTGGTGATTCTTCTTTGTTTCCAAATTTTGCATTCCAGTCACCAGCGATAATTAACACATCTTGATTGCATGTTTGGTCAATTTCATTATGTAGAAGTTGGTAAAACTCTTCAATTTCTGCATCTTTGGCTTTGGTGGTTGGTGCCTAAACTTGAATAAAAGTAGTATTAGTTACTCTTCCTTTTAGACATGTGAATATTATCCTATTACTGACAGTATTGTACTTCAGGAGAGATCTTGAAATACTTTTTGTAACAATGAATGGCATGCCATTCCTCTTTACTTTGTCATTCCTGGCATAGTAGATCATATGTCTGTCTGATTCAAAATTGCCCAAACCAGTCCATTTCAGCTCAGTAATGCATAGGATATTGGTTTTTATGTGTTCAATTTCATTTGTGATAACTTCCAATTTTCCCAGATTCATATTTCATACATTACAGTTATGATTATTAACAGATGTTTGCATCTGTTTCTTCTCATCTTGAGTCATTCCCCATCAGCAAATGGAAGTCCCAAAAGTATTATTCCATCCATGTCATTAAGATGACCCTGCTTTGAGAACGGCAAGATGGTGGACTAGGCAGAAAGACTGCACAAACCCTCACCAACAAAGAAAAGGGAAACCAATTAACACAGACAAAGAAGATAATCTTGGACCCCTGAGCCTTCAAAGGAAGGATATAGAAGTGGACTAAACCGCAACTAGCAGAAGAATTTGCATGAAAACACCAAAAAGGAGACATACGGAGCTGCGGTCTGGCAGCAATTCTGAGCGATCCTGATAGCAGAGATAGCTTGGAGATTCCTGAGTGGTGGTTTAAGACCTAAGAATTAACCTAAAAATCACCCTGCTAGCCAAGGACTGCACAGAAGACAATGCACAGTGGCTGGGGAACAAACAGAGAAGGTGAAGAGAAAGGTGGGCTAAGCTGTGGACTTTCGCCAGTCTGGAGGGTGCTGCATTTTGAACGTTTAAAAAGTGGCTTGACTATTTTGGATATTTAAAGAGACAGCACTCGCGCAGACTCCTGGGGCTTAAGAACATGTTCTGCTTTCCAGCAACCCCAAGGACACTCAGGACCTGCAAGACTGAAAAGGTACGACATTTCTCTTATTGCTCTTATACCCCACGCCCACTTGGTGAATGGAGGTATGGCCACCACACACTCCCACCTACCTTCTGGGCCCACAGGAACTCCATCAGAGTCTGTGTGCTCAGATGGAGCCTGGGTGCCTTGCCCTGTTCCCCACTGATTTTTTTTCTTCTCTTTATTTTTATTTTGCACGTTCTTTTTCCTGGTGATTAGTTTGCTTGTATATGTCTGTTTTAAAACAACTAATATTATTAATACTTTTGTCCTTTTTATTATTACTCTTAATCTTCCCCTACCAGGTCCTAGTTTTCAGCATTTTTTCTTTTCCTAGTGCCTGGTTGAATTTTTTTTTTTTTTTTTTTTTAATATTTATGTTTTTTCCCCCTTTTTTTTTCTCATAATAACCCTATTCTTTCTTTTTCTTTTTACATTTTTCCCATTATTTTTCTTCATTTAGTATTCTTCTTCCTTACTTTTTTTTTTTTTTTTTTCCTTTTTGCCCTATCTACAGATGTTGCTCTGGTAGCCTAGTGGCTAAGGCACTTGACTGCTAACCAGAAGGCTGGCGGTTCAAACCCACCAGCCACTCCTCGGAAGGAAGGTTGGGCAATTTACTTCTGTAGTGATACTGCCTCAGAAACCCAAGGAGGGGTCGCTGTGAGTAGGATCTGACTTGATGGCACACAACAACAACAACAGATATTGCAGGTTTTCTTATTTTGTCTTCTTTTTTTCCCTTTTTTCTTTTTATGGTTACTGTTCCTGTGTGATTACATATCATGATTTTCGTCTAAGGACTTTTAGTTTTTTGATGGTTATTCAATTGTAATTTGTGTCTGAGTGGGAGATGGCAACAGTCCCTGTAAGACACAACTACACCCACAACTTCTGCAACTTTACTTACTGAGTGAGAGCCACCAATGGGCCAATGATAAAAAAAATCACCAAGAAGAACCTGAATCACCCTAGGCTACTCTTCACAAACAGTTAACAGAGATTTAAATACAACAATGCCATAATGCCTCAGAAACAACAGACCATCACAGTCCACACAAAAAAGCAGGATAAAGTGAGAGAAAAAAGGGAGCAGGATACAGACCCAGAACACATCCCTGAGGAAGAAGCAGCATTGGAATTCTCTGATAAGGAATTAAAAAGAAATTATTTTTAGATATCTTCAAAGGATTGAGAGACAGACCAAAGAAAACACAGAAAAAAAAAAAAATAGAAGAATTTTGGAAGAAAATATAAGAACAAAATGACAAATTAAATGAAAAATGAGAAATGATTCTAAACCTAAAGATAGAAATCCAGAAGATTAATACTAAGTTGTCAGAAATAGAAAACACATTGGAAGGGGAAAGGAGAAGAATTGATGTGATGGAAGACAG
>NW_006921922.1:660228-660952 GCF_000298275.1 Orycteropus afer afer
ATAAATGGAAAAACATCCCATGCTCATGGATAGGAAGATTGAACATTGTGAAAATGTCAGTTCTACCCAAAGCAATCTATACATTTAATGCAATCCCAATCCAGATGCAATGAACATTCTTTAGTGATATGGGAAAAAACAATCACTAACTTTATATGGAAAGGAAAGAGACCTTGGATAAGCAAAGCACTACTGAAGAAGAAAAACAAAGTAGGAGGTCTCACATTGCCGGATCTCAAAACCTACTATACAGCCACAGTAGTCAAAACTGTCTAGTATTAGTTCAATGACAGATACATAGACCAATGAAATAGAATTGAGAACCCAGATATAGATCCATTTACCTATAGTCAGCTGATCTTTGACAGAGGTCCAAAATCCATTAAATGGAGAAGAGAATGTTTGTTTAATAAATGGTGTTGGCAAAACTGGAGATTCATTTGCAGAAAAATGAAACAATATCTGTACCTCACACCACATACAAAAACAAACTCCAGATGGATCAAAGACTTAAATGTGAAACCTAAAACTATATAGTTCCTCAAGGAAAATTTAGGGTAAAATTTAAGGGCCCTAATACATGGCATAAATAGACGATCAAGCATAACTCAAAATGCACAAACAGCAGAAGATAAACCAGATAATTGGGACCTTCTAAAAATTGAATTTTTATGTGCTTCCAAAGACTTCTCCAAAAGAGTCAAAAGAGAACCTACAGATTGGG
>NW_006921922.1:662944-667091 GCF_000298275.1 Orycteropus afer afer
AAAAAAAAAAGATGACTCAGCTTTGAGGAGCTTCCTTTTCCCCAGTCGTATTTTGCGTGCCTTCCCAACTGAGAGGCTCATGTTCTGGCACTGTATCAGGCAGTGTTTCAGGGCTATACATAAAGTTTTCCAGTTACATATTAGACAGTCGCTATTTATATCATTTTCAGTGGCTACTTCTTTAAGAAATGCATGGTTCCTTCCTTGAGTTCAGTTTTGTATATGGATTGAGGTATGTTTCTTGTTTTATTTTTCTTCACATACATATCTGGTTTTCCAAACACCATTTTTTAAAGAGGCTATCTCTTCCCCATTTAATGAGTTTTGGTCCTTTGTCAAATAGGAGCTGTCCATAGCTGGATGTGTCTATTTCCGGGTTTTCAATTCTGTTCCATTGGTCTATCTGTCTATCATTGTATCAGTATCACACTGTTTTAAATACTGTGGCTGTATAGTAGATTTTGAGATCCAGGAGTGTGAGACCTCCTACATTGTTATCCTTCTTCAGCAGTGCTTTGCTTATCTGAGGTGTCTATACTTTCCCTAAGAAATTAGTTACTGGTTTTTCCATGTCCTTAAAAAATGTTCACAGCATCTGGACTGGGATTGCATTGAATGTGTATATTGCTTTGGGTAATATTGACATTTTCACAATATTCAGTCTTCCTATCATGAACAAGCCATGTTCTTCTATTTATGTAGATTCCTAGAAGCTTCTTGTAGTGGTGTTTTCTTTTGTAGTTTTATTTGTACAGGTCTTTTGTGTCTCTGATAAGATTTGTTCCTCAATATTTTATCGTTTTGGTAGCTATTGTAAATTATATTATTTTCCTTGTTTCCTTTTCAGAGGCCTCTTTGATGTAGAGGAATCCAACTAATTTTTGTATGTTGAACTTGTGTCCCGACACTTTGCTGAAACTTTCTATCAGTTCCAATAGATTTTTTGCTGACTCTCTTGGGTTTTCTATGTATAGGATCATGTTGTTGTTGTTTTTATGTGCCATCGAGTTGGACCTGACTCATAGTGACCACTCCTTGGGTTTCTGAGGCAGTATCACTACAATAGTAGATTGCCCAACTTTCCTTCTGAGTAGTGGCTGGTGGGTTTGAACCACCAGCCTTCTGGTTAGCAGTCAAGTGCCTTAGACACTATGCTACCAGAGCTCCCATATAGGATTATATCATCTGTAAATAGAGATAGTTTTATTTTCTCTTTGCCAATTTGGATGTCTTTTTTTTCTCTTTCTTGCCTCATTTCCCTGGTGAGGACTTCCATTACAATGTTAAATAGAAGTGGTGACAGAAGGCATCCTTGTCTGGCTCCCATTTGCAAGGGGTATAATTTCAGTCTTTCTGTGTTAACAATAATGTCGGTTGTTGACTTTATGTATATACCCTTTATTATGTTGAGGAATTTCCCTTCTATCCGTATTTTACTGAGAGTTCTGAACAGGAATCAATGTTGAATTTTATTGAATGCCTTTTCTGTATCAAGTGATATGTTCATGTGGTTCTTTTCTTTTGTTTTGTTTATGTGGTGGATTACATTGATTGTTTTTCTGATGTTGAGCCATCCTTGTATACCTGGTATGAATCCCACATGGTCATGATGTATTATTTTCTTTATATGTTGTTGAATTCTCTTGGCTAGGATTTTGTTGAAGATGTTTGCTTTTTTATTCCTGAGGGATATTACTCTGTAGTTTTCTTTTTAGTGGTGCCTTTCCCTGGTTTTGGTATTTGTGTTATGCTTGCTTCATAAAATGAATTTCAGAATATTCCATCTTTTTCTATGTTCTTGAATAATTTGAGTAGTGTAAGTGTCAACTCTTCCCTAAGGTTTGGTAAAATTCTCCAGTTAATCTGTCTGGGGCAGGAATTTTTTTTCTTTTGAGGAGTATTGTTATGACCTGCTTAATTTCTTCATTTGTTATGGATCAGTTCAAGTATTCTAACTCTGACTGGGATAGTTTAAGTCAACCTCTCTCACTGCCATCAAATCAGTCTGGAGTCATAGCAACCCTTCTGTGGGTTTCCGAGGCAGTATCTCTTCAGAAGTAGATTGCACAATCTTCCTTCCAAGGGATTGCTAATGGATTTGAATTTCCAGCCTTGTGGTTAGCAGTCAAATGTCATAGGCACTACATCACCAGAGCCAGCAGAGCTGCTTGTTGCGAGTACAGTACTTCATAATATTCTGTTATTTTCTTTTTTTATTTCAGTTGGTTCTGTTATGATGTCCCATTTTTCATTTATTATTAGTAATATTTGCATCTTCTCTTTCTTTTCCTTTGTAAAATTTGCTCGTGGTTCATCAATTTTGCTAATCTTCAAAGAACTAGCTTCTTATTTTGTTGATTTTCTCTATTTTGTTTTCCCCTGTTGTTTTCTACTTCATTTATTTCTGGTCTGATCTTCATTATTTCTTTACTTCTGGATACTGTAGGTTTCTTTTGTTGCTCTTTTTCTAATTGTTGGAGTTGTTAAGTCAAAGTGTTGATTTTGATTCTTTCCTCTTTTTTGATGTGTACATTTATTGCTATAAATTGACATCTGAGTGCTGCTTTCACTGTGTCCCAAAGATTTTGGTTAATTTTATCTTCATTCACTTTTGTTTCTATGATTTTCTTTTTTTTAGTTTTTTATTTCATACTTTATTCTTCTGTTACCTAATAGTTTTCGAGCAGTGTACTATTCAGTTTCCACATATTTTATATTTTTTCCTTAATCTTCCTATTATTGATTTCTACTTTTATAGTATTGTGTTCCAGGAAGATGACTTGCATTATTTCAATCTTTCTGAACTTATTCAGGCTTATTTTGTGTCTTAGCATATGCTCTATTTTGGAGTGTGATCCATGTGCACTGGAAAAGAATGTGTATTGTGCTTTTGTTGGATGGAGTGCTCTGTGCATGTCTCTAAGTCCAAGTTAGTTGATTGTGTTGTTGAGTTTTTCTGTATCTTTGTGGAATTCCCCACCCCCCCCCAAGTTGTTCTGTCCCTCTTTGAAAGTGGTGTGTTAAAATCTCCTATTACTATTGTAGAGTTATCTATTTTTCTTTTCAATTCAGTTAAGATTTTCTTTATGAATTTTGGAGCAGTTTTATTGGGTGCATAAATATTTATTTTGATAATGTCTTCTTGGTCAATTGAATCTTTTAGCATCACTTACCAAGACCAAACCAAAGTCACTGCCATTGAGTCAGATCTGACTCATAGCAACATCTCCTTGGGGCTCCAAGGAAGTATCACTATGGAAGTACCATCACACAGTGTCCTTCTTTGATCCTTACTATTTTTCTCCTTGAAGTCTATGTTATTAGAAATTAATTGTCACTCCTTCTTCTTCTTTTTTTTTTGGGGGGGGGGTTCCTATTAGCTTAGTGAGGAGCTCTGCTAGTGTAGTGTCTAAGGCACTTGGCTGCTAACCAGAAGACTGGCCGTTCAAATGCATCAGCCACTCCTGAGAAGGAAGGTTGGTCAATGTACTTCCCTAGTGATACTGCCTCGGAAACCCAAGGAGAAGTCACTATGAGTAGGGTCCAACTCAAAGGCACATAACAAAAACAACAATTAGCTTAGTGTATTTTTTTCCAGCCCTTAATTTTAATTTGATTTTATCTTTCTGCGTAAGATGTGTCTCTTATAGGCAGCATATTGATGGGTCTTCTTTTCTTACCCAATCTGCCACTCTCTTTCTCTTGACTGGTCCATTTAGTCCATTCACAATGAGTGTAAGTAGTGAAAGATATGAATTTATTGCTACCATTCTATTTTTTCTGTTCTCTTGTTGGTGATTTCTTTGTTACAAATATTTTTCTTTTCTGAGCTCATATTATTATCTTCTCTTTTCTTCATTATTGTTGGTTTTGTGCTTACTAAGCCCATGTGTTCTTCTTTCTGAGTCTGCTTGGGAGGATTGTTAATTTTACTTGTAGTTACCCTGATGGATATTCTTATCTCCCTTAGTTTGGAATAGTCAGTTCTATAAAGACATTTTTCCTGTCTTCCTTTCCATTTGGAAGGTTTGTAATCAAAACGTTTTTCCCTCTGTCTACTTCTATAGAGATACCTCCTTGAAAATCAAGGATGGGTTGCTATGAGTCAAATAGACTTTACAGCAGTGAGGTAATTTTTTTTTTTTTT
>NW_006921922.1:667698-670200 GCF_000298275.1 Orycteropus afer afer
GTCTCCTTTTGTTCTGATATTACAATGAGGCATGTTTTGTTTCTTTTCTTACCATATAACTCTTAGGTTTTTTCATTTTTATTAAATCTGTTCTGATTTTTCTTCATACAGACTCGCATCAAAAGATTTGTTTTCTAGTTAGGAAATGCATTCTTCAGCCCATTCTAGTCTACTCTTTTGTCCTTCCACTCTGTTATTTATCTGTGATTTTAGCATTCATCGTCTGGATTTCTAATTGTTGGCTTTGTGTGAGTACTAATTGCATATATATCTTGGTATTTTATTCTTGAATAATTTTCCTGAAATCTTCCAGAATATTGTCTGTCTTATGGTTTCCTTGAGCTCTTCAAGAGTTATATATAAATATATATATATATATATATATTTATATATATATATATAATCAGAATGAAGATGGGACAATCTACTTCCATAGTGATACTGCCTTGGAAACCCAAGGAAGGGTTGCTGTGAGTCAGGTCTGACTCGACAGCTCATTACAACAACAACAACAACAGCAACAACAACAACAAATATATATATATATATACCTTCTGAATACCAGAAAGATGTTTGTTATGCTTTATTGACTCAATTGTGTGAATCATAACAAATTATGGATAATATTGAGAATGAGAATTACAGAACACTTGATTATACCTATGAGGAACCTGTACATAGACAAGGAGGCTATCATTAAAACAGAACAAGGGGACACTGTATGGTTCAAAATCAAGAAGGAAGTATATCAAGGTTGTATCCTTTCACCATACTCATTCAACTTGTATGCTGAGCAAATAATCCAAGAAGCTGGAATACATGAAGAAGAATGTGGCATCAGGATTGGAGGAAGCCTCATTAACAACCTATAATACACAGATGATGCAACTTTACTTGCTGAAAGTGAGGATGACTTGAAGCACTTACTGATGAAGATTAAAGACTACAGTCTATATTACAGGTCACACTTCAATATAAAGAAAACAAAACTCCTCACAACTGGTTCAATAAACAGTTTCATGGTGGATGCAGAAAAGATTGAAGTTGTCAAGGATTTCATATTACTTTGTTCTACAATCTACACTCTGGAAGCCTCAGTCAAGACATCAGATGACATATTGCATTGGGTAAATCTGCTGCAAAAGATCTTTTTCAAGTGATGAAGAGCAATGATGTCTCCTTGAAGACTAAGGTGCTCCTAACCCATGTCATGGTATTTTCAATTGCTTCTTATGAATGTGAGAGCTGGAGAATGAATAAGGAAGACCTAAGAAGAATTGATGCTTTTGGATTTTGGTGTTGGAGAAGAATGCTAAGAGTACCATGGTCTGCTAAAAGGACTAACAAATCATCCTGGAGGAAGTGCAGCTATAATGTTCCTTAGAAGTGACAATGGTCAAACTTTGTCTCATTTACTTTGGTCATGTTGTCAAAAGGAACTATTCCCTAGGGGAGGATATCATGATTAGTAAAGTAGAGGGTCAACGAAGAAGGGGAAGGCCCTTAACAAGACAGATAGACACAGTGGCTACAATGATAGGCTCAGGTTTAGCAAGTATCATGAGGCTGGCACAAGAACAGGCAGTGTTTTGTTCTAGTGTGCATAGGGTCAGTATTAGTCAGAGACAACTCAACAGCGCCTAACAACAACTATCTTATGAATTCCATCACAGTTCTATTGCTTGTTCTTCCATGATAGATAATTCTTTAGCCTGGGATTTTATTTCTGTTGTCTGGTCCCATTTTTTGTTTGTTTATTTGTTTCATTGATTTGAGGTTTTCATTTGTTTCCTAGACAATTTGATTTTGTGTCTTTAATTGTTAGGTATGAATTGATTTGTTTCACCCTGATTTTATGTTTTACTATATCTGAAAGTGTGGAACAGCTGTACTTTTTTGGTTATTAACTCAGCTGTACTGGGTCGCTCTCCATCTCTCTCTTTGTTGGTGAAATCACTGGTGAGAATGTAGGTGCACTTGTATGTTTATTGTGAAAAGGATTTTGTATTGGTTTGAGCAGGTGCTGTCTGCCATCTGTCATTGATCCTGTGATCCAGCAGCTATTGATGTTACCTCTCTATTAGTTGAGGTGTTCAATGTAATAGCTCCTGTTGTCTGGTAAAGGTTTAATGTGTTCCTTCTATTGGATGAGGCAGAGGAGAAAAGGAAGAAAGATAAAGGAAAACAAAACAAACAAACAAAAAAAAATAACACCAGAAATGAACCCCAGGATAGAAAGGGAGAAAGAGTTCTCCACTTTTGGGGTGAGATAATTTAGTCAGCAATGCAGGCATAGGCAGAGTTGTCAGTGTTCTTGTGAGACATCACTAATAATGACATCTGGTAGCGTAGAGGCTAAGGCACTTGACTGCTAACCAGCAGGCTGGCGGTTCAAACCCACCAGCCACTCCCCGGAAGGAAGGTTGGGCAATCCTACTTCCGTAGTGATACTGCCTCGGAAACCCAAGGAGGGGTCGCTATGAGTCAGGGCTGACTCGACGG
>NW_006921922.1:673152-674401 GCF_000298275.1 Orycteropus afer afer
TTGTAAGAAGGGACCATTCCCTGGAGAAGGATGTCATGCTTGGTAGGGTGGAGGGTCGATGAAAGAGGAGGAGACCTTCAACTAGATGGATTGACACAGTGGCTGTGACGATGGGCTCAAGTATAACAGGGATTGTGGGGCTGGCGCGGGAAGGGGCAGTATTTCGTTCTTCTGTGCATGAGGTCTCTATGAGTCGGAAACAACTCCACGGCACTTAACAACAACAACAACAGCAGGGAGAAAGTGCTATGAAAGAGCTCATACATTGTAGGGATTGTCATGAAACCAAATGTGTATGAACTGTTGCATGGAAAATGAATACAATGCCTAAACTTTCACTCAAATCACTATAAAAATAAATTAAAAATCTATCCTGAAATATAGAGGAGTCAGTGTTAGGAAAATAACAGTATGCCTATGTGATAGTTGGAGCTGTGTGTTAACTTGGACGTACCACAATTCTGTGTGGTACAAGCAGTTCTGATGTGGTTAATACCATGATGGGATCAGATGAATATGTTTTGAGCAGTCAATCCATTGAAAGGGAGTTTCTCTACAGATGTGGCCTGCTTCCAGTATATTTATGGACATCCTGAGAAAAGAAACATTCTTCTGTGGACTGGAATTCTGTTGTGCTGCCTACAACTGTCCATGAGCGAACAATCCACCATTCGGCAGAGATCTTGGATTCATCATTTGTTAGAGTCAACAGCCAGGATACTGCCTGGCAACCTTGAGCTCCTCAGCCCCTGCAGCTGCAAGAGTCAGGAAAAGCCTCCAGCTTGATGTTTGATCCAAGAACTTTGGACTTGCCAGCTTCTATAAGTGTGTGAGCCATTTTCCCAAGATAAATTTCTCTCTCTCTCTCTCTCTCTCTCTCTCTCTCTCTCAATATATATAAACTTTACTGGTTTTGTTTCTGTAGAGAACCCTGTCTAACACAACCTACAAGGAATTCCAGTTAATATGATTATTATTCAGATTTATGCATTAACCACCAATGCCAAAGAAGAAATTTAAAATTTTTACCAACTGCTACAGTGTGGAATTGACCAAATATGCAATCAAAATGTATTGATAAGTGTTGTGATTAGAGTACAAAATTTGGGGAGGGGGGAAGCAGCCTCCATAACTGGAAATTGTGATCTTGGTGATGTTGCTGTTGTTGTTGTTGTTTGCTGTCGAGTCGGCCCTGACTCATAGCGACCCCTCCTTGGGTTTCCAAGGCAGTATCACTACGGAAGTAGGA
>NW_006921922.1:674501-682880 GCF_000298275.1 Orycteropus afer afer
TTGGGCAATCCTACTTCCGTAGTGATACTGCCTCGGAAACCCAAGGAGGGGTCGCTATGAGTCAGGGCTGACTCGACGGCACATAACAACAACAACATTGTCAATCGGGGAGCTCTGGTGGCATAGTGCCTAAGGCATTTGACTGCTAACCAGAAGGCTGGCTGTTCAAACCCACCAGCCACTCCCTGGAAGGAAGGTTGGGAAATCTACTTCCTTAGTGAAACTGCCTCAGAAACCCAAGGAGGGGTAACTATGGGTCAGATCCAATTTCATGGCAATGATTACTTTTTATTTTTATTTTTTTTACTCTCAGTGGAAGACCTGTAGTTAAAAACAAACACAGACCCCAGTGGATAGAGGTCCACCACCTTCTGTTTGGATTGAGAAGCTGCAAAAACTCAATAACCTGTGCTAAAAGGGATCATGGGATTGTTGAACAGCAGCCCATTGCTGTGCACTCACTCTGGGGCTCCGCCATCTCGGAGGGAATTTCTCCCTTTCCCTCACTCCTTTCTGGACTTCGTGGCAGCCCAAGCCAAGGGGCTTCTTGATCATTTTCCTAGTAAGGTTATCTTACTTACTTATAGCCTGAGGTCGCCACAAAAACTCCCAGTGTGGCTATTCTGAGTCCCCAATGCCGGGAAGTTCCATGATTTTTTTTTTCTTCCCTCCTTCCCTCTGTTGATCTCTTTTGTATTTCTAACCAGTCCTCTCCCTCTCTGTGTCCACTGGCTACATGCATTTGTTTAATTTTCCCAGTTATTTAATCTGCTCTTTTTCTCCCCCTTCACTAAATCTAATGTTTATCTTCTTCTTAGTTGCTCATAACTCCAGTATCATTATGTGTATCTGTTTTACCTAGTTACTCAGGATCTAAGTTGCAATAGGGATCAAGGGAGTGGATTATTGGTAGGATACTATTTTCCTCCTCTTCCTCACAATTCTCTAAATCACTGGCATCAGCATGGGTGTATGGTCAATATGGACTGCACTGAGTCACTGAGTGTCACTATCAGAGCAAGTTACCCCAAAATATCTATAAAATGTTTGTGTAGCATTTCAGCTGAAATGTGTTACTTTTTACAAAAATATGCCTATAGGTAGGTATAACAACAAAAACATATTTCATAAGCCCACGTTACATGTATCAATATAACATCAAAACTAATTAACTTTTTAACCTTCTAATGCACTCTGTCATTATTACCCAATGATAATTATGCTACAAATCTCTTGGTTTCTCTGCATCTGCTACAACAGCATCTGCTATAGTTTTGTTGCTGCCAGTGTTGTTATTGTAATTTATTTTGTCAAATGTTCTAGTGTTTTAGCCACAGTATTGTGGTAATTAGTGTTTGTGAACCTGTATCAATAACAGTTTTGAGAAGGAAGTAATAATTAAAGGAAAAAAAGGAGAAAAATGAAAAAAAGGCTTTCACTCAGTTACTAATATTGTTGTAATTAATAATGTAATTCAATGTAGATTTTATAAAACAATTTTCTTATTAGTACTCATATAAGAAAGTTTACCTTTAAGCAATTTACAACTATATTTATCACATTTTATGTCATGGCAATAAACATTGCTCAGGATTCTGTATGGTCTGATATTGGAGGCTGTCCATAGTTGATTGAGTGACACTGTAAGTTACTGCGCAGTGTGAAACCAACCCTAGTAACATCACTGCCTTGATGAATGTAAGTTTCTTCATCTCTAAAACTCTGTTCTATTAATTCAAAATGTTTTTATGAAATATTAACTGGGTTACTTATGATAAAGAGTTCAAAGTTACTTAAATGTTTTACATTGTGATAATAGCTAAGTGCTCAACTGCTAATCAAAAGATTGCATCATTTCAATGGCTCCACAGGAGAAAGATTTGACAATCTGCTCCAGCACAGATTTTAGCTTCAGAAACTCTCTGGTACAATTTAACTTTGTCACGTTTGGTAAGTTGGGCGATCTACATCCGTAGTGATACCACCTTGGAAAACCAAGGAGGGGTCACTATGAGTCAGATCTGACTCCATGGCAGTTGAGTAGTAGTAGACCGTATTCAGCAACAATAATAAATTGATTTCCATAAATTTGTATATATTTATAATTTACATATTTGTATTTAATGTAACACCTTAAAAATATCTGTAGAGAGAGTTTAAAAGCTAGCAATTTTCTCTGAAGTCCCAAATTACTTTCAAGCATCAAGTTTATAAGTAGTTTTATTATTTAATGCCAAAGTTTAAAGAGATTTTATATTGAAACTATTTATTTGAATTCTAGGAAGTTGAAAACAACATGTATGCAACTGAATTGCTATTATTTTCATAAACGCACAATCACTTGGTCTAACTAGTCTATAATGCCAATAGTTAATTATACCCACCATATTTTCCTAAATTTCCCCTCAATTCAATTAAAAATGTTTTATTATACAATTGTATTATTTTTTGTGATTTGAACAATATAAATTTTCAATTTATATCAATAAACTTCATATTATAAGAAGCCGTTTACTTGGTTATCAAAGATAAATTAATTATGAAAGATAAATTAATTATGAAAGATAAATCAAAATACACTTTTTACAGAACAAAGTATTTGATAATGCATTTAATTGCTGTTCTTTAACATTTGTGTTACATTAAATAGTCTTGAACTAAAACTAAAAATATAATCATTGGCCTATTAATCAAACTCACTTTTCCATTTTGTTTGAAGAAAGGATAAGGAAAAATAACTAGGTATCTTGTCCTGGGAATCCTATTTAATATCTTAGTGTCAAAGGCATATGCCAAGCCTGCTTTTCAGGTATATAAATGTTGTCTTAGAAAAAGCCTTAATATTTAATGTGGTCTCATTAAGGCCTAATTTATTTTTGTATCTTTTCCAGTTATTATAAAATTCTTACGAGGAAGCCTACTATGTTAATATTATACAGAGGGAGCATTCACTGGAGAAGGACATTGTGCTTAGTAAAGGAGAGGGTCAGTGAAAAAGAACAAGACTTTCAACAAGATGGATTAACACAGTGGCTGCAATGATGGGCTCAAATGTAGCGTGATTGTGAGAATGGTATAGGACCAGGAAATGTTTCAATCTGCTGTACATAGGGTTGCTATAAGTCAGAACCGAGTTGATGGCACCTAACAACAACAGCAACACTATATTCATGATAAAACTAGGTTTAATACCATCTTGTTTCATAAAACTAGGCTACTCAGCTAAAGTGTAAAAAAAGGAGAGGTAGTATAAAGTTACCTTGTGGAAGAAGGTAAAAAACTTTTAGAATTTTAAGTCACAATGTATGATATTTTAAAAATGGTTAGATACTAGAGTTTTCTTTGTTACTTTAAGTACTACAAGTTGTGATTCTGAAAAGACAATGAATTCACTTGAATTTTATATTTTGCTGGGAGCTCTGGTAGCATAGTGCCTAAGGCACTTGACTGCTAACCCGAAGGCTGGCGGTTCAAACCCCCCAGCCACTCCTCAGTAGGAAGGTTGGGCAATCTACTTCCATAGTGATACTGCCTCAGCAACCCAAGGAAGGGTCACTATGACTCAGGTCCGACTCAATGGCACATAACAGCAACAACAACATGTTTGTTTTAAACACTGGCAAGAATGTTGCAGGAAATAATCTACTCCCATTGCTGTATATCAGTTGCTGTCATATTAACTACTGATAAGCATGTAATTAAGTACTATCATCATTCATCAATTAAACATAAGTCAAAATGTTTGAATATTTTGGAAAATACATGCACATTCAAATGGAAAGCAGAAACTTAACTCCTAGTGCTGACTGACTTCCAGATATTTAGCAGGAGTCATCTTTCAGAATTAAGACCTCAAGAGCATAGGAGAATATTAAAGAGATTTTCTGTTCAGCACATTGAAAAGCATAATTATTACCCACCCTTTGTTGTTAAAACATCATCATATTATTTTTATAGAATATTATACACTGAGAACTTCATAGTTGTGTTTTTCAACAATAAACCTAACCATATTAGTGCACAGGGAATCTTAGTATTGACTCTTTCAAACTAATAAAAACTGAAGTAGTAAATTATGATTGCAGGGTGAACAAAATAACCTTTACTGAAGAGTTGATATTAACATTTCCATAAAAAGATGTCTGCCTACTCAGCAGTAGATGCCAGACCACATACAATGATGACAATACAAGATAGAAATTCCTCTATAGAATAAAATACCATCAAATCCCTACTTTTCCCTCATATTTTCTAGCCACTAAATAATTATACAATTATTTTAATAAATGAGTACATTTAGAAAATCTAATAAATATTAAAGAGCTCTAGTGGTGTAGTGCCTAAGACATTTGACTGTTAACCAGAAGGCTGGCAATTCAAACCCACCAGCCACTCCTGTGAAGGAATTGGACAATCCACCGTAATGATTCTGCTTCAGAAACCAAGGATGGGTCACTATGAGCCGTATCTGATTTGACAGCAGTGAATTTGGCTTTGGGTTTTGAATAATTATTAAAATAGTAACTAATATTGATGGTACATTTTCACTCTGTCAGTCATTGTGCATACTGTTGACTTATTTAATCACTAGAGCAAAATTTCAAGAACTGTACAAATAATCCCTCACCACTTTTTTGCAGATAAGAAAACCGAGGCTTAGAGTAAATAAATAAATTGCATGTTCATAGTGCTAGCAACAAAAAAGCTACATTTGCTTGATCATTTCTTCATTTTTTTAATTTTATTATTTTTTATTATTCTTATTGGACATTTTCTTGGACTATGTCATAATTGTAACTAACAGTGAACCTCTTCGAGCTAATTTAATGAAGTAACCAAAAAAAAAAAAAAAGATTTTTAGAAAATTGAAACATGGGATCCTAACTTCTTAATTTTATTGTCTTCCAACTTCATCTAACAAAAGGTAGAGAAAAACAAGGAAAGCTACTAGTTTAGACTGAACTGTGCCAAAAAGGAACTCTGTTAGAATTGTGGAGGAAAAATGAACTTTGGTAGAAAATGAGCACATCTTAAGCTTAGGGTTTTAACTGACTGGTTCAAGAGAGATATCTTGGAAATTGCCAGATCTATAGCCTAGATACTGACAACAAACTTGTCTCAGTGTACATTGGGAAAATATGTGGGCTCAATAAGAACATAACAACTCATCTCTGCCTTTGTGGACTGGTATTCATTTTCTCTATACTCCAAGTTATAAAAGATGAATACGAACATAAAGTAAAAGTTACTGGTTAAAATTGGAGGACTTTATATTCATAATATCTTTTCATTGCTTCCTATCTTGTACATTCTGTTTTTAATAAAGTTAAGAGCTTTTGGAGTTACAATCCACAAAGAAATCAGACTTTGTTTAATTAATCACCTAAAATTATACTATCATTAATGTGCAAAAAGTGCTCACAATATAATAATAATAGTAATACTATTTTCTGGTAGAAATATATCTTACTACTCATTATTGAGGAACAGAATTAATTATACCCACTGCCATCATGTCAATTCCAACTAATGGTAACCATTTAAGACACAGTAGAGCTGCCCACATAAGGTCTCCAAGATTGTAAATCTTTATGGAAGCAGACTACTTTGTCTTTCCCCCATGGAGGAGCTGTCAGGTTCAAGCTGCTAATCTTTTGGTTAGCAACCAAATGCTTTAACCACTGAGCCATCAGAGCACCTTGAATTAGCTGTAAGTTGAGACAAATATTTACTTATTATTTATTGATATTTTTGCAATTTCTTTAAAAATACTATCTCAAAGTAATAGAAAAAACAAAGCTAAGGGAAATGTAATTTCAGAGATTTGGCTCTGGTTAACATAATTTTTTTATTATTATATCTGAATGTATTTCATGAAAATATTTTATAAATCAGTGGAAAAGTAATATCAAATATGTAGCATTTTTATCTTTAATAATATTAAACATATCTCATTCATTTTAGTTTAATATCCATTTATTCTTTAAATGTTTCCCTTAAGGTTGTGCTATTTAAAAGCTGCTTATTTTTTATATGCAGTCTACAATTACTGTGCAACCATTGTTAATGAGAGGAAATACATAACATATCAATAAAATAGTATTTGTGGATCACCTTATATTTTCAAGATTCAAAGAACAAACAGAAAATTGTATTAATCTCTCATCTTGAATATCTACATGGAAGTTTTAACTTAATTAAGTTAGCTAGAAAACAGAAATGATTAAATATGTGTGTGTGTGCATGTGTGTGTATTTGTTAATTGGAAAAGAATGACTATGCATTGAATAAAGGAAAAATAATCCATTCAGGAATAGATGTATGCCCTTTCTTTAGGGTATCAATTTAAATCAAAACAAAGAAATATAACAAAGAAAAATTTCCCCATTGAAATATCAAAGCCTAATTTTTAGAACATTGACCTTCATTTTAAAGTATTACATCTTTAATAGTAACTGTAATTCTTAGTGAAATTTAGGTAATAGATCTTCCTTTGTTGCTTCTGGATATTATCCTCATTAGCAAATGGAAAAAAAGAGAGAATGACTTTGAAATCTATGGAACATTTATTAAACCTATATCTCAAATTATTCAAAATTATATCTTAAAATTAATAAACTACAATATGATTTATATATGTATGCATCTATTTTTCTTTAAAAAATGTTATGGGTCTCTATCCCTAAGGATTCAATATCTTACTATTATAGCTATGACATATCAGTAACAGCGAGTTCAATATAGCCTTGCAGGAGTATTAATATTTAGATTGGTAGTTAATTTATTTACAATCTTATAATGTATAGTTTATGAAAAATGTAATCTAGAAATTAATAAATTAGTAAATGTGATAATTAAAAAGCTGTTGAAATTTAGAGTTTGAATTGTAAAACAGTGGCAAGAAGGAAATTGTATCTTGGGGAATCCAGTTGGATCATTTGAGTTATCTCAGTGAAATTATGAAAGGCAATAGGAATCTGAATTAGATAAGCTGTAGGTTATAGCCCTGAAATTCTGGTGATACAATATAATTTCATCAGAGATGTTCATGTTGAAATAAAGGAGGAAAAAAAATTATACTGCTATAGCCAGGATTAGAGAGATAATATACAAATTTTATTAGGTAGTCTAGAAGCCTTGTATTTATTACTGGCTAAGGAGGGGTTGCTATGAGTCGGGACCGACTTGACGGCACATAACAACAACAACAAGTCATCATTTTATAGATTTGGATGGTATTTTCCCCTGATGTATAATAAATGAATTAGAATCTATGGTTTTGGGATCTTAAATTAGAACCACTAATAAGAAAGAATAAAATGTCAAATATATGCTGATGGGATAGGATATATGTGTGTGGTTGTGTATGTAAATGGATTATTTCAATATTTATTTATAGATAATAATTTAACTGAATATATTGAATGATCTGGAAAATTCAAAGTAAATACAGTGTAACACCTTTCATTTTCCATTTTGTTGTATTGACTTTCATGTTTCTGTGATACTAACAGTTCTGGTATATGAAATGCCAGAAGGGTCAGCCAGGGTGGAAGGTTTCAGGAAGGTTTCTATACCAAGACTAGGAAGAAGGAAGAGTTAGTACACTTCTGAAGAAATTGGTCAATGAAAACCTTATAAACAGCAATGACCCATTGGCTGATACACTGACAGAAGAAGCCCCTCAGGTTGTAAGAAACTAAAAATTCAACTTCCAATGGAGTGACGCTTTCAGGATCTTCATTTGCTGATGTGCCTTGAATCAAAATGAGAAGAAGCAGCTGCAAACATCCATTAATAAATTGGAACATGGAATGTATGAAGTGTGTGTCTAGGAAAACTGGAAGTTGTCAAAAATGAAATGAATAAAAATGAATATCTCAGGCATTAGTGAACTGAAGTGGACTGGTATTGGCCATTTTGTATCAGACTATCATATGGAATATTATACCAAACCAAACCAAACTCACTGCCATCCAGTCAATTCCAACTCATATCAACCCCTGCTGGGTTTCCTAGGCAGTCATATTTACCAAAACAGACTATGTCTTCTTTCTTCCTTAGAGAGGCTGGTAGGTTCAAACCACTGATCTTTTGGTTAGCAACAAAATGTCTTAACCAGCACACCATGCCAGGAATGACAATTTGAAGAGGAATGGTGTCATGTTAATCATCACAAAGAACATTTCAAGAGAACAGAGGAGCTCACTGGCAAAACAAGAAAGCATAAAGGCAGGAATGCATAAAAAAGAAAGGCACTATTAAAAGGTAATTGCAGGGAGAAATTGTCAGCCCCAGGGTTACAGGTGAGGAGAGACAACTCAGGGATGCCCAAAGTAGCAGGTGGGAAGAGCAGGAGAAAGGGGATAAAAGCCAGGA
>NW_006921922.1:687470-705888 GCF_000298275.1 Orycteropus afer afer
GGCTGGTGGGTTTGAACTGCCAGCCTTCTGGTTAGCAGTCAAGTGCTTTAGCCACTATGCTACCAGAGCTCCTGATCTTGGTGATAGATACATCCAAAATTGCTTGATGGAATTTCGCAATTGTTGTTCTTGTTAGTTATCTTCGAGTCAACTGTGACTCATAGCCACCCTGTGTACAACAGAACGAAACACTCCCCAGTCCTGGGCCAGCCTCACAATCCTTGCTATACCTGAGTCTATTATTGCAGCCACTGCGTCAATCCATCTCATTGAGGGCCTTCCCTTTCTTCACTGACCCTTCACTTTACCAAGCATGATATCCTTCTCCAGGGAATAGTCTCTCCTGACAACATGACCAATGGAGGGGAATCAAAGTCTGGACATTCTTACTTCCAAGGAGCATTTTGCCTGCACATCTTCCAGGACAGATTTGTTAGGTCTTATGGTAGTCCATGGTACTTTCAGTATTCTTCTCCACTGCCACAACTCAAAAGAATCAACTCTTCTTTTGTTTTCCTTGTTCATTGTCCAACTCTCACATGCATATGAGGTGATTCAAAATATCATGGTTGGGGTTAGGTGTACCTTAGTCTTCAAGGAGACATCTTTGCTCTTCAGCACTTGGAAAAGGTGTTTTGCAGCAAATTTGCCCAGTGCAATATGTCATATGATGTCTTGACTGCTGCTTCCATTGATGTTGTTTGTGGAGCCAAGTAATATGAAATCTTTAACAACTTTAATCTTGTAACTATTTATTATGATGTTGCTTGTTGGTCCAATTGTGAGGATTTTAATTTTCTTTATGTTGAGATGTAATCCATACTGCAGACTGAAGTCTTTAATCTTCACCAGTAAGTCCTTCATGTCTTCCTAACTTCCAACAAGCAAAGTTGTGTCATCTGCATGCAGATTGATAATGATTCTTCCTCCAATCCTGGTGACATGTTATTTTTCATATAGTCCAGCTTCTCAGATTATTTGTTTAGCATACAGATTGAATAAGTATAGTGAAAGGAAGTACTTCAACACTGAAGTACTCATTTCTTTATTTTAAACCATGCAGTATCCCCTTGTTCTGTTCGAACAACAGTCTCTTGGTATATGTACAGGTTCCTGATGAGCACAATCAGTGTTCTGGAATTCCCATTCTTCTCAACGTTATCCATAATTTGTTATGACCCACACAACCAAATGGTTTTACATACTAAACAAAAACAACACTGAAGTACTCATTTCCTGATTTTAAACCATGCAGTATCCCCTTGTTCTGTTTGAACAACAGTCTCTTGGTATATGTACAGGTTCTTGATGAGCACAATCAGTGTTCTGGAATTTCCATTCTTCTCAAAGTTATCCATAATTTGTTATGATCCACACAATCAAGTAGTTTTACATAATAAAACACAAATAAAGATTTTTCTGCTATTCTTTGCTTTCAGCCAAGGTCCATCTGACATCAGCAATGTTATCCCCTGTTCTAAGTCTTCTTCTGAATCCAGCTTGCATATCTGGGAGTTCCTTGTCAATATACTGCTGCAACCATTTTTGAATTATATTCAGTATAATTTTATTTGCATATGATATTAATGATATCAATATTGTCCACATTCTGTGGGATCATCTTTCTTTGAAATGGGTACAAGTCAGTTGGCTAGGTAGCTGTCTTCCAGATATCTTGGCATAGCCAAGTGAGTACTTTCAGTGGAGCATCCATTTGTTGAAACATCTCAATGGTTTCAATTCCTGGAACCTTGTTCTTTCCCAATTCCTTCAGTGCCCCTTCAACTTCTTTCTTCAGTACCATTGGTTCTTGACCATATACCACCTCCTGAAATGGATGAACATCGACCAATTCTTTTTGGTATTACACTACACTACTCACTGCCACTGAGTTGGATTTGACTCATAGTGACCCGTTCTTGGGTCTCTGAGGCAGTATCATTACAGAAGTAGATTTCCCAACCTTCTTTCTGAGGAGTGCCGGTGGGTTTGAACTGCCAGCCTTCTGGTTAGCAGTCACATGCCTTAGGCACTACACTACCACTGACTGTACTTCTTCCATCTTCTTTTGATGTTTCTTGTGTCATTCAATATTTTGCCCATAGAATCGTTCAATACTTCAACTTGAAGCCTATATTTTTTCCTCAGTTATTTCAGCTTGAGAAATGCTGATTGTGTTCTTCTCTTTTGGTTTTCTAACTCCAGGTCTTTGCACATTTCAATATAATTTATCTTCTTGATCTGCTCTTTGAAATCTTCTGTTCAGCTCTTTTATCTTGTCATTTCTTGCATTTGCTTTAGCTACTCTCCATTCAAAGGCAAGATTCAGAGTCTTTTCTGACATGCATTTTGATCTTTTCTTCCTTTCCTGTCTTTCTAATGACCTTTTGCTTTCTTCATGGATGATGTTTTTGATGTCATCTCACAATTCCTCTGGTTTTCAGTCATTGGTGCTCAATGCACCAAATCTATTCTTTAGATCATCTCTAAATCCAGGAGGGATATATTCTGGGTCATATTTTGGCTCTCATGGACTTGTTTTAATTGTTTTCAACTTCAACTTGAACTTGCATATGAGCAACTGATGATCTTTTCCACAATCAGCACCTGGCCTTGTTTTGAGTGAAGATACTGAGTTCCTTGATTGTCTCTTTCCACAGATGTAGTTGATCTGATTTTTGTGTCCTCCATCTGGCGACCTCCACATATATAGCTGCCATTTGTATTGCTGCAAAAAGGTATTTTCAATGAATAAGTCATTCGTCTTGCAAAATTCTGTCATGCATTCTCCAGTGTTATTTCTATCACCCAGGCCATACTTTTCAACTACTAGTGATTCTTCTTTGTTTCCAACTTTTGTATTCCAATCAACAGTGATTATCAACATGTCTTGATTGCATGTCTGGTCAATTTCAGACTGCAGAAGTTGGGAAGAGTCTTTAATTTCCTCATCTTTGGCTTTGGTGGTTGGTGCATAAATTTGAATCATAGTAGTATTAGGTATTCCTTGTAGTCATATGGATAATTTCCTGTCATTGACAGCATTATACTTTAGGATATTTCTTGACACATTCCTTGTCACAATGAATGCCATGCTATTTCTCTTCAATTTGTCATTCTCTCCATAGTCGCTTATATGGTTGTCTGATTCAAAATGGCCAAAACCAGTCCATTTCAGGTCAATAATGCCTAGAAGGGAGCTCTGGTGGGCTAGTGCCTAAGCCATTTGACTGCTAACCAGAAGGCTGGTGGTTCAAACCCACCAGCCACTCTTCAGAAGGAAGACTGAGCAATCTAAATCCATAAATACACTGCCTTGGAAACCTAAGGAGGGGTTGTTATGAGTAGGATCTGACTTGACAGCAGTGAGTAATGCCTAGGATATCAATCTTTATGTGTTCCATTTAACTTTTGACAACTTTCAATTTTCCTAGATTCATGCTTTGTATATTCCTTGTTCTGATTATTAACAAATGTTTGCAGTTATTTCTTCCCATTTTGAGTCATATCACATCAGCAAATGGAGTTCCTGAAAGCTTTATTCCATCCACATTAAGATCAGCTCTACTCTGAGGAGGCTGTTCTTTCCCAGTCATATTTTGAGTGCCTTCTAGCATAGTGCCTAAGGCATTTGGCTGCTAACCAGAAGGCTGGCGGTTCAAGCCCACCAGCCACTCCTCGGAAGGAAGGTTGGTCAATCTACTTCCATAGTGATACTGTCTCGGAAACCCAAGGAGGGATCACTTTGAGTCAGATATAACTTGAAGACAGTAGGTTTCTTTGGTTCTGACCTGAGGGGCTCATCTTACAGCACTATATTGGACAATTTTTCAGGGCTGTTCATAAAGTTTTACAGTAATATATGAGACAATGTTTCAGTGTTATTCATAAAGTTTTCACTGGCCAGTTGTTTGAGAAGTGGATGAACCCTTCCTTCTACTGAGTCTATCTTGGTCTGGAAGATCCACTGAAATGTGTCAACCATGGATGACCCTGCTAGTATTTGAAATACTGCTGGCATAGCCTCCAGCCTCACAGCAACATACAGGCCACCACAATATGACAAACTGACAGGCAAGTGGTGGAATTTTGCAATTATTAATTTTAATTATTCATTACAATTACCATTTTTCAACAACATAAACAGCAACTACCCACTGGGACCTTGACCTATGGAGTACACAATAATCAGATAGACTACATCTGTGGTAAGAGACAATGGAGAATTTCAATCTCATCAGTTAGAACAAAGCCAAAGGCTGACTATGCAACAGGCCATCAATTGTTCAATGCAAGTTTAAGTTGAGGATGAACATGATTAAAACCAATCTATGACAGCCAAAATACAGCCTTCATTACATCCCCCCCCCTGATTTTAGAGACCATCTGAAGAATAGATTACATTCATTAAACACTGATAACCGAAGACCAGATGAGTTCTGGGGTGACATCAAAGACATCATATATGAAGAAAGCAAAGGGCCATTAAGAAAAGTAAGGAGGAAAACACCATATTGGATGTCAGAAGAGACTCTGAACCTTGCTCTTGAACATAGAGTAGCTAAATCAAATGGGAGAAATGATGAAGTAAAAGATCTGAACAGAAGATTTCAAAGAGCAGCTAGACAAGACAAACTATTATGATGAAATATACAAAGACCTAAAATTAGAAAACCAAAAGCAAAAAAAAAGCACTCATTTCTCAAACTGAAAGAAGTAAAGACAAAAATCAAACCTTGAGTTGTAATATTGAGGGATTCTATGGGCAAAATACTGAATGATGCAGGAAGCATCAAATAAAGATGGAAGGATTACATGAAGTCAAGGTACCAAAAAGAAATGGTTGATGTTCAAACATTTCAGGATGTGGCACATAATCAATACCCAATTGTACTGAAGGAAGAAGTTCATGATGCATTGAAGGCATTGGCAAAAACAAGCCTCAAGTAATTAATGGAATACCCATAGAGATATTTTAACTGGAAACACTCACTAGCTTATGTCAAGAAATTTAGAATAGAGTTACTTAGCCAGTCAACTGGAAGAGATCAATATTTGTGCCCATTCCAAAGAAAGGTGATCCAACAGAATGCAGAATTTATTGAACAATATAATTATTAGATGTTATACAAGTACAATTTTGCTGAAAATAATTGAAAAACAATGGCAACGATACTTTGATAGGAAACTGCCAGAAATTCAAGCCAGATTAAGAAGAGGATGTGGAATGAGGAATATCATTGCTAAAGTCCGATGGATAATGGCTGAAAGCAAAGGATAGCAGAGAGCTGTTTACCTGTGTTTTTTGACTGTGTGTATCACATCAAATTATGGATAAAATTTAAAGAATAAGAATTTTGGAATGCTTAATTGTGCTCATGAGAAACCTGTGCATAGACAAAGAGGCAGTCATTTGAGTAGCGGAAAAAATAAATTAATTAATTAAAAACTCACTGCCTTTGAGTCTACCTGGACTCATAGCAACCCCTCCTTGGGCTTCTGAGGTGGTATCTCTATGGAAGTAGATTGGTCAGTCTTTCTTCCAAGGAGTAACTGCTGGGTTTGAATCACCTGCCTTCTGGTTAGCAGTCAAATGCTTTAGGCACTAGGCCACCAGAGCTCCCTATTGTGTGGTTTAATATTAGGAAATGCGTGTGTCTGGGGTGTGTCCTTTCACCATGCTTATTTAATCTCCATTAAAAAAAGAAGAAGAAGAAAAAGAAGAAACTCACTGTCATTGAGTTAATGAGTTGATTTCAACTCATAGCAGTCCCCATTGTTTCCATGGCTTTAAACCTTTACAGAAGCAGACTACCTCACCTTTCTTCCACAATGTGACTGCTGGGTTTGAACTACTGACCATCTGGTTAGCAGCCAAGCACCTTAACCACAATGCTACCACTGCTCCTTATTTCAATCTGTATGCTGATCATAAAAATCTGAGAAGCTGGACTCTATGAAGAAGAACATGGCATCAGAATTGGAGGATGATTCATTAATAACATATAATATGCAGATGATACAACCTTGCTTTCTGAGAGTGAAGAAGACTTGAAGCACTTAAGAAAGATCAAGACTGCAGCATTCAGTGTGGATTATTTCTCAAGATAAAGAAAACAAAAATCCTCACAACTGGACGAATAAGCAGTATCATAATAAAAAGAAAAATGATTGAAGATTTCATGGATTTAATTTGATTTGGATTCACACTCAATATTCATGGAAGCAACAGTCAGGAGATCAAAGGATGTATTGCATATCTGCTGCAATAGAGCTATTTATAGATTTAAAGAGCAATTATGTCATTTTGAAGACTTAATGTATGTGCCTGATCCAAGCTGTTGTCTTTCCATTAGACTTTCATGCATATGGAAGCTGAACAATGAGGGAAGACAGCAGAGTTGATAAATTTCAATTGTGGTGTTGGTGAAGAATATTGAAAATAACATGGACTTCCAGAAGAAAGAACAAATCTATCCTGGAAGTAATGCAGATGGAATCTTGACAGAAGTAAGAATGGCTAGAATTGTTCTCTTTATTTTTGTCTTGTTATTAGGAGGAACCAGTCCCTGGGCAATATCATGCTTGGTAAAGTAGAGGGTCAATGAAAAAGGGGAAGACCTTCAATGAGATGAACTGGCATAGTGGCTCAGACAGAGCAATGGTTGTGAGGATGGCAGAAGACTTGAGAGTATTTCTTTCATTCTGTTTACATAGGGTTACTAGGAGTCAAAACTGACTTGACAGCACACAACAACAACAATAAAGTATATGTAGAATAATCTTAACATATTTAAAGTCCTATCTTTACTCATGTTTGTTCATAATCAATATTTTAGTTTCATATAATGTAATAAATTCTAGTTAATGGAAGCAGAAATATTTTTATTTATTATTAAGTATGGACAGTTCAGAAAATATTTGGTATAGGTGAGGAAACAAAGCCATTTGAAATAATCACACAGCGATACTATTTTAACAAAAACATCATTACTATGACCTTACTTGGTAATTGTGATTCTTGAAAGCAAATTCAAAACTTTCTGACAAAGTGCCCCTCTGCTGCTATCCCTACCTTTAAAATGCCCTTGTCATTATACTTTCCAAAAGAGCTGATTTCCTAAGGCTTAATTTCTATTTCATGTTCCTCAATTCCTTTCTAAATCTCATACATCTGGGGCTTCTTTGTTGAATGTAACCAACCCTAGAAGCTAGTCCTCTCATGAGTAGCTGAGGAATTTGTTTTTGCAGTCTATTGTTGTTGTTGTTGTTGTTGTTAAGTGCCGTCGAGTTGTTTCTGACTCACAGCGACCCCATGCACAACAGAACGAAACACTGCCTGATCCCGCGCCAGCCCCACAATCCCTGTTATACTTGAGCCCATCATCGCAGCCACCGTATCAATCCATCTCCTTGCCTCCCCCTCTTTCATTGACCCTCCACCCTACCAAGCATGACATCCTTCTCCAGGGAATGGTCCCTTCTTACAACATGACCAACATAGGTGAGATGAAGTCTGGCCATTCTTGCTTCCAAGGAGCATTCTGGCTGCACTTCCTCCAGGACAGATCTGTTAGTACTTTTAGCAATCCACGGTACTTTCAGCATTCTTCGCCAGCACCACAACTCAAAAGCATCAACTTTTCTTCGGTCTTCTGCAGTCTATTACCTACAATAAATAAATGCATCCTCGGATAGTGATGGAATGGATTTTGGACATGCCATATTTATGAGCTACAGAATATGGCATTGTATATCATTTGGTTGATCCACACTCATGTATTTCCTCTGTAGTATTCAAACATGAACCATAGTAGCAGCAACTTTTTCTTTGTTTCGGAAAACTTCCTGCAACTGTATCTACATATGCAGGCTACACATACACACAAACGGTCACCTTTTCTCTCCAAAGAAAAAATGCAAGATCTCCCTGTTACTGCATCTATATCTGACTGATGTTCGTTCCCACTACACAAGTCTTTCTAAATATGCTGTTAAAGATGATCCAAGTTATAGAATTAATAATCCCCAATTTATCCTATAAATAGCAATAGAAGAACAATAGAGATTTTTTAAAGTAAATATTGGTTATTATTTTTAAAATAAATTCATGACAAACAAGGAATAACATGGGTAACTACTACATCTCTTATATTTGGAACCTGTGGCAAAACATTGTTGTTATTTGTTGCCTTTTTTTCCCATTACCCAATCAATGTTACCTTTTGGGCAATGGTTAAATGTTTGGCTGCTAATCAAATGGTCAGTCATTAGAACCCACCAGTTACTCCAGGAGAAAAGATCGGCATCTATTCCCTTTAAAACTATAGGCTAGGAAACCGCACATGGCAGTTCTACTCTGTTATATAGGGTCTCTCTGAGTCAGAAACAACTTGACAGTGTAAAACAATGACTCTTATGAGTTAATCTGGATTTACCACTTGACAATTAAGCAATAACAAGAGCCCAAGGGGAATAATTTGACTCTACACATGTCTCGGTGTCTACATTGTTAATGAGTAAACTGCTGTTCCATGATAATCAAAATAAATTATTTGAGCTAAAACATAATTCTTTCTGTTATGTCGTTTGGTCCAGTGCTATGAAGATACCAAAATGGTCAGGTTACTTTTCAAGCTTCATAGCAATGGTATTATATGTGTGATCCTTGATACAAGCTTCCCCTTTTGAGGTTAAGGTCACTGACCTAAAAAGGAAAATTTACTGTATAGACTTAAATAGTGTGTTATGCTATCCTCACTTCCATCCATTGGTTCATGTGTTTTGGCTATGGGGAAAAAAAAAAGAGCACATGATTTAGAGCATATGTTTTATTGCATAAAAGGACATCATAGGCTCATCAAGTTTGGTCTCTCAGTTAGTGTCATAATTAATCATCAATACCTTATCTCTGCATTCCATAAAGGCACATGCTTCTAATGATATAATAAATATTAAGACCACTGAACCCCATGAATGCTAGACAATTGCCTTACTTAATGTGCAGTAAAATGAGTTTACTTGATAAAAGTAATATTGTAAGATACCATGACTGCTTAGGAGTAATTCAGTAGTTACACTAATAACATTCTTAAAGTAAAGAAGGTTAGCTAAAGTGTTAAAAATGGTTTATCCTGTGCAATAATTACCAAAGTCTTTTGAAGAACAGGCCTTGGGTGAACATTCTGAGGTGACTAAATATGACCAAATATAAAACTTTTTTAAAACACCTGGTGATTAATCCTCCTTTCTTATATATTCAAATTCCTTATTAGGGAAATTAATTGGTCAGTGTTCTAGTGGCGTAGTACCTAAGGCCCTTGACTGCTAACCAGAAGGTTGACGGTTCAAATTCACCAGCCACTCCTTGGAAGGAAGTTTGAGCAATCTACTTCATTGTGATACTGCCTCGGAAACCCAAGGAGGTGTCGTTATGAGTAGGAGGCAACTTCACGGCATATAACAACAAACAAACAACAATAAATTGGAATTGCTAATTTGGGTACTACCCTCCTGTTGAAATTGCTTTCAAACAATTTTACATAGTCATTGTAAAATTTTTCTTTCCCTCCAGCAATGCATTAGAATCCCAGTTTCTCAAATATGAAATATATTTTGATATTTTTATTCTGGATTATTTTGGATTAATATTTATTTTTAATTACGGGACTCAAATATTGATTACTGATTTTTTTTTACACTCCTGTATATTTTGTGCCTAGAGTATATGCTGATTTGCCTCACCCTAGTCCAAGCCTTGATAAGTATTTATATATTTAGCTTGTACATTTAGATATAAGATTCATTTCTGTTTAATTTTTATTTTGCATGGATAATGCTAGGTAGGAATTTAAGTTCATTGTTATATATTTGAATATACAATTTTTTTCAGCATCTATTAAGAAACTCTTTTTCCCTCCTTGAATAACCTTGGTAACATTGTCAAAAATAAATTGAATATATTTGTGTCCAGGAGCTCTGGTGGCATAGTGACTAAGGCATTTGACTGCCAATCAGAAGGCTGGTGGTTCAAATCCACCAGCCACTCCTGGAAAGGAAGGTTGGGCAATCTACATCCGTAGTGATACCGCTTCAAAAACCCAAAGAGGGGTCGCTATGAGTCAGGTCCAACTCGAAGGCAGTGAGGGTTTTTTTTTTTTTTTTTGTATATTTGTGCCCGTTTTATTTTATTGATGTACAAGTTCTATTTTTATGCCAATAGGACAGTGCCTGATCACTGTACTTTTATAGCTAGTCATAAAATCACATAGTTTAAGTCCTTCAAATTTACTCTTTTCTAAATTACATCGGCTATTTTATGTTCTCTGTATTTTAATATGAACTTTATAAGTATCTTGTCACTTTCTCCAAAATACTTGCTCACAAGTATAATTGGATTCAGCTGAACCTATAGATAATTTTCAGGAGCAGAGACACATAATATCTTAATAATTTTATATGGTTCAATCTATAAATATGATGACTATCTCAATGTATAGGTTTCTTATTTAACTACTTAAGCAATAATTTGATCTATTCAGGGTAGATGTTTTGTGTATATTTTAATAAAGTTATTGCTTTTTTTTATATTAGCATAAAAGGTCTCTTTCCCTAGTTATGTTTTCTGTTTTTTGAATTTCTAGTAAGTTTAATATATAGAAATAAAACTGATTTTTGAATATTGACCCAGAATCTTATTAATTCAACTAAGTTTATATTTAATCTCTTTAAATCTTCTGTAAAAATGATCTTATTATCTATAAGTAATTTTAATTTTATATTTTCTTCCTTTCTATATGCTTTTTATTTATTTTTCTTGTCTTATTTATCTGTCTAGAATCTCCAATATACTTTAAATAAAAATGGTGAGAATGGACATTCTTTCTTTGTCTTGATCTAGGGAGACATTATGCATTCTTTAATTATAATGCAGTGTCCAGGTTTTCGATCAATACAATATATGTTCTTAATTTCCTCAGGGATTTTACTATGCATAAATATTAGTTTTTTGAAATTTTTGTTTTTAAACTATAAATTTGATGAATGCTTATGATTGATTTTTAAACTTTAATCTAACCTTAAATTCCTGTGATAGACTCAATTGGACATGCCTTAGTGTTTTTTTTCATGTGTTATATGCCATGTTGTTGTTGTTGTTGTTGTTATATGTCATCAAGTCAGACCGATTCATAGTGATCCCTCCTTGGGTTTCCGAGGCAGTATCACTAAGGCAGTAGATTGCTCAATCTTCCTCCGGGGAGTGGCTGGTGTGTTTGAACTGCCAGCCGTCTGGTTAGCAGTCAAGTGCCTTAGGCACTACACTACCAGAGCTCTGTTATATGCCATAGATTATATAAATTTTAAAAACTTTGCATCTAAGTTCATAAGAGATCTTGATCTGTAGCATTCTATTCTTATATTCTAAGTTTTACTGTAAGGATAATTATTTCTTTAAAAAATTAAAACAGACAATAAATGAGTAAAGTAAATTGAAGCATATTTCTTCCTTTTCTGTTTTCTGGATTAGTTTTTGTGAAATTGGTAAGACTTCTTCCACAAATGTTTCATAAATCCCCTCAACTGTAGTTATCTGGCAATAGAGAATTCTTTGTTGAAAGCTTTTATATTTTAATTTATAGTTAATTTCTCTTAGTATGTATATGGCTATTAATATAACCTCTAAGCACTGCATTAGCTACAGCTCATTGATTCTGATATATTGTTATCATTTTTATTCTTCATTTCTAATAGTTTCTAATTCTCAACATGATGTGTTCTTTGATCATATATCATTAGAATATTCCTTAATTTCTAAGTATGTGGAGATTTCAAAGATTATTTCTATTACTGATTTCTAGTTTAATTATCTTGATGTCAGAAAACGTATTTTGTATGCCTTCAAATATATTATATTTATTAAAATTTGTTTTATAGGCCAGGATATGTTTCATTTCAGTTAAAGTTTTATGTCCTGTTGAAATGAATACGTATGTATTCTGGTGTTAATAAGGTCAAATGTTTTCAAAGTATTCCACTCTTCTATATTCTTAACAATTTTCTGTCCCCTGTTGTCTCTGTTTACTGTCTACTTGTGGATATGCCTTTTTCTCTATTTGGTTTTGACAGCTTTTATTCCATATAATATGAAGCTCTTTTTAAAATTTCAAATGCATTGGGAATTTTTATGATTTTTGATTATTATTTTATTTTATCATTATGACAGGTACTCTCTACTCCAGATAATGGTATATCCTTTGTTTGGTCATTTATTTTGTCTGATATTTTAGCCAATTCACCTTTCTCTTGACAAATTTTCCATGTCTTTACACTTAACCTATCTTTGTGTTTATATTGAAAATGAGGTTTTTGGAAACAAAGACACTTGAATATTTTTTTTTAATGAAAACAATTTCTGAATTTTAATTGAACTGTTAAGACCATATATATTTAGCTTAAATATTTATATAGTTGACTTCCTATTATACTCCTAATGTAATTTTTGTTTTTCTCATTTGCTCTATATTTCATTATTTTTCCTGTTTTCATAAATTATTTTGGATTAATGTGCATAATTTCACTCCATTTTCTTTCTGTTATTAAATGTTTGGAGTTTCTTTTCTTGTTGCTGTTTTTCATTCTTTACAAATATATATTTTTTTTATCTTTTCAAAGTATATATTCAAATAAATACCTAAAATTTTATATAAAAGAAATTTATTGCAATAGACATATTTTCCCGCTATGCCATGACTAAACTTTTATTCTATGTATTTTATAAAATATAATAAAAAATATTACTTCTGATTAGGCAATTATGTTTTACAAAGATAAAATTAGAAGTTTCCTATTTGTCTACATATTCACCATTTCTGGATGGAATACTTAACCCTTACACTTCAAGTTATAGCATTTATTTGTTTATTTGTTTATTTATTTATTTATTTTGGCCAGAAGAACTTTTTGAAACTCACTTTGTAGTTCAAATTTAATGTCCAAGATTAATTTTTAGTTTTTGTTGTCTAAAAATGTCAAACATTTCTTCTAATCTTGAAATATGTATTCCATGCTATGTGCACATATCTATCTCGATATTTTATTTCTTTTAGAGTTTTAAAGATATTTAATTTTCTTTCTGATTGCAGAGTTTCTGAGGAAAAGTGAGTGGTAATGTTCTTTTCCTTGTTTGCACAAAATGCATTTTACCATCACTGGGTGATTGTCTTTTTTTTTTATTTATTTACTAATTTTTCTAGTTATTTTTATTTTTATTTATTTTCTTGTGGTTTTCTTTGAGCTTCTAGGGTAAATAGTCTATTTTTTATATCAAATATTTCTGAAACATATACTATAAATAAATTTTTTCTTCTTCCTCTTCTCTTTCTAACACCATAGTTATATTGTATTTTTATTTCATAGTTATATTATTAATTGTCTAGCTTTCACATGCATATGAAGTGATTGAAAATACCATGGTTTTGGTTAGGCACACCTTAGTCTTCAAAGTGACATCTTTTCTCCTTAACAAAGAGCTCTTTTACAGCAGATTTTTCTAATATAATACAATGTCTGATTTATTAACTGCTGCTTCCATGGGTGTTGATTGTAGATCCAAGTAAAAGGAAACCCCTGATAACTTCAATCTTTTCTCCATCTGTCATGATGTTGCTTATTGGTCCAGTTGTGTAAATTCTGTTTCCTTTAGGTTGAGGTATAATCCATACTGGTCAGTAAGTGTTTCAAGTCATCTTCACTTTCAACAAGCATGATTTTGTCATCTGCATATTACAGGTTGTTAATGATTCTTTCTCTAATCCCGATTCTGCATTCTTCTTCCTTAGTCCAGCTTCTCAGATTGTCAGCTCAGCATACAGATTGAGTAAGTATGGTGAAATGATCCAGCCCCAAAGTGCATCCTTCTTATTTAAACCAAGCAATATCCACTTGTTCTGTTAATGCGACACAGTCTCTTGGTCTGTGTACAGCTTCTTCATGAGCATTGTTAAATGTCTGAAATTCCCATTTTTCATAATGTTATTGTTTATTATGTTGTTGTTGTTGTTGTTATGTGCTGTCAAGTCGGCCCCGACTCATAGCGATCCCTCCTTGGGGTTCTGAGGCAGTATCACTACGGAAGTAGAGTGGCTGGTGGATTTGAACTGCCAGGCTTCTGGTTAGCAGGCAAGTGTCCTAGCCACTATGCTACCAGAGCTCCCTTTGTTTATTATAGAGATATGTAAATATATTCATTAATCTTATATGCTGAGGTATGGTGATACTATTAGAATTCCTGTGGTTAAAATTGCAACGGGATCCAATTTGTAGTGTTAGGACCAAAACAAAAGTATACTGCTACCCATCCAAGTAAAAGTAAATTAATATTACTGGCATTTTCTGTTCACTGAAATTGTGAAAATGTTTCATAAATCAGTATTTGAATACCATCTGCCAAAGACAGTGGAAACTATTTTCCATCCATCTTATATATAAATCATATCTGGAAAATTAGGTGGGACTAACGTCCCTTGAGGAGCTCTGGTGGCATAGTGCCTAAGGCACTTGACTGTTAACCAGAAGGCTGGAGGTTCAAACCCATCAACCACTCCTTGGAAGGAAGATGGGAAAATCTACTTGTAGTGATACTGCCTTGGAAACCCGAGGAGGGGTCGCTATGAGTAGGGTCCTACTCAGTGGCACATAACAACTACAACAACTTCCCTTGCGAGATCTGGTGGCATAGTGCCTAAGACATTTGACTTCTAACCAGAAGTTTAACAGTTCAAAACCACCAGCCACTCCTCAGAAGGATGGTTGGACACTCTACTTCTGTAGAGATACCATGTGAAAAACCCAAGGAGGGGTTGCTGTGAGTTGAACTGACTTGACAGCAGTGAGTGAAATCACTTAACTCAGCGGTCCTCTGACCAAAATGTTGACAGTTTAATAATCACTCTTTCACTGAGATCTCAAGGCTAGTTAGAAGAAGAGTGTTTAATTCTCTGTTTTGTTTCCCTTTTAAACTTCAAGGAATATATTGCAGATGCCATTTCATCTACTAAAGTTTCACCCTTTAAACAGATATTCATTCTAGAAGACCAAAGATAATTATTTATAAAACTACTTTCATCCTGGGTTCTTTAGACAACATGCATAGCATGATTAAAATTCAGTGATAATAGAAGTACATAGATAGCCAGTGGTATACTCCTGTCCCTTTGAGGTTCTGTTTTATATTAAAATTGTTTTCTCTAAATTTTTAGTCACCCACAAGTTTGTGCTAACTTAAGATAATTAATATAACTTATAAAGGGCAATAATTAAATGGCACTATTGTTGGGGAGCTCTGGTAGCATAGTGGCTAAGACACTTGCCTGCTAACCAGACGGCTGGGGTTCAAACCCACCAGCCACTCCTCGGAAGGAAGGTTGGGCAATCCTACTTCCGTAGTGATAACTGCCTAGGAAACCCAAGGAGGTGTAACTATGAGTCGGGGCCGACTCGACGGCACATAACAACAACAACAACAATTGTAGGAAAATCTTAAATATAGAAAAAGCCTGAAAAATCTTTTAAAAAACTGTGAAACTTAACCTTGATAGTTGAAGTGAATTTCACCATCATTAAGAAGCTGCATAACAGTATTTTCTGTCTTCAGGAAGTTGGCTGGCAAGTGAAGAATTGATTAACTTCAGAAACACAATTCCAAACTGATGCATTCCAAAATAATGATGTTGCTAAACATTTTATCTATTGATACATAACTCCCTTCTCAAAAATATCGCATAGAAGAGAATTTGATAGACAGAAAAAAAGTGACATAATTGTCTCATTCTAACAATAACTGGAAGGTGTGTTTGTGTGTGTGTGTGTGTGCTTCTGTATTTCTGTAATACAAGAGGAAAACCTAGGTGATTATGATCAATATCAAATACCTCAATCGATATACACTATCTATGGAGGACAATTCCCCCATAAACCAAGTAGGTCTGAAATCTACTTGAAATATTCTCTCGGTGATATTCATCAAATGGTGAAAAGTGGTGATGACAGAAAAAGCTAGATAATTTTGGGAAAAAAAGCCTTTTAGTTGAAATTTTTCTGAGATTCTCAAATAAAATTGCTTTCATGAAACAATCAAACACAATTTTTTAAAAAAGAAAAAGGTAAAGTTAAGACAGGAGAAAAAAACAACTTTGCTTTAAATTCTTGTTTCTGTTGATTTTAGGTGTGGTTGAGTTGGCTCTGACTCATGGTAACCCTCTGTACAACAGAGCAAAACACTGCCAGATCCTGTGCCACCCTCACAATCCTTGCTGTACTTGAGTCTGTTGTTGCAGCCACTGTGTCAATCCATCCTATTGATCTAAATCCTTCCCCTTCTTCACTGACCCTCAACTTTAACAAGCATGATATCCTTCTCCAGGGATTGGTCACTTCTCATAAAATGACCAAAGTAGATGAGACGAAATCTGGCCATTCTTGCTTCCAGGGAGCATTCCACCTGAACTTCTTCCAGGACAGATTATTAGTTCTTCTGGTAGTCCATGGTACTTTCAGTATTCATTGCCAACACCACAACTCAAAAGTGTCACTTTTTCTTTGGTCTTCCTTGTTCATTGTCCAGCTCTCACATGCATAAGATGCAATTGAAAATATCATGACTTGGGTTAGTTGTACCTTAGTCTTCAAGGAGACATTATTGCTCTTCAGTACTTTAAAGAGGTCTTTTGCAGCAGATTTCCCTGGTGCAATAGGTGGTCTGATGGCTTGACTACTGTTTCCATTGATGTAGATTGTGGAACCATACAGTAATATGAAATCTTTAACAACTTCAATCTTTTCTCTATTTATTGTGATACTGCTTATAGGTCCAGTGGTAAGAGCTTTTGTTTTCTTTATGTTGAGATGTAATCCATAGTGCAGACTGAAATCTTTAATCTTCATGAGTAAGTGTTTCAAGTTCTCCTTTCTTTCAACAAGCAAATTTGTGTCATCTGCATATTGCAAGTTGTTATCGAGTGTTCCTCCAATCCTGATGCCACATTCTTCTTCATATAGTCCAGCTTCTTGGATTATTTGTTCAGCATACAGAGTGAATAAGCATGGTGAAAGAATACAACCCTGATGCACTACCTTCTTGATTTTAAACCATGCAGTATCCCCTAAATCCTCAGGACATTTTTATTAAAGCCAAATTCAGTATTGTAAATTTATGGAATTTTAAATATTATGATCTTAGAGTACTCAACATATAATATGATATAGAATTAAAGGATACAATTTAAAAAAAAAAATCCATATATGTAATGCTAAAAGTCCTATCTCCAAAAATTTTGTCACCTACATAAATGTATTGTTTATTCAAACATTTACTATTTGTGGAAGGGAAAAAGGAAAGGAAGATATTTTTAAAAATTTAGAAGAGAAAACAAATTAATATACAGAATAGTAACGTATACTGTTCAGGGTATGGAGCAAATATGCTAATATGTTAATGAGAACAAATATGGCTATGTTAATTTATTGGAGACCAAAGTTTTATTATATCATTTTTTTTCCAATTAATTGAGTTATCTTATCACATGTTCATAATGAAAGGAAGATCATTAAATCTCTTGAGGCTCCCAGAATCTATACATTTTCCAAGCTTTCTGGAAGTAACTCAGTTCAAAAAATACCTTAGCTGTACTTTAAGAAAGCAGTCATAGGAAAAATTGCAAGAGTTGTCTCATTACTTTATGGTATCATTGAAAAACTATGACTTGGAATTAGTATGTATACTTCTAAGACATTGCTACAGGTGGTCTAAATTCTTCAAAAGTCATGTTGGACCACAAGCTTAATGCACAGATGCCAGTTTCCAAATGTATCTTCACATATGTAGGCATTATTTATTAAACACACACACACACAAATCGATGGTGGCTGGGCCCAGAGAGTTTCTAGACACAAACATTCTCTGCAGGGCCTGGAATTCACTAAGAAACCTTAGTCTTTTGGGTTCAAACCAAGTCATCAAACAAAATTCCACTTGATTTTATAATTTTTGATTTTTTTTAGGAACTTTTAAAATTCTTTTCTATCAGCAAACTTATGTCATGTTAAACATGGCCCAAACGAATTGGCTTTCCTAATTTATAATTTTAATTGGAGTATAAATATATTCCTTACTAGAACATCCCTGGTCTCCAAATGCAATGTAGACCCAATCCTCAAAGTCTATTTTCAAAATGAAAACCACTTTAATGGAAGATTGTGTTATTTTATCACTGGGCCAAACATACCTAAAGGTCTATTTAAAAGAGGTAAACCAAAAAAAAAAAAAAAAAACAAAACACACTGCCGCCGAGTTGGATCTGACTTATAGTGACCCTTCCTGGATTAATAGAGGTGCTATCATTACAGAGGTAGATTGTCCAAT
>NW_006921922.1:706933-735274 GCF_000298275.1 Orycteropus afer afer
ATACTGTCTCGGAAACCCAAGGAGGGGTCGCTATGAGTCGGGTCCGACTCCACAGCACATGACAACAACAACAACACTGCCATCAAGTCAGATCCACGTCATCGTGACCCCTCCTTAGTTTCCAAGGCAGTATCACCACGGAAATAGATTGCCCAGTCTTCCTTCTGAGGAGTAGCTGGTGGGTTTGAACCACCAGCCTTCTGGTTAGCAGTCAAATTCCTTAAGAAAGACACCACCAGAGCCGAGTTGATTTTTTTCTCATTTCAGACAGGAGTTATTTTATAACATAATCCTAAGCTTTAAATTCACTTTCACTGCCTTCTGGTAAATAGTTTGCACTAAACTCAGGAAGAATAATAAGTCTTAAATTCTCGTTACCACCAATATTTGGAACAAAAGGAGTTACAAAAAGTGATAGGTTTTCTGTCTCAGCAGTCTTCATTACCACAAATACAGGCCTTCAGCTCCTGAAAACATTTACTGCCATCTCAGAGTTATTTGTCACACTCTCTTTTTCTCTTCCAAAGCTACCAGCAATCTGTCCCTGCTTCATCATCAAGATTCCAGGAGTAAAGATAATATAGAACAAAGTCCCTTACCACTCATTTGCAATGAATTTGAAATATGAAAAAGAATAATCTTTTGTTTTCTCACACTGATATCTTCTAGATGCTCGTTTTTATGGCAACACATGCCTGGTAATAGAAATTAGCATATTTATTTGTCAGGAATTGTGTGCATCAGGATTGCATCCTTTTACCACATGTATTCAATCTGTATGCTGAGCAAATAATCTGAGAAGCTGCCCTATATGAAGAATGCAGAATCAGGTTTGGAGGAAGAATAATTAACAACCTAGGATATGCAGATGACACAACTTTACTTGATGAAAGTGAAGATGCATTGAAGCCCTTACTGATGGAGACCAAAGACTACAGTTTTCAGTATGGATTACACCTCAAATTAAAGGAAACAAAAATCCTCACAACTGGACCAATAAGCAGCATCACAATAATGGAGAAAAGATTGAAGTTGTCAAAGATTTAATATTACTTGGTCCCACAATCAACACAAATGGAAACAGCAGTCAAGGCATCAGATGGCATATTGCACTGGGAAAATCTGCTGCAAAAGACTTCTTTCAAGTGCTGAATAGCAAGGATGTATTTTTGAAGACTAAGGTATGCCTAATGGCTAAAGCACTTGACTGCTAACCAGAAGGCTGGCGGTTCAAACCCACCAGCCACTCCTCGGAAGGAAGGTTGGGCAATCCTACTTCCGTAGTGATACTGCCTCGGAAACCCAAGGAGGGGTCGCTGTGAGTCGGGGCCAACTCGACGGCACATAACAACAACAACAACAACAACAAGGTATGCCTAATGTAAGCCATGGTATTTTCAATCACCTCATATGCGTGTGAAAGCTGGAAAACGAAGAAGGAAGACTCAAGAAGAGTTGGTGCTTTGGGGTTGTGGTGATGGCAAAGAATACTGAAAGGACCATGGACTGCCAGAAGAACTAACACATCTGTCCTGGAAGAAGTGCAGGTGGAATGCTCCTTGGAAGTGAGAATGGCCAGACTTACTCTCACCTACTTTGATCATGTTTTCAGAAGGGACCATTCCCTAGAGAAAGATATCATCCTAGGTAAAGTGGAGGGTCAATGAAAAATGGGAAGGCCCCCAACGAGGTGGATTGACACTGTGGCTGCGATGATGGGCTCAGGTATAGCAAGGATAGTGAGGCTGGTGTAGGGCAGTGTTTCGTTCTGTTGTACACAAGAAGGAGCTCTGGTAGCGCAGTGCCTAAGGCCCTTGACTGCTAACCGGACAGCTGGTGATTCAAACCCACCAGCCACTCCTCAGAAATAAAGTTGGACAATCTATTTCCGTAGTGATACTGCCTTGGAAACCCAAGAAGGAGTCGCTATGAGTCAGGTCCAACTCCACGGCATATAACAACAACATCAACAACAACAACAACAACTTTGACCACTTTTTCAGAAGGGATCAGTCTCTGAAGACTTGGCATTATGCTTGGTAAAGTAGCAGGTCAGTGAAACAGGGGAAGATCCTCTACCTTAGGCTCAAGCATAGAAAGGATTTTGAGGGTGGTGCAGGACCAGGCAGTATTTCATTCTATTGCACATAGGGTCTCTGAGTCAGAACTGACTCTACATTAGCTAAGAGCAACATCTGTCACTTATGTCACATTTTTCAGAAATGTATTTAAGAGTTGTTTGCAAAGAAAGGTTTAAAATAATAATTAAAATTCATTCTTATTTCAGACTTTTTTGTAATATATAAACTTCTGTGTTTGTTTTATTTCTCTGTTATTTTTGTTGTTGTTGTTATGTGCCGTCGAGTCAAACTCAACTCATAGCGACCCCTCCTTGGGTTTCCGAGGCAGTATCACTATGGAAGTAGGATTTCCCAACCTTCCTTCCGAGGAGTGGCTGGTGGGTATGAACCACCAGCCATCTGGTTAGCAGGCAAGTGTCTTAGCCACTATGCTACCAGAGCTCCCCTCTGTTATTTAGAGATCTTAAAACATTTTTTTCAAAAATGATATAAATGTATTATTTTTATGATTATTTATCCAGTAAATTACTTGTATTGATTTCCGAACTGCTTATATAAAGTTCAGAATATAAGCTTTTTACCTGCTAAATGTTTATAGAAATTTTTCCTCTGCTATAAAAAAAATAGCCAACTTTTATTTGTAAATGATCATATATCCATAGGATGTTGCAGAAATGTTAAGGAAAAGGTGTGTATATCCTTTTTGCAGATTTTCTCAGTGACTACATACTAAGAAATTAGAGTAAATGAACAAACTCAAGACTGATATTGGTACAATTTGTATATTTCTGTGTCATTTTATAATATGTGCAGATTTGTATAACCATTACCACAACCAAGATACAAATGTATTTAATCATCACAGAGATCTGCCTCATGCTATTCCATTATAATCACTTCATCCCCCATCTCCCACCATCTATTACCCGTGGCAACTGCTAATATTTTTTTCCATATCTATTATTATATCATTTAAATAAAGGTCAATGGTTTGAACCCATCCATTGGTACTGTGGAATAAAAGGCCTGGAGAGCTGTTTCCAATAATATTACAGCCAAGAAAACCATATAGAACAGTTCTATTGTATAACACATGGGGTTAGCCTAAATCAGAATGGACTGTACGACAACCAAAAATGTAAGTAGACTCATACAGTGTATAGTCTTTAGGACCTGTCATTTTCCACTCAGCAGAATTCCTTTGAGATTCATTGAGGTTGTTACATGTATTTACACATACCTAACCTACAGACATTGAGTCTATTCTGACTCATAGTGACCCTGTAGGACAGAGTAGAACTTTCATAACATTACCATGTCTCCAATCTTAGTGGAAGCAGACTGGCCCATCTTTTCCCCACAGAGTGCCTGTTGAGTTCAAACCTACAACCTTTTGGTTACCAGTGGAGTGTTTTAACCGTTGTTCCACCAGGGCTCCTTTGTATTTATAATTCATTCCTTTTAATTGAGCAGTAATATTCTTTGGTATCTATCTACCTCAGTTTACTTAATTATCACTAACTGGTAGTTACAAGTTTGGGAATATTACAAACACATTTGCTATGAAAAATCATCTCCAGATTTCATCTGGACACACTTTTTTCGTTTTTCTAGATGAATGCTGAGGATGGTAATTGTTTGGTCATATTACAATTAGTTGGTTTTGTTATTAATTTATTTGTACATTTTTAAAGATACTGCCAAATTGTTTTCCAAAGTGACTATACCATTATACATGTCAGCTAATAATGGATCAGATATACACATTCTACAATATTTTTCCCAGCATTTAATATTGTCACCATTTTTATTTTATCTGTTTTAGTAAGGGCTTAGTGATAGCTCACAGAAGTGTCAATATGCATTTCTTTAATGACTACGCATGTGCTCATTTGCTTATATTCTTTTCCACCACTCAACAGTCACAAAGATGTTTACTTGTGTTTCATTGACGATAAAGGGAATTAAACTGTATGGATCATAACAAACTATGGATAACATTGAGAAAAAGAGGCATCCCAGAACACTTAATTGTGATCATAATGAACCTGTACATAGACCAAAAGGTCTACGTACAAGAATAAGGGGATACAGACTGGTTTAAAATAAGGAAAAGTGTGCATCAGCATTTTATCCTTTCACCATACTTACTCAATCTGTATACTAAGAAAATAATCTGAGAGGCTGGATTATATGAAGAAGAATGTGGCATCCGGATCTGAAGAAGACTCATTAACAACCTGTGGTGTGCCAATGACACAACCTTGCTTGCTGAACGTGATGACTTGAAGCACTTATTGATGAAGATCAGAGACTACAGCCTTCAGTATTCATTTCACCTCCACATAAAGAATTCTCACAAATGGATTAATAAGCAACATCCTTATAAATGAAGAAAAGATTGAAGTTGTCAGGGATTTCATTTCACTTGGGTCTATAATTAATGCCCATGGAAGCAGCAGTCAAAAAATAAGATATTGTTTTGGACTGGGTAATTCTGCTGCAAAAGGCAACTTTAAAATATTAAGGAGCAAAGATAGCACTTTGAAGACAAAGGTGCACCCGACCCAAGCCATGGTATTTTTAATAGACTCATATGTATGTGAAAGCTGATAATGAATTAAGGAAGACCAGAGAATAGATGCATTTAAATTATGGGGTTGATGGAGAATATTGAAAATACCTTGGACTGCCAAATGAATAAACAATAGACTGTTCTATGTGCAGATGTCTCATAAGAAAAATTAAGTGTTCTGGAATTCCCATTCTTCTCAATGTTATCCATAATTTATTAGGATACACACAGTCAAATGCTTTTGCATAGTCAGTGCAGCACAAGTAAACATCTTTCTGGTATTCTTTGCTTTTAGCCAAGATCCATCTGACATCAGCAATAATATCCTATGTTCCACATCCTCTTCTGAATCCAGCTTGCGTTTCTGGAAGTTCCTTGTCAATATACTGCTGCAACTGTTTTATAATTATCTTCAAGATTTTACTTGCCTTTGATATTAATTATATTGTTTAATAATTCCCACATTCTGTGGGATCACTTTTCTGTGCGATCACTTTTCTTTAGAATGGGTACAAATATGGATTTCTTCCAGTCAGTTGGCCAGGCAGCTGTCTTCAAATTTTTTGGTATAGATGAACAAGTGCTTCCAGCATGGCATCTGCTTGTTCAACATGTCAATGTGTCTTCTGTCAATTCCTGGATCCTTGTTTGCCATCAATTCCTTCAGTGCAGCTTTGACTTATTCCTTCAATACCATCAGTTCTTGATCATACGTCACTTCTTTAAATAGATGAACATTGACCAATTATTTTTTGTACAGTGACTCATGTGTACTCCTTCCATCTTCTTTTGATGCTTCCTGCATCATTCAATATTCTGCCCATAAAATCTTTCAATATTGCAACTTGTGGCTTGAATTTTTCTTCAGTTCTTTCACCTTGAAAATTTCCAGGCATGTTCTTCCCTTTTGATTTTCTAACTCCAGGTCTTTGCATCTTTCATTATGATAATTGAATTTGTTGAAATATATTCAACCTTAATGATAAAGAAAAGTTTTCAGGATCTTCATTTGCTGATGCAGCATGACTCAAAGTGAGAAAAAAAAGTTTCAAAATCCATTAATAATCAAAATGCTGAGTAAACTAAATATGACTCTGAAAAGTTAGAAGTCTGCAAAAATGAAATTGAACACATATTTATCAAGGAGCTCTGGTAGCATAGTGCCTAAGGCACTTGACTGCTAATCAGAAGGCTGGCGGTTCAAACCCACCAGCCACTCCTCAGAAGGAAAGTTGGGCATTCCCACTTCCGTAGTGATACTGCCTCGGAAACCCAAGGAGGGATCGCTATGAGTCGGGGCCGATTCAATGGCAAATAACAACACAACAACATTATTGGGAGCTCTGGTAACATAGTGGTTAAGACGCTTGCCTGCTAAGCAGATGGCTGGTGGTTCAAACCCACCAGCCACTCCTCAGAAGGAAGGTTGGGCAATCCTACTTCCGTAGTGATACTTCCTCGGAAACCCAAGGAGGGGTTGCTATGAGTCGGGTTTGACTCGACGGCACATAACAACAACAACAACAAGCATTAGTGAGCTGAAATGCACTTGTATTAACCATGAGAAACTGGAAAATCATATGGACTACTATTTTGGAAATTATAATTTGAAGATAGTAATGGCATCAAATTCATCTTCAAAAAGAACATTTCAAGATCCATCCTGAATACATCACTTATACTATAATGTCCATATACACAGAAGGGGAGACTATTTTTGAAATTTATGTACCAACCACTAATGCTAAAGATGAAGTTGAATATTTTTAGCACGTTCAGTAGTCTGAAGTTGACCAAACTAGCAATCAAGATGAATTGATAATTACTAACGATTTTACCACAAGAATTGGAAACAAAGAAGAAAGGTCAGCAGTTGGTAAATATGACATTGGTGATAGAAATGACATTAGAAATCACATGACAGAATTTTGCAAGACCAATGACTTATTCAATACAAGTGCCTGTTTTCAGCAGCATACCCAGTGACTTTCTAAGTGGGTTTAGTTGGAGGGAATAAACAAGATTCAAAATGACTACATCTTTGCAAAGAGATAGTGGAGAAGTCAATATCATCAGGCAGAACAAGGCCAGATTGCTGAACAAATTATCAATTGCTCACATGTAATTTCAAGTTGAAGCTGAAGAAAATTGAAAACAAGGCTATGAGATCCAAAGAATAGCCTTGAGTATGTTCCACTTGAATTCAGAGACCATCTGAAGAATACATTTGACTAATCAAACACCAATGGCTAAAGACTAGAAGTTGTGGGATGCCATCAGGCACATAATACCTGAAGGAACCAAAAGGTCATTATAAAGATAGGAAAGAAAGAAAAGACCAAAATATATGTCAGAACACACTCTGAAACTTGCTATTCAACACAGACTAGCTAAGTCAAATGCAAGAAATGATTAACTAAAAGAACTGAACAGATTTCAAAAGGCAGCTCATAAAGACAAAGTAAAATGTTTTAATGAAATGTGCAAAGGCCTGGAGTTAGAAAACCAAATGGAAGTACACACTAACAATTCTCAAGCTGAAAGAAGTGACAAGAAAGTTCAAGCCTTGAGTTGCAATATTGAAGGACTCTATGGGTAAAATATTGAAAAATGCAAGAAGCATCAAAATAAGATGAAAGGAATATACAGTCACCAAAAGGAATTTGCTGACATTCAGCCATTTCAGAAGATAGCATATGATCAAGAACCATTGGTATTGAATGGAGAAGTTCAAGCAATGCCGAAGGCATTGACGGAAAACAACATTCCAGGAATTAATGAATACCAACTGAAATGTTTCAACAAATGGATACAGTACTGTAAGTGCTCACTCATCTGTACCAGACATTAGGAAGACATCTTCTTGGCCAATCCAATGGAAGATGTCTATATTTTGTTTTCTTGCAGAATGGGTTGCATGTAGATACAGCTAGAAGAATTTTATAACATTTGCCCAAGCAAGGCAGAGGATGAGGGGCCATGTAGCTGAGAGGCCAAAGGCCAGAGAGTCATGCATGTGGGCACTGTCCTAATCAAAGAACTGTATCCTCAGTCATTTCTCACACTAAGTTGTAACCTGTTCAACTTTCCTAACAAACTCCATAATTGTGAGTATTGTCTGTGAGTTCTGGTGGCCATTGCAACAAATTATTCAATCCAATCGAAAAATAGAGTGTCTTGGGAGGGACAGTTGATGTCTAAATTGGTAAAAGTTTCAAGGTGGTAGGCATGCCTGACCTCTGCCTCATAGGAATCATCCTCAGGCTATTAATGATGATCTTGATCCTCTTCCTCCCTTGTGAAGTTAGAGGACTTCTGATGCTGTCCCCATGCCATTTTCCCAGAAGATTTTATCTTTCTTTCTCTTTTTTGATATTATTTTTTTCTCCTTTTCAATAGCATGTTTTTTTTTTTTTTTTCCCCTGGGGACCATGTTGGATTTTTGTTTTGTGTTTTACTTATTCTTAAACAAACCAAATTTATTTACAGATTTGAATTTATGCACAGAATCAAATATTCTTTTTATCCCTTCTGTTTATTTGTACAATAGGAAAGTTTACACTTTTGATTGACAGCTAGAGAGCAAGTTGATGTGCCCAGATCCCAATCAAAATTCCAATTTTGTAAGAGAAACATTGCTCATCTGAGAGTATAACTTATCCTATCGTCACAGTTTTATTGGCTAGTTTATTGTTCTCTGAAATAATTGGAAACATTGTGACTCACATCAAACAGGCTCACATCAAACAGAAATTTCTTATTTCCTTTCCTTACATAAACTTCTTTATAAGAATAAGAACACAATTGTAAGAATAAATAACTATCCAAACAGAATCATGGTAACCCATAGCATAAACTTTAATTTTCAGTTTCTGTTACACAATTAAATTCTTAAACATGCTGTACTGTCTGGATTGAGGTGTGTATTCACCAAGGCATGTGTTTATACAATGTCAGTTGGTTTGGCGAGATAGTCTCTATCCCGGAAAACAAAGTTTCTTGTTGGAAAGGAAAATTGTATGCAGGCTATTTAATAATGCAGTATCCTTAGTTTAATGAAAAGGCAAACAGCATTCAAAATTGTTTAGATGACTGAAAACAGAATACTAGAAGTATAAAGTAACTTCCTATTTATTCTGTTACTTAAACCTTGAGTAAATGATGAGGTTTAGAGTAATTTTTTTTTCTTCATTCAGATTTCTTTTGAGTTTTAATTGTAATCTAAATTTCCACAGATTTTACTCACAGTACAGACACATTGAAGTAACAATAAAAATACATTTTGTTTTTAAACTCTTTCTCAACATGCCAAGACAGAACTGTCCTCCATAAATAGCTGGAAGTACGCAAGTATATTACATGTATGTTCAAATTCCAGGCTACTCTGTTCTGTCTTCTTACTACATTTTGTTTCTTAACAGACACTCCAATCAGTTTGAGCACTACCAATTCATCTCTCTCTCTTGATCATATTCTGCCTCTGAACACCTTGCCATTAAGTACTGTATTATTTCTTACACTTGATGTAGATTTAGTCTGTAATATCACAGTCTACTTTTACATGGTTTTCTACATGGTGTTGTTTGAACTAGTATTTGGAAACACAATCTCTTTACTGTTACCTCTGTGCCAAAATTACCAGAATCTGATACTGTTGTTGTTGTTGTTGTTATGTGCTGTCGAGTCATACCCGACTCATAGCGACCCTTCCTTGGGTTTCCGAGGCAGTATCACTACGGAAGTAGGATTGCCCAACCTTCCTTCCGAGGAGTGGCTGGTGGGTTTGAACCGCCAGCCGTCTGATTAGCAGGCAAGTGTCTTAGCCACTATGCTACCAGAGCTCCCGAATCTGATACTAGGGTCTTCAAAATAAAATCTATATCTTGGCCTTTGACAAATCTCATTATAACGTCTGACTCCCCCTTTTTTTATTTAATTATGGAGATATCTAAGTGGTTCAAATTTTACCTTGATATTCTACAGAGTTAATCCACCCTCAGTTCTTAACAGGCAACTGGAAAGTAGATGTAGATATGTTTATACTATTTGAACGTCATCTTAAGGTCTTTGCTACATAGTATATTCGTTTTTCCAAATCATAGCACTAATATAAGTTTCCCAGGGTGTTTTTATATGATTTTTTATTTCCTTTTTCTCTACTGATAAATACACAAATGAGAAGTAGACAGTAGAAATAAACTAGATCCTTAATCTCAATATTATATGTACAGTATTTAAAAGGAATATATATACATCTATATAAATTCATTCATACATGTACATGTACACATACTGTTTTGGTTATCTAGTACTGCTCTAAGAAGAATATACCACAAATGAGATGGCTTTAACAAACAGGCAATTATTCTTACAGTTTGGAGGTTTAAAGTCTGAGTCCAAAGTGTCAGGCTCTAGGGGCTAGGGGAAAGCCCCTTAACTTTGGGCTTCAGCTCTGCCTCCTGCTCCTGGCCCACTGAAGCTGGAGGCTTTTCTTCATTCAGCTGCTGGTTGCTGAGGCCGACAAGCCCAAGGTTGACAAGTAACAAGGCACAGTCCTGATATTACCAAACCACATGGCAGACTATTAATTCAAGTCCATAAAAAGTCCCAAGATGAGCAGAACATGGCAGGCTGCTGAACAACGACTCTGTTACATACACAGTTCAAGGGTGCCATAAGCTAGAGACCATTCCCTAAGGCTTCTCCTTATATACAGGATGCAGACCACATCTTTAAGGCAACTTCTCAACTGCTCACAGTACATTCCACCATGGAGTTGATTACCAGGGAGGTTGTGTGGAGGAAAGGAGGCAATTGTACCTTTATGGTGGCTGGACGCTGGCGTGAGTGCCAGTACAGTCCTATGTGAGTGGAGTTGGTTATCTGCTTCCTGCCGTAATCAGAATACTGCTTATAATAATTCAAAATGACTCCACTGGAGTTACAACAAGATGGGGAAATAGGCAGACAAGCTACACAGACTCTCTGCAACAAAACAATGAGAAACAAGTTGAAACCAATACAGAAGATGATCCTGGAACCCTGAGCTTTGAAGCAAAGGATACAGAAGTAGATTAAATACCAACTAGTAGAAAAATCCTGGAAGCTGTGTTAGCATAACACCTAAGGCACTTGACTGCTAACCAGAAGGCTGGTGATTCAAACCCACAAGCCATTCCTTGGAAGAAAGGCTGGGCAATCTACTTCCATAGTGATACTGACTCGAAAACCCAAGGAGGGGTTGTTATGAGTTGTGTGTGACTCAATGGCACATAACAACAAATAGGAGAACCCAAATGAAACAGTGAGTAAAGAGACAAACAGAGCTGCAGACTGCCAGTTCTCCTAAGGGCATAGCCATTTTGAGTATTTCCCGAAAACAACCTGAGAATTGGCTCTGCTCACCAAGGAACACACAGGCAGGGGATGCATTAGTGACTGTTGCCCAGAGGGAAGAACAGCAAGGAAGTAGACAGGTGGACATCTGGACTGCAGATGGCTGTCTTGAGGGCATAGCCATTTTGGAAGTTTGCAGGCAGCCAGAGCAGCCATTTAGAGTGTGTGCCAAAAGTGTTCTTTCTTAGACTGCAACCTGGCTATGGAATCCACCTGTCAGGGACATCACAGGCATCTGCCCTGGAGGCTGACAAGTGAAGAGATGTGATACTTCCTTTGTTACTCTTGTGCTCCACACCCTCTTAATGAATAGGGGTGTGGCCATCCCCTGCCTCCACCCACCTTCTTGACTTCCAGGGGTTCCAACCTAGTCTGTGCTCTGGAAGAACCTGGGTGCCATGTACAGCCACCAACAATTTTCTTTTTGCTTATTTGTTTTTAGATTATTCTTTTTATCTTTTTCCTTTCTTCCTTTTTTTATTTTCCTTTTTCTTTTCTCTTTCCTGTTTCTGCTTCTTGGTTTTTCTTTTCCTTTTTTTTCTTTCCATTTTGCTGGTTCTCTTATTTTTTATTTCTTTTGGTGTGCCCCATCCCTTGTTTTTCCTTTTTCAGTTTTCCCTATTGTTTCACTCTTGCTCTATTCTCTCATTCCTCTCTCCCCAGATATTGTGGCTTTTTTTTTTCCCCTTTTTCTCATTACCTTTCTTTTATCCCTTTCTAATATACTTCAAAAATTCTTCTCTTTTTTTTCTTCAGATTGTGGCTTAAGTTTTTTGTTCTGTTTGTTTTCTTTTGGCAGTTAATTTTATTTGTCTGTCTATCTATCTATCTATCTATCTATCTATCTATCTATTTATTTATGTCTAACTGAATGTAAGACAGCAACTTTTTCTGTACAATGCAACCATACCTGCATCATTTACAGTCCCATCCACCAAGTGAGAGCCACCATGTGCTTTTGCACCAACTGACCAATTATAAATGGCAGCCAATACCAGTTCAACTTACCCTCAACTGCACTTTATGAACAGCTAACAGAAATCTCTGCACACACTCTCATTTCTATCACACCCATCAGGAGACAGGTGGTTTGTATGTAAGTACTAACAAATAGAGAATAGAGGAACACAGTAACCCGCTCGCACAGATATATCATAAAAAAATAAAGGGAAAAATAAATCTTGTGCATATCACACCAACATACAAAGACAAATTAAATATAAATACAACAACACTACAAGGCCTGAGGCAACAGGCCATCACAGTCCACACACAAAAAAGGAAGATAAAGTAGCAAAAACAAGGGACCAGGATACAAACCCAGAAAACATCCCTGAGGAAGAAACTGAATTGGAGCTCCCTGATAAAGAATTCAAAAGAACTATATCTGGGTTCCTTTAACAGATTGAGAGACAAACAAAGGAAAACACCGACAAAAGTAAGGAAAACACAAACAAAACTCCAGAAATTTTTTTTTAAAACAATTGCTGTTGTTGCTGTTATGTGCTGTCAAGTCATCTCTGACTCATAGTGACCTTATGTACAACAGAATGAAACACCAGCCTGTGCCAGCCTCATGACCTCTACTATACCTGAGCCAATTGCTGCAGCCATTGTATCTTTCCATCTTGTTGAAGGCTTTCACCTTTTGTGTTGACTCTTCACTTTGCCACACATGACATCCTTCTCCAGAGAATTGTCCCTTCTGACAACATGACCGAAGTAAGTGAGACAAAGTCTGGCCATTCTCACTTCCAAAAAAACATTCCACTTGCACTTCTTCCAGGACAGATTTATTAGTTTTTTAGCAGTCCATGTTACTTTCAACTTTGTTCACCACTACCACAACTCAAAAGCATCAAGTATTCTTTGGTTTTCCTTTTCATTGTCCAGCTCTCACATGCATATGAGGTAAAACAAAATACCATGGCTTTGGTTGGATGTCTTAGTCTTCAAGGCAATATCTTTGCTCTTCAACACTTGAAAGAGGTCTCTTGCAACAGATCTTCCCAATGCAATATGTCTTTTGATTTCTTGACTGCAGCTTCCATTGGTGTTGATTATAAAACCAAGTAATATGAAGTCTTTGATAACTTTAGTCTTTTCTCCATTTATTTTGATGCTGCTTATTGGTCCTATTGTGAGGGTTTTTGTTTTCTTTACATTGAGGTATGATCCTTACTGCACACTGCAGTCTTTAATTTTCATCAGTAAGTGTTCCAAGTCATTCTGACTTGGAGGAAGCAAAATTGTGTCATCTGCGTATCTCAGGTTGTTAATGAGCCTTCTTCCAATCCTGATACCACATTCTTCTTCATATAGTCTAACTTCTCAGATTAGTTGCTTAGCATACAGATTGAATAAGTATGGTGAAATGGTACAACCCTGACACACTCCCTTTCTGATTTTAAACCATGCAGTATCTCCTTGTTCCATTCAAATGGCAGCCTCCTGGTCTATGTACAGGTTCTTCATGAGCACAATTAAGTGTTCTGGAATTCTCATTCTTCTTAATGTTATCCACAATTTTTTATGACCCACAAAATTGAATGCCTTTTCATAGCCAGTAAAACACAAGTGAAGATCTTTCTGGTATTCTTTGCTTTCAGCCAACATCCATCTGACATCAACTATGATATCCCCCACTCCAAGTCCCCTTCTGAATTCAGCTTGCAGTTATGGAAGTTTTCTGCAAATATACTGTTGCAATCATTTTTGAATTATCTTCAGTAAGATTTTACTTGTGTGTGATATTAATGATACAGATTTCTTCCAGTCAGTTGGCCAGGTAGCTGTCTTCTAAACCTCTTGGCATAGCTGAGTGAGTGCCTCCAGTGAACCAATACAGAAACAAATTGACAAGATAAAAAGAAAAAAAAAATTAGAAAAGATACAAAACAACACACAGAAATCCAGAAGATTAGTGCTAAGTTTTCAGAAATAGATAACATTGAATTGTCAAAGGAATAGAATTAAATCAATGGAGGCAGAATCAATGAGATTGAAGACAAATAACACTATATATATATATATATATATATATATATATATATATATATATATATATATATATATATATTGTTAAGGGATCAAGCAGAAAAAAATCAAAACATAATGAGGAAGGCATAAGATTTATGTAGGGTACCATCAAGAGGAATAACCTACATATAAGCAGAATTCTAGGACAGGAAGAGACATATAAAACCACAGAGAAAATAGTTGAAGATATGTTGGAAGAGGATTTCTCACAACATGATGAAAAATGAGAATATATCCATTCAAGAAATCCTACAAACCCAAACAGAATACGCCTAAAAGAAAATCACCAAGACAGATGATAATCAAACTCACCAAAAACAAAGACAAAGAAAAAGTACTGAAAGCAGCACAAGAAAAATAAGAAGTTACCTACAAAGGGTAACCAATAAGACTAAACTCCGATTTCTTGGCAAACTCCACGCAGGCTAGAAGGCAATTAAATGATATATATAACCATGAAAGAAAAACATTTCCAATCAGGAATTTTATACCCTGTAAAATTGCCCCTCAAATATGAGGGTGAAATAAGAATATTCCAGATAAGCACAAATTAAGGTAATTTGTGAAAACCAGACCAATCTTACAAAATATGCTAGTGACCTTTGGAGAGAGAACCAATGACAGCAAACAACAATTGATGGACACACATGATGATATAACCCAGAAACCAACTGAGTTATAAAAGTATGCAAAACAACATAAGCTTACAAGACTAAACAGGGAACCAGAAGTATCAATTGGTAAATTAGGACAACTACAAACCAAAAAGGGGAAATAAAAATATAGTTACATAACTTCTAAACAGTGAAGAAGTCAAGACAATTGTGAGATAGAATGGACTGTTTTAATCTTGGGAAGAAAATAATAAATTACATGGTAATCACAAAGAAAAATAATAAACTTTCACACCAAAATACAAAAAAGGACAAGCACAAATGCTTAGGATATAGTAAAACAATATCAATGAAGAAGATAATAACATGACTCATAAACAAAATGAGCTCAGCACAGAAAATTATATGGAATAAAGAAATCAGCAACACCACAAAAACACACATAACAAAATGATATCCATAAATTCATACTTGTCAATAATTACACTGAATGCAAATGGATTAAATGCTCCACTCAAGAGACAGAGAGTTGCAGACTGAATAAGAAAACACGACCCACCAATATGCTATCTAGAAGAGATCTACCTTAGACACAAAGTTGAAAATAGACTAAAAATCAAAGGTTAAAAAAAGATATACCAAGCAAATGGCAACCAATAGACAGTGGGAGTGGCAACACTAATTTCTGATCAAATAAACTTTAAGACAAAAATGACCTTAAGAGACAGGGAAAGACATACTATAAGGTTTAAAGCATCAATTGAACAAGAGGACATAATCATAATAAATGTCTACACAGCTAATGAAAGGGCCCCCAAATATATAAATAATACTTTAACAGAATTGAGAAGAGAAATAGAGGACTCCACAGTCATCGTAGGAGAATTTAATATACCACTTTTAATAAAAGATAGAACATCTGGGGGAAAAAAAAAAAAAAAAAACTTAACAAAGATGCAGAAGAATGAAACAATAAGATCAACCAACTTGACCTTATATACATCTACAGAGCACTTCGCCCAACAACAACACAATGTACATTCTTTTTCCAGTATACATGCAACATTCTCCAGGATAGATCATATCTTAAGTCACAAAGCAAGCCTCAATAAATTTTAAAACATTGAGGTACTATAAAACATATTCTCAAATCACAATGTTATAAAATCAGAAATCAACACTAGGAAGAATAAAGGAAAAAGAACAAACTCATGTAGACTGAATAACAACATCCTCAAAAAACAACTGGGTAATAGAAGAATGGGAGCTCTGGTGGCATAGTGTCTAAGGCACTCAACTGCTAACCAGAAGAATAGCAGTTCAAACCCAGCAGCCACTCCTCAGAAAGAATATTGACAATCTACTTCTGTAGAGATACCGCCACAGAAACTCAAGGAGCGATTGCTACCAGTAGGGATCGACTCTATGGCAGTGAGGTTTTGTTTTTTTTTTTTTTTTTTTTTGGTTTAATAGAATAAATAAAATTAAAAAATTCCTAGACTCAAATGAGAATGAAAACACAACATACCGAAATCTTTGGGACATAACAAAAGCAGCAATCAGAGGACAATATAGCAATCGATACACACATCAAAAAAGAAGGAAAAAAAAAAAATTTGATACCTTAACCCAATATCTCCAACAATGAGAAAAAGAACAGCAAAAAGAAGGCCTAAAGTTACCAGAAGATAAATAAATAAATAAATAAAGCTTCAAGAATAAATAAATGAAACAGAAAATAGGAAGACAATAGAAAAAATCAACAAGACTAGAAGTTGGTTGCTTAAAAAGTTTAATCAAATCAACAACCCACTGGAAAACTTAACAAAGCAAAAGAAGGAGAAGGTGCAAATAATGCAAATCAAAAATGAAATGGGTGACATCACAACAGAACAAACAGAAATAAAGAGAATATTACCAAAATACTATGAAGAACTGTACTCTAGCAAATTTGAAAATCCAGAAATGGAAAGATTTCTAGAAAAACACTACTTACCTAAACTAACAAAGAGTGAGGTAGAAAATTTTAGCAGACTCATAATAAAAGAAGAAATTGAACAGGTCATTAAAGAAAAAGAAAAAGAAAAAAAGTTACCAACAAACAAAAGTCACAGCTCAGATGATATCACTAGGGAATTCCAGTCATTCAGAGAAGAACTGACAACAATCCTAGTCAAATTGTCCTAGAACATATAAAAGTACGGAATCCTTCCAATTCATTTTATGAAGCAAGCATAATCCTGATACCAAATAAGGCAAAGACACCACTAGAAAAGGAAACTACAGACCAATATCCTTCATGAATATAGATGCATAAATATTTAATAAAATGCTAGCTAATACACTCCAACAACATATAATAATAATAATAATATAACATGATCAGTTGGGATTCATACCAGGTATGCAATGATGGTTCAACATTAGAAAAATAATCAACATACTCCTTCATATAAGTAAAATAAAGGAATAGAATCACATGATCATATCAATAGATGCAGAAAAAGGATTTGATAAAATCCAACATTCATTCCTAATAAAATGATTCAGAAAAATAGGAAAAAGAGGGAAATTTATTAACATAGTAAAGGGCATATATGCAAAACTTTCAGGCAACTTTATTCTCAATGGAGAAAGTTTCAAACCCTTCTCCTTGTGAACAGCAACCAAACAAAGATGCCCTCTAACTCCACTTCTATTCTACATAGTATCAGAAGTCCTAACCCAGGCAATAAGGTGAAAAAGGGAAATCAAAGGCATCCAAATTGGTAAGGAAGAAGTAAAACTCTCTCTGTTTGCAACTGGTATGATACTATATACATAGAAAACCCTAGAGACTCAGCAAGAAAATTACTGAAACTTACTGAGAGATTGATCATGGTGTCAGGAAACAATTTCAACATACAAAAATGAATCGGATTCTCTACACCAGTGGAGAGGTCTCTTATAAGGAAATCAATACCATTTACAATAGTGACCAAAAAGGTAAGACACTTGGGAGTAAATCTTACCATTAATACAAAAGACCAATACAAAAAACAAAACAAAAAAAACCTACTTCAAGAAATTGTAAAATATCTACATAAATGGAAAAAAAAATAGCATGTTCATGGATAGGAAAATTCAAGATTGTGAAAATGTCAATACTACCCATAGCAATCTATACATTCAAAGCAATCCAATTCCAGATTCCATCAACATTCTTTAAAGACATGATCAAGCCAATCATTAATTTTATATGTAAATTAAAGAGACCTGGGATAAGTCAAACACTACTGAAGAACAAAGTAGGAGGTTTCACACTTCCAGATTGCAAAACCTACTATGCAGCCACGTTTTTCAAAATAGCCCTGTATTGATACAATGATAGAAACATAGACAAGTGGAGCAGAATTGAGAACCCAGAAATAAATCCATTGACCTATAGTCAGCTAATCTTTGACAAAGGGCCAAAAGCCATTAAATAGAAAAGACATATTCTCTTTTACAAATGGTGGTGGTAAAACTGGATATCCATTTGCAGAAAAATCAAACGAGATCTGTATCTCACACCATAAACAAAAATGAACTCCAGAAGGATTGAAGACTTAAATGTGAAGCATAAAACTATAAAGTTCATCAAAGAAAAAATAAAGGCAAACTTAGGAGTCCTTATTAATGCCATAAATTGACTACCAAGCATAACCCAAGATGCACAAATGGTAGAAGGTAAAGTAGATGACAGGGACCTAAAAAGGTAAGTTCTTATGTGCATCAGGAGACTTCTCCAAAAGAATAAAAAAGAATCTACAGAATGGGAAAAAAATATCTGGCAATGACATATCAGACAAAAGATTTATCTCTAAAATTTATAGAAAACAATAACATTTCAACATCAAAAAAGAAAAAAAAAATCCAATTTAAAAATAGGCAGAATATATGGACACTTCACCAAAGAAACTGTTCAGGTAGACAATAAACACATGAAGAATTGCTTGTGATAATTAACCATTAGAGTGATGCAAATCAAAACAACAATGAGATCCCATCTCACTCCAGCATTAATAGCAATGTTCAAGAAGACAGAAAGTAACAAAAGCTGACAAGGATGTGAAGATATTGGGACTCTCATATACTGCTGGTGGGACTGTAAAAGGATACAACCACTGTAGAAGTTGGTATGGCAGTTCGTTAAAAAGTTGGAAATAGGAATACCTTTATTCCAGCAATCACATTAGTAGGTATATAACCTAAAGAAGTGAGAGGTAGGACATGAATAGATATATGCACATATGTATTCATCACAGCACTATTCACAATAGCAAAGAAATGGAAACAACCTAAGTCCCCATCAATCAAAGAATGGATAACCAAATTGTTGTAGATACACACCACAAAATACTACACAACCCTAAGGAATAAGGTAGGATCTGCAAAACACCACATAACATGGATGAACATGGATGATATTATGCAGACTGAAATAAGTCAATCACAGAGGACAAATATTGTATTAGTCCACTACTGTAAAAAGTCAAGGAAAGGTATATGCATGGAAGGGAATATTATTTATTGGTTACCAGGTACAAAAGAGACAAGGAGGCAGCATCTTATGACCTCCTCTTACTACACAAAAAGAAGACAGAATCACCATCAGTAGCTTAAGGCCTGTTCTTATGAAGCCTGACATGCTGCCGCCCTCTAGCCATCTTACTAACCTTGTCACCAACCGTTCCTCCCGCGACACCCATCACCTCTCTGCTAGGTTCAATATTTCACTGCTGTGGACACACAGAACTCACATATTATGGGGTTTATTAGGGAAGTAACAGACTATAGTTCAAGCACAGGAACACCCTCAGTCTCTCTCAGCTGGCAGTCTCTCAGCCAGCAATCTCTCTCAGTAGCATATCTCTCTCTCAGCAGTGTGTTTCTCACACATCTCTCCCTCAGCAGCATGTCTCTCTCTCAGCAGTACATTTCTCTCTACAGCATGTCTATTTCAGCTGGCAATCAGAGAGATTCCTTCTGCCTCTAGGAAGGCTCCTTTTGAGCCTAGTAGAGTGGCCAATACCAACCCATCCCAACATCAGAGTTGGTCTTTTCCACAGTCAGCTCCTGGCTTTGTTTTGACTAATGATATTGAGCTTTTCCATTGTTCTTTACAAAGATGTGGTTGATTTGACGCTTGTGTATTCCACATGATGAGTTCCATGTAAAAAGACACTGTTTTTGTTGTTGAGAAATGCATTTGCAGTAAATAAATTGTTGGTCTTGTAAAATTCTATCATGCAATCTCTGCTGTTATTTTTATCACCATGGCAATATTTTCCTACTACCTAGACTTCTGGTTTTCATCTTTCACATTCCAATTATCAACATATCTTGATTGTATGTTTGGTCAATTTCAGACTACAGAAGTTGGTAAAAATTTTCATTTTCTTCATTTATGGGTTTAGTTGTTGGCTCATAAATTTGAATTATAGTAGTATTAACTGGTCTTCCTTATACCAAAAACCAAATTCACTGCTGTTGAGTCAGATCTGACTCATAGTGACTCCTTCTTGGGTTTCTGAAGCAGTGTAAAAAAGGAAGTAGATTGCCCCATCTTCCTTCCAAGGAGTGGCTGGCAAGTTTGAACTGCCAGCCTTCTGATTAGCAGTCGAATGCCTTAAGCATTGCACCAGTATCATCTTACGACTTACAGCATTGTATTGCAGGATAGATCTTGAAACATTCTTTTGGACAGTGAATTCTACACCATTCCTCTCCAATTTGTCATTCATGGTGTAGTAAAGGTTGTCTGTTAATTTGTCTAGGCTATAGTTTTCAGTGGTTGGGCAGCTGGATATAGTTATTCTCCATGATGAGATTGTAATCACTTCCATGGTGGAATCTGCTAAATAGTTACCTTCAGAGTGTGGCCCACTTCTTGTATATAAGGACAAGCTTTGCGGAAGGTCTCTAGGCCTTTGGCACATTTTGGAACTTGTATTTGGCTGAGTCTTCAAGTTCCTCACTTGAACCAGTGCCCTATCTTGTGCCTGTTGAGCTTGGGATTGTACCATCTTACTTGCCTACCTTGGGCTCATCAGCTTCAGCAGCAAGCAACTTCATGGCTTGTGAGAAATCCCAGATCCAGTGGGCCTGGAATAAGAGGAAGAGCTGTAGCCCAAGGTTGAGGGGCCTTCACTCAGCCCCTAGAGCTGACACTCTGAATTCAGACTTTTAGCCTCCTAAACTGTAAAAGAATAAATTCTTGATTTTTACTGCCCTCCACTTGAGGTATTTCTGTTACAACAGCATTAGAGAACTAAAACACTCAGCATGTTAGACCATACAATTGATTCAAAATGACCGATAGCAGTCAGTCCATTGTAGCTCACTAATGCTTAGGATATCAGTCTTTATGTGTTCTATTTCATGTTTGACAACTTCCAGTTTTCCTAGATTCCTACATTGTACATTCCACAATCCAATTATTAATGGATATTTGCAGCTGTTTCTTCCCATTTTGAGTCATCCCCCATCAGAAAATGAAGGTTTTCACAGCTTCATTCCATCCACATCATAAGATTGAAGCTACTTTGAGGAGGCAGCATTTCCCCAGTCATATTTTGAGTGCCTTCCATCCTGAAGGGCTCACCATCTGTCAGTATATCGGATGATGTTTCACTGCTATTCATAAGGTTTTCACTGGCCAATATTTTCCAAAGTGGATGGCCTGGTCCTTTTCTCTACTCTGTCTTAGTCTGAAAGCTCTGCTGAAACTTGTCCACCATGGGTGACTCTGCTGGTACTTGAAATATCAGTGACATGGCTTCCAGCCTCACAACAACATGCAAGCCAGCACAGTACAACAACTAAAAAAGCGGTGTTTCCTCTCCTATATCTGTTATTATTTTTACTTTAGTCAATTATATTTTAAAGAGATTTAATAAATATGATAAATATTTTATATTCTTTCACATGTCTACCATTTCCATATGACATTATTTTTTTCTGTCTGAAGTATATCTTTTAGTATTTTTATGTGGTGGGTATTCAGAAGAAGCTTTATTTCATCTTATATATATCTGATAAAGTCTTTATTTGGACTTCATTTTTGAAAGGTACATTCTCTTGTGTTAGAATATTAGATTTATAGTTTTTTTTTTTTTTTTTTTTAATTCAACACCTTAAAAATACTGTTCCACTGACATCTTGCTTGCAGTATTTCACATGGGAAAAAAAAAATGCTATTATTCTTATATTTGTTCCTCTGTATATAATATATCTCTTTCTCTGGTTGACATATTTTTATTATTATTATTATTATCATCATCAATGTATCTTTTTTTTCAGCAATTTGATAATGCATGCCTTTGTGTCAGTTTTTTAAATATTCTTGATATTATATTGTTTGTATAAGGTTTGGAAAATTTGTACCCATTATTTATTCAAATATTCTCCCTCTGTCCACCCTCCTTCTTCACATATTTCACTGGAAATTGTTCTTAAGTCCACTGATGCTTTCTCCTAGCATTCTTGTTATTTAATTCATGCAGGTTACCACCACCTATGCTCATTTATTAAATCATTTTTTTCTTATTACTTAATTAATTTTAGTTAGTTTCAATCCTGATGTCTTCAAATTCATGACATTGCCTAATCTGTTTTTAACTTACTCCACATTCATCTTAGGAATTATGTTCTTGTTTAGAACTTAAATTCTGCTTTTCTTTTTTAAATCATGTTACGTCTTTTTATATCTTAGTCATGTTTTCCCTCTCTTGTTGAATATATGAACAGTTAGTGTAATTGTTATAATGTACTTGTGATCTATTCTTTATAATGTCCTTTATCATCTATCATATCTGAGTTAACTTCTCTTGATCCAATTTTCTCCTCTTTATGATTTTAATATCCTGCTTCTTTTCATGTGTAATAATATTTTACAGATATATAATTTACAAGGCACACAATTCACCAATTAAAATGTACAATTCAGTGGTTTTCAGTATATTTGCAAAATAATACTACCATCCCCAATATCTAAAACTAGAGCAGTTGTCACACATCAACTATAAACCTCATAAACATGACAAGTTACCCACCATTCCTCTTATGCCCCCATCCCTGGAAGCTACTATTATGCTTTTAGTCTCCATGGACTAGTCTATTGTGGATATTTATAGAAATAAAATTATATAATATATAACTTTTAATGTTAGTGTTTTTCTCATTTAATATAATTCATCCATATTATAGCCTGTACCAGAGTTTTATTCCTTTTAATAGCTTCATAATATTCTATTGTATGGATAGATCTCATTTTATTTATCCAGTCTTTCTAGAGGGTGTGTAGTAGTGTGTTTTGTGATATTAATTTATGTTTTCTAATGAATCAGAATTCCAGAACAATTAATTGTACTCATGTGGAACCTCTACATGGATCAAGGGGCAGTCATTTAAAAAGAACAAAGGGATACTTCATGGTTTAAAACAGTAAAAAATATGCAGCAGGATTGTGTTAGTTCATATTATTCAGTTAATCTATATGCTTAAGAAATAATTTGTGAAGCTGTACTATGTAAAGGTAGTCTACCTTTAGAATTCTCATCCAAACTGCCTAAACTGAGCTCTTGACTCAGAGCATTACCTGATAGGAATGGTGGGAAATGGGACTCTATCTCTTCCAGTGTCCTCTGCTTGTCAGAGAAAGCTTCCTCCCTATTTGAACCAAAACAACTTCCTCTGCCTCAACTATTATTACTTAATTTTGCTAAAGTAATCAGTCGTGTAGCTCATGAGCAAAGAAATGTTCTTTCTGGTCATGCACCCATGACCACAGGACTGCCATGAAGTTTGAATTTGGACAAAGCTTAGCAACAGGATGGTCAGGCAAGGTACAGCTAAGTATAGGTCCCTTCCTCTGACACTTTTCTCTGATCCTAAGCACTCAGAGGGAGCTCTGGTAGCATAGTGGCTAAGGCACATGACTGCTAACCAGAAGGCTGGTGGTTCAAACCCACCAGCCACTCCTCAGAAGGAAGATGGGGCAATCTACTTCCACAGTGATACTGCCTTGGAAACCCAAGGAAGGGTCGCTATGAGTCAGGTCTGACTCAACGGCACATAACAACAACAAAACAACAACAAGCACTCAGATGTAAAACATATAGACTCCTTTTCCTTGGAAACCTTTTTGCCTTCAACTTAAACTTGGAGTCTTACATATGCAGTAGTGTTTTCCTATATCATCTCATTAGAGGACAGGGTTCAGAAAAAGTCCAGCACCACAAAGCATCATACCCTATTCATTGTGTCCTATTTCTCTATGTAAGTAAGTAAAAGCTTGTGACCACACCATTGGGTAATGCTAATTATTTACTGAGATATACAGTCCTCGATGAACTAATTTTTCATTACAGCTCTTTGCAGAAGAACATGGCAGCAGGATTGGCAGTAGACTGGCTTACAACTTGAGATATGTCAATGACACAATCTTACTTACCCAACGTGAAGGTGACATGAACCACTTATTGACGGATGTAAAGGACTACAGCCTTCAGTCTGGATTACATCTGAACATAAATAAAACAAAAATCCTTCCAAATAGACTGATAAACAACATCATGGTAATAGTGAAGGAATTGAAGGTGTTAAGGATTTCGTTCTTCTTGGATCAACAATCAATACCTATAGAGGCAGTGGTCCAGAAATCACATAAAACATTGCATTGAGCAAATTTGCTGAGAAGAGGTCTTTAAAGTGTTGTAAAGAAAAGACATAATTTTGATGACTGGATATGACTGACCTAAGCCATGGTATTTTACATCACCTTGTATGCATGCAAAAGATGGACAGTGAAAAATAAAACCAAAGAAATCTCACATTTACATTGTGTTGGTAAAGAATTCTGATATTGTGATGAATTGCCAGAAAACGAGTAAGTTTATCTTGGAGAAATTATAGCCAGAATGCTCTCCTGGATGTGAAGATGTGTACCTTATTTTGGACATATCATCGGAAGAAGAAATCATTGGAGAAAGACACCATGCTTGGTAGTGTACAGGGTCAGCAAAAAAAGAAGAAACTCTTTGTTGATTTGGATTGATGGAGTTGCTTCAATGAGAGACTCAAACAAAACAATAATTGTGAGAAATGCAAGGACTAGGCAGTGTTTTGTTCTGTTGTAGAAAAGTCAGTTGAGTTCTTGTAATCTGTACTTTCATCATGAGTCTTCTTTCTCTTCAGGTTCTTTTAGTTAGGTGCCTTCATGTAGCTTCAGACTCATAGTGACCTATGCATAACAAAAAGAAATAGTGCTCAGTCCTGCACCACCTCACAATCATTGATATGCTTGAGCCCCTTTCTGTGGTCACTATGTCAGTGAAAAGAGCTGATTCTGAGAGTCCTTGTCAGTTTTTTTTTTTTTTTAATTGCTTTTTTATCAGTGAGAGCATAAGGGAATTCTTTACTATGTTATTTCCATAGAATTTTCCCATACTGACTTTTTTTCTTTGTTCATCCTCAAACATGGGTCCAAGTTTACCAACAGAGAAGGTATGTGGAATGTAATTTTTCTTCTCACAGTGTTGTAGATACTTGTTAACAGCTTTTCTCTTCTCAAATTAAAAACCTGCCATATGAATGAAACCTTTTTTAATCAACATAATTCTGACTTTTAGCTAACCTGTATGACAGAGTAGAACATCTCCACTGTGTTTCAAGGTCCACAAATCTGTACAGAAGCAAATCACACTATCTTTCTCCTGCGGAGGGCTTGGTGAGTTCAAACTGCCTAGTGCTTAACTACTATGCACCAGGGCTCATATACACATGAAGGCTTGCCAGTGAATAACGAACATCAAGGAAAACTGATACATTTGAATTATGATGTTTCTGAAGAATATTTACTATTGTATCGACTACCAGAAGAACAAACAAATGTATCTTGGAAGAAATACAGGCAGAATGTTCCTTAGAAGGAAGGATGGTGAGACTTCATCTCACTAAGTTTGAATATTTTCTTAGTTAGTTTGTGCTGCTATAACAGACATACCACCAATGGATGACTTTAACAAACAGAAATTTATTCTCTCACAGTTCAGGAGGTTAGAAGTCCTAATTCAGGGCACAAGTCCAGGGATAAGCTTTCTTTCTCTGTCAGAACAGGAGGGAAGGTCCTTGTCTCCTTTTAAAATCTATGGGCTTGGCATTCATTGGAGATCTTCATGTTTCTTGGCATCAATCTTCCCATGAGTCTAGAAGTTTCATAGAACAGGGACCCAGGGTCCAAAGGTAGTGCTGCACTCCCTTTTCTTCTTTCTTGTTTTTATGGAGGTGACTCTGATTTCTGTTAACTTGTTTAAATCATTTTATATTGCTAAAGAGAATGACTCAAGATACAACCTAATCCTGAGATTCAAAATGGAGTCTCGCCAGTGAGCACCATGTTTTTTTTTTTTTTTTTTTTTTTCCCCCCTCTGGCACCTAAGAACTTTAAAAACTAGGTACGACAGTTTGAATTGAGATTTTTGGCACTCTGAACAGCTCACTGAATCAGATTGCACCAAGAACAGAAGAGCAGAATTGGAGGAAAGGCACAGGGAGATTTTTTAGGAAAGAGCTACTGCCAGAAAATGAATGGGCACCTGAGAGAGACCATTGGAAACCTTTCTGGGACAGTCACTGTCTGCTGGGTGGAGGCAGCAGCCTGAGATCCCCGAGCCAAGAACAAGATCACTTATAGCAGCTTACCAGTGAACAATACAATATTCCAGCAGGCAGTGGCAAAGACCTGTCTCTCCAGGGGCTGATTTTGTCAGTAATTTAGGTGGTGAGGGTGCAGCGGGACACGGACACCATTGCTGAGACTCAGGTGGATATCTCACTGGTGTACCAGAAAGGCTAACTCCCTCCCCTCCCAGCAGATTACAGAGTGGGTCTGGGTCAGACTGGGAGACACCGTGCTTTTCTTTGCCACAGTTATTGGGACCGCAGGTCACTGGCAGGTACTCCCCGAATCCACCACAGCTAAAATTGCACACATCTTTGGCACCGCAGGTGGGCGGTACCACAGACAAACTCCAGAGCCACCATTGCCGATCAGGTGAGATTGCATCATGGGCAGACAGGTCAAAGAAAGCAGAAAAACCACAGCTGAATGCATTCACTCAAATTTTGCCCTGGAGCCATGCTTTGTCACTGTGGGGATGTGTAGGCGGGGGCTTTGAGTGTGCATGAAATTGGCAGAAATTTGTGACCCTCTAATAATACAAATCTTTCCTGAGATTGAGCCGTGGTGTTGCAAATAAATATGTCATAAATAAGAGCCTGCTCAGGTACTCCCCCGAGTCCAACACACCTGAAATTGCACACATCTTTGGCACTGCAGGTGGGCAGTATCACAGACAAACTCCAGAGCTGGCCATTGGCGGGCTGGCTGAAATGAGTCAGCACCGTGGGCAGAAGGGTCACAGAGAACAGAGAAACTGCAGCTGAGCCCGGTCCCTGAATTTTGACTTGGAGCCACGCTTTGGCGCTGTGGGGCTGTGGAGTTGGGGTCTTTGAGTGTGCCTGAAATTAGCAGAAACTTGTGACCCTCTAACAAGAGGAATTTTTTCCTGAGGTTGAGCTGTGGTCTTGCAAATAAATACATCATCAATAATACCCAGCTCAAAGCCCTAGAAACCCACCCTAGCAACACTAAGCTTTCCTTCTTCTGCTCCCTCCTTCTCTGCCAATATCTTCACTCATTCAATAGAAGAAACCATATTCAGCCAATTACCATAAAACCTCATGCTTCGAACTCTAGACCCTCTGCACAAAAAACAGAAGCACATATCCACACTACACACAGTGATTCCACGATAAAGAAAAGAGCAGAGCGACCCAACACACCTGAATCAATATTAAGATAAAACACACCAGCTTCAGCTTTTCAGAATATTGAACTAAAAAACCAAGACAAAACAAATCAACACATAACCAGCACCTAGAGACAACCTGAAGAGACAACACTCTACCAGATTCCAAGGGCTTAAGAGGTTCTGCTTTCCAGTAACCCCAAGAACTCTCTGGACCTGCTCTACACAACTGAAAAGGACTTAGTTTACTCCTTCTTCTTTTTTTTTTTTTTTTCTTTTCTTCTTTAGTGATTAACCCCGTTACTTGTCGGGTTTTTTGGTTTTGTTTTAGTTTTGCTTTTTTTTTTTTTCCTCTTTTCTGTTTGCTAGTTTGTTTTCTTTCTTAATCATTCTCCTTCTCTACCTTTTTTCTTTTAGTGACCTATCCCCAGAAATTGCATATTTACCTGTTTTCTTTTTCTTTTCTCCACTCTTTCTTTTTTCTTTCTGTTATTGTTCCTGTGTGATTTCAGGGTGTATTTTTTGTCCATGTGCTTTTAGTTTTTTCAATGGTTATTCAATTGTAAGTTTTACTTACCTGAGTGGAAGACAACAATAGTCCCCATAAGATACAAGTAACCCACACCTCCTGCAACTTCACATACTGAGCGAGAGCCACTACATCCTTCTCCACCAGCAGGCCAACGATAAAAAACACCAAGAAGAGCTTGAATCACCCTTGGCTGCTCTTCACAAACAATTAACAGATATCTTAATACAATACCATGATGCCTCGGAGACAAAAGAACATCACAGTCCACACA
>NW_006921922.1:735374-737135 GCF_000298275.1 Orycteropus afer afer
TTTTTTTTTTTTCCTCTTTTCTGTTTGCTAGTTTGTTTTCTTTCTTAATCATTCTCCTTCTCTACCTTTTTTCTTTTAGTGACCTATCCCCAGAAATTGCATATTTACCTGTTTTCTTTTTCTTTTCTCCACTCTTTCTTTTTTCTTTCTGTTATTGTTCCTGTGTGATTTCAGGGTGTATTTTTTGTCCATGTGCTTTTAGTTTTTTCAATGGTTATTCAATTGTAAGTTTTACTTACCTGAGTGGAAGACAACAATAGTCCCCATAAGATACAAGTAACCCACACCTCCTGCAACTTCACATACTGAGCGAGAGCCACTACATCCTTCTCCACCAGCAGGCCAACGATAAAAAACACCAAGAAGAGCTTGAATCACCCTTGGCTGCTCTTCACAAACAATTAACAGATATCTTAATACAATACCATGATGCCTCGGAGACAAAAGAACATCACAGTCCACACAATGAAGCAAGATAAAGGGGTAGAAATAAGGGACAGGTTACAGACCCAGAACATATCCCTGAGGAAGAAGTAGCATTGGACCTCTCAGATAAGGAATTCAAAAGAATTATATTTAGGTATCTTCAAAAGATTGAGAGACAGACCAAAGAAAACACAGAAAAAAACATAGAAGAATTTTGGAAGAAAATACAAGAACAAAATGACAAAATAAATGAAAAATTAGAAATAATTCTAAATCTGCAGATAGAAATCCAGAAGATTAATACTAAATTATGAGAAATAGATAACACATTGGAAGGGCAAAGGGGTAGATTTGATGCAATGGAAGACAGAATTAATGAGATTGACAACAAATACCTGAATACTTCTTGGGAAAGGGATCAGTCAGAAAAAAACAACAACAACAACAACAAAAATCAAAACAAAATGAAGAAAGCCTAAGGTTCATGTGGGATACCATCAAAAGAAATAATCTAAGTGTCATTGGAATTCCAGAACAGGAAGAAAAAAAATAAAACCACTAATAAAATGATCCAAAATTTGCTGGAGGAAAACTTCCCTGATATGATGAAAGAGGAGAACATATACATTCAGGAAATCCAACGAACTCCAAACAGGATAGACCCCAAAAGAAAATCACCAAGACATATCATCATCAAAGTCACCAAAACCAAGGACAAAGACAGAGTCCTGAGAGCAGCATGGAAAAAAACAAAAAGTTAAATACAAAGGTTAGCCAGTAAGAATAAGCTCTGATTTCTCAGCAGAGACCATGCAGGCAAGAAGACAATAGGATGGGTATATATAAAACCCAGAAAGACAAGTTTTCAACTGAGAATTATATAACCAGCAAAAGTGTCCCTCAAATATGATAGTGAAATTAGGAGATTTCCAGATAAGCAGAAGCTAAGGGAATTTTTAAAAACCAGACCAACCTTACAAAAGACACTAAAGGGAGTACTTTGATCAGAAAAGCAAAAATAGCAAATATCAACCGACCATTAATACACAAGATGACATAATCCAGAAAAAAACAGCTATAGACATAACCAAAAATATAAATAAATAAATAAGATTTCAAGATTGTAAATAGGGAACCAGAGACATCAATTGGGAAGTGAGAACAACTACAAACAAAAAGAGGGAAAAGACTGTGCAGTTACAGAACTTCTAAATGGTGAGGAAGTTAAGAGAGTTGCAAGACAGAATAGACTGTTCTAAACTCAGGGAGAAAAGTATAAATCATAAGGTAACCTCAAAGAAAAATGATAAACCTTCCTATCCCAATAAAAAAGAG
>NW_006921922.1:741155-742489 GCF_000298275.1 Orycteropus afer afer
TACAATAGCCAAAAGATGGAAACAACCTAGGTGTCCATCAACTGAGGAATGGATAACCAAACTATGGTACATATACACAATGGAATATTATGTAACTCTAAAGAAGAATATAGAATCTGCAAAATACCACATAATGTGGATGAACTTGGAGGACATTATGCTGAGTGAAATAAGTCAATCACAAAAGGACAATTATTGTACTAGTCCATTATTGTGAAAGTTAAGGAAAGGTTTATCTATAGAAGGAAATTTTCTTTGTTGGTTACCAGAGGTTGGAGGGGAGGGAAGGGAACACTGTTAGATAGATAGAGATAAGTATTGATTTGGGTGAAGAGAAGGGCAATGTACCAAATGTGAGTGACCAATATGACAGCATTGAGGAAGAAAAAGACATAGAGAGATACATGGGAGGTACAGACAACAAATATGAACCTTTTTGCACATATAGTACTGCGTTGTCAATGAAGGCAAACATGGATATATGGATGGATAGATGGGTGGACAGGCTGTACGATTAGGTATGTCTATGAAATGAGGAGTGTATCCAAGTACATATATAGGGTTGGCAGACAATGGTCCTACAAGTTTATGCAAATGATCAGAATTCCCAAGTGTATAGTAGAGCTGACAATGGGCAAGGTTTTGGTCGCTGCTTGGTCACAGCCAGCTACCCAGAGAGACCGAATAGTTGAACCTATGTGCTTGGGACCATAATCGCAGGGGACATCACACTCAATTGGCATAACATACTACACAAAACATTGTTCCACCTCCTACCTTGGTGAGTATTGACTGTGATCTTAAAAGCTAGCATGCTGCCATCTAGATGCAACAATGGATCTATCCTCATCCAGAGCAAGGAAGAACAAAGAAAACCAAAGTTCATGGAAACTATTAGTCCTAGTGCCTGGTACACCATCTGTTCTGCAGCCTATACGACTATGAGACCAGAAGAACTAGATGGTGCCCAGCTACCACTGTCATCTACTTGAAATGGTATCTATGTAGGAGATCCTTGATAGAGAGGGAGAACAATGTGGAACAAAACTCAAAATCATTGGAGGAAAAAAAGCGGGAGACCAGGTTTGCTGGTCTAATAGAGCCTGGTGGAACCACTGATACTATGACCCCTAGCTGCCCTTCAGGTCTGGAATTAAACCCACACCTGTGGTTTATAGCCAAACAAAATACAGGCATATGAGTTGAACATTTACCTCAAGTAGATACACTCCTTGGAGAGAACAATCATGGGAGAAAGAAGGGCTGCTTTTGCACAGGAAGACAGCTCAGGGGGCAGGATCCCATGGAGGGATGGACACTGGGAAGAGGTAACT
>NW_006921922.1:743010-776193 GCF_000298275.1 Orycteropus afer afer
TGGCGGTTCAAACCCACCAGCCACTCCTCGGAAGGAAGGTTGGGCAATCCTACTTCCGTAGTGATACTGCCTTGGAAACCCAAGGAGGGGTCGACGGCACATAACAACAACAACAACAAAGTGTCTTATGTATTGCTGTGATGCTGGAAGCTATGTCTCTGGTGTTTCAAATACTAGCAGGTTCCTCCATGGTAGACAGGTTTCAGTGGAGCTTCTAGGTTAAGACAGACTAGGAAGAAGGATGGAACCATACCCTTTTGAAAAAATTGACCACTAAAATCCTTATGAATAGTAGTGAAACATTGTCTGATATAGTGACAGTTGTTGAGCTCCTCAGGTTGGAAGGCATTCAAAATATGACAGGGAATAGCTTCCCTGTCAAAATAGACTTGATCTTAATGGCATGGATTTAGTAAAGCTATAGCAACCTTTATTTTCTGATGGGGCATGCCTCAGATTGGAAAGAGACTGTTGCAAACACTCATTAATAATCAAAACATAGAATGTATTAAGTATGAAACCCAAAATATGGGAAGTTGCCAAAGATGAAATGGGATGGATAAAGATTAATATCATAGGCATTAGTGAGCTGAAATGGACAAATATTGGCATTTGCATTGCACAATCACATGGTCAACTATTCCAGCAATGACAAACTGAAAAGAAGAACATTGTGTTAATTGTCGAAAAGTATGTTTCACGATCTATCCTGAAGTACACTGCTGTCAGTGATAGGATATATTCATATGCCTACAAGAAAGATCAGTTAATACTATTATTATTTAAATTTATTAACTAACCACAAAGGCCAAAGATGAAGAAATTGAACATTTTTACCCACATCTGCTGTCTGAAATTGACCAACATGCAAACGAGATGTGTTGATAATTACTGGTGAAAGTTGGAAACAAAAGGAAGCATTGGTAGTTAGAAAATATAACCTTGGTGATAGAGATAATGCCAAAGACCACATGATAAAATCGTGAAACACCAATAACTTACTCATTGCAAATGCCTTTTTTCAACAACATAAACAATGACTATACATATTGACTTTGCCTGGTAGAATACACAGTAATATAAGAGACTACACCTGCAGAAAGAGATTCTGGAGAAGCTCAATGTCTTCAACCAAAGCAAGACCAGTAGTTGACTGTGGAACAGGTCATCAATTGTTAATATTCAAGTTAAAGTTGAAATGTAAGAAATTTAAATTAAGTCCACTAAAGTCAAAACATGATCTTGATTATGTCCTATCTGCATTTAGAGACAATCTGAATAAAATATTTGAAGCGCAGAACACCAATGACTGAAGATCAGAGGAGTTGTGGAAAGACATCAAGAACATCATACATGAAAGAAGCAAAAGATCATTTAAAAAACTGGAAAAGAAGAACAGATTCTCAGAAGAGACTCTGAAATTAGCTATTGAGATTAGAGTAGCTACAGCCAATGTAAGAAATGATGAAATAAAAGAGTTAAACAGAAGATTCCAAAGGTTGGCTCAAGAAAACAAATGAGAGTATTATAATGAAATGTGCAAAGACCTGGAATTAATAACCCAAAAGGGTAGAACATGCTCAACATTTCTCAAACTTAAGGAAATAAGAAAAAGTTCAATCATCCAGTTGCAATGTTGAAGGATTCTATGGGGAAAATATTGAATAATGCAGTAAGTTCAAAAGGAAATGGAAGAAATACTGTACCAAAAAGAACTGGTCTACATTGAACCATTTCAGGAGGCAGCATATCAAAAACATATTGTATTGAAGAAAGAAATCCAAGATGCACTGAAGGAACTGGAAAAAAAAAAACCAAGCCTCCAGGAATTGATGGAATGCCCACTGAGATGTTCCAACAAATGGGTGGAGTGCTACCAGTGCTCACAAATTTATGTCAAGAAATTTGGAATTTTTCCCTGGTACCTGGCCAACTGATTGGAAGAGATGGATTATCTGTCCCCATTACAAAGAAAGGTTATCCAACAAAATGTGGAAATCATGAAAAATATGATTAATATCATTCAAATAAAATTTTGCTGAAGATAATTAAAAAATGGTTGCAGGAGTCTATTGGCAGAGAACTGTCAGAATATCAAGCTGGAGTCAGAAGAGGATGTGGAAAGAGGGACATCATTGTTGGCCTTGGACTGCGTGTATCATATCAAATTGTGTATAATATTGCAAAGAATGGCAATTCCAGAACACTTAATTTTGCTCATGAGGAACCTGTACTTAGACCAAGAGGCTATCATTCAAACATAACAGGGGGTTACTGCTTGGTTTAAAATCAGGAAGAGTGTGGATCATTTTGCCATATTTATTCAATCTGTATACTGAGCAAATAATCCAAAAGGCTAGACTATATGTAGAAGAATGCAGCATCATGATTTGCAGAAAACTCATTAAAAATCTGTAACATGTAGATCACATAACATTGGTTGTTGAAAGTAAAGAGGACTTGAGCACTCACTAATGAAGACCAAAGACTGCAGTCTTCAGTATGGATTATACTTCAACATAAATAAAATAAAAATCCTCACAACTGGACCAGGAATCACCATGATGATAAATGGAGAAAAGATTGAAGCTGTGAGGGATTTCATTTTACTTGGATCCACAATCAATACCAATGGAAACAACAGTCAAGAAATCAGAAGTTATATGACACTGGGCAAATCTTCTGCAAAATAACTCTTTAAAGTGTTAAGGAGGAAAAATTTCACTTTGAAGACTAAGGAGTCACTAACCTAAGTCTTGATATTTTCTATAGCCTCATATGTATGTGAAAACTGGAAAATAAATAGGAAGGCCAAAGAACTGATGCTTTAGAATTGTGGTGTTGGCAAAGAATACTGAAAATACCAGGAACTGCTAAAAGATGGAACAAATCTGTCCTGGATGAAATACAGGAAGAATGCTCCTTAGAAGCAAGAACGGCCAGACTTCATCTCACATAATTTGGTCATGTAGTCAGAAGAGCCTAGTCCCTGGAGAAGGATTTCATGCTTGATAAAGTCAGGGTAATATGGGAAGATCATCAACAAGATGGATTGACACAGTGTCTGCATAGCAGAGATTGTGAACATGGTGCAGGACCAGGCAGAGTTTTGTTCTCTTGTTCATAGGGTCACAGTGACTCGGAGCTAAGTCAAAGGTGCTTAACAACAGCAACAACATGAACAAAAATTGAACAATAAAGAAGAATCAAAAGAAGATGGAAGGGATACACATATTGACTATACCAAAGAAGTCAACATTTAACCATTTCAAGAGGTAGCATACGCTCAAGAACTGATGGTCTTGAAGAAAGAATTTCAAGATTCACTGAAGGAATAGGTGAAAAACAAGGCCCTGGGAACTAATGGAATACTCACTGAAATGTTCCAACAGATGGCTGCAGTGGTGGAGTTGCTTACTCATTTATGCCAAAAAAAAAAAAAAAAAAAATGGAAGACAGCTACTTGGCCAAATGACTGGAAGAGATCCATATTTATGCTCATTCCAAAGAAAGGCGATCCAACCAAACAATAAATAAATAAATAAATAATAACAGAATGTGGAGATTATTGAACAATTGCTTTAACATGTCACATGCAAATAAAATTTTGCTTAAGATAATTCAAAAATGTTTGCAACAGTACATCAAATGGGGAACTGCCAGAAGTTCAAACAAGATTCAGAAGAATATTCATAACAAGAGATATCGTTGCTGATGTTTATTATCATTATATTATCTGTATATTATAAGATATCATTGTTGATGGACCTTGGCTGAAAGTAGAGAATAACAAAGATTTTTACCTGTGTTTTATTGACTAGGCAAAGACATTTGACTTTGTTGATCATAATACTTTATGGATAACATTCTGATGAATGGTAATTTTAGAACACTTAATTGTGCTTGTGAAGAACTTGTATATAGGCTAATATGCAGTCATTTGAACAGAACAAGGAGACATTAAATGGTTTAATTTAAGAAAAGTGTGTGTTATGGTTGTATCCTTTTTCCATACTTACTCAATATATGCTGAGCAAATAATCTGAGAAACTGGAGTATATGGAAAAGAACACGGTATCATGATTGGAGGAAGACTAATTAACAACCTGGAATATGCAGATGACTAAACCTTGCTTGCTGAAAGTGATGATGACTTGAAGCACTTACAGATGAAGGTGAAAGAGTACAGTCTTCAGTATGAATTATATCTCAACATAAAGAAAACAAAATCCTCACAAGTGGACCAATAAGCAACATCACAATGAATGGAGAAAAGATTGAACTTGTCAGGGATTTCATTTTACCAATCCATGATCAACACCCATGGAACTAGCAGTCAAGAAATCAGATGTCATATTGTGCTGGGCAAATCTGATGCAAAAGACCTCTTTAAAGTGTCGAAGAGCAAAGGTGTCTCTTTGAAGACTAAAGTGCACCTAACCCAAGCCATGGTATTTTCAGAAACTTCATACTTAAGTGCAAGCTGGACAATGAATAAGAAAGACCAAAGAAACTTTGGTGTTTTTGAGTTGTGGTGCTGGCAAAGAATACTGAAAGTACCATGGACTGCTAAAAGAACTAAAAAACCTGTCCTTGAAGAAGTGTAGCCAGAATGCTCCTTTGAAGCGAGAATGGACAGACTTTGTCTCACCTACTTTGTTCATATTGTCAGAGGGACTATTTCCTAGAGAAAGATATCGTGCTTGGTAAAGTGGAGGGTCAGCAAAAAAGGGCAAGACCCTTAACAGAATGGATTGATACAGTCACTGTTAAGATGGGCTCAAGCACAGCAGGGATTGTGAGGCTTTTGTTGGGCAGTTTTGTTCTGTTTTACATAGATTTGTTGTGAGTCAGAACCAAACAGTGGCTCCTAACAACAGCAACATCATAGGTGAAGATATACAGCACTTAGGACTATTACATCAGATCACAAAATGGAGGATCATTACAAAATACTGAGAATCATGGCCTAGTCAATTTGACACATATCTTGGGGGACAAAATTTCAGTCCATAATAGACTTGTTATTAGGAGGGATCAATCAGTCCATGGTCAAGGACTTCATTCATGGTAAAGCAGAGGATCAGAGAAAAAGAAAGTGGCCTTCAACAAAATGGATTGACACAGAGGCTGCAATAATTAGCTCAAAAATAGCACTAATGGTGAGGATGGTGCAGACCTGGGTATCCTTTGATTCTGTAATGCTTAGGATCACAATGACTAGGAATCAACAATGAACTCAATGGTACCAAACTACAATAATAATATATGTATTACCTAACTCATTTTCTAGTGATTAGCTATTTTTGGTCTGATGTGGAACTACTTACTCTGTATCTGATAGGAGCTCTGGTGGTGTAATGCCTGAGGCATTTGACTGCTAACCAGAGAGCTGAGGTTCAAACCCACCAACCACTCCTTGGAAGGAAGATTGGGCTATCTACTTCTGTAGAGATAACACCTCAGAAACTTAAGGAGTCACTATGAGTTGAATTGAATTTACAGAAGTGAGTTTTATGTATTTTAATAGTAAAAGAATATTAATTCTATAATGTTGTGGTTAGTTACCTTCAAAATCTTATCAGACCTTCACAATTCTTCACTTCCTTTTTTACTTTATTCAATATTATTTTTCAGCATCTTGACTTAATATTAATTAATTTATTTATTTTTAATTGTCATTCTCCCTCCATGACAACATGTCAGGTCCATGACAACAGTGATTTTATGTCTTGGCCAATATTTGAATGAATGATTTGAATGAATGATTAATAACTATGTGCTAAATAAATAAAATAAATAAAAGAAAAAAGTGTAAAAGGATTTAAAGTTTATCAATATTTATGAAGCCAAATTTGAAGAATTATAGAAGGAGAATTTGAATAAGGTGTGAGAGAAATCTGAAGAAATGCAGGGAAAAAAAAAATAAAAGTGTCATGTAGTGTCAAAGTGCCTAAGGCATTTGACTGCTAACCAGAATTCTTTGGTGGTTCTAACTCACCAGTCACTCTCAGAAGGAAGATTGGGCAATCTACTATTGTAGTGATACCACCTCGGAAACCCAAGGAGGGGTCGCTATGAGTCAGATCCAACTTGATGGGAGTGATAGTTGAGTGTCAAAAGAATATTTGCATAATTAGTGGGTGGCCAATAAACAATAAATTCAAATGTGAAGTTTAGAGACCTGAAAAATGTTTTTAATGATGTTCACTTAGAAATTTGCCCAAATCTGAGGTAAGCTTTGCCTTATATGTTCTGCTATCTTCATTTCTATGTTATAACCTTGTTAAAAATGATAAAATAAAGAGGTTATGAAATAATATATTTCCTTGAATGAAAATTTCATTTTGTTTGACTATAAAATAAATGTGGCATATGTTACCTCTTATACCTATAGGATTTCTAGCCTATATAACACTGTAAATATTTGGTGTTTGATGATTATTGGGTTTCATTGATATGTGTATTAACTCTAGATTGTAAAATCTTCATCATCATAAGTTCTATCCTACTAATTCCCACCCTTTCCTTTCATGGCAGTTTATAATATATTTTTACTCTTGAAGATATCAAAACAATAGAATATAAAATAATTCAAAAAATATAATTCAGTCTATTTTTAATAGAAATGTACAATAGTTCATATCAAAATATGACTTAGGCAAAAAATTATATAGAGAAAACCAAAAGAAAAAAAAAAAACATAACCTACTACCATCAAGTTGATTCTGACTCATAGTGACCTCCCATTGACTTTTTACAATAGTGAACTAATACATCATTTGTCCTTCTGTGATTGATTTATTTAATTCAGCATAATGTCCTCCAAGTTCCTCCATGTTATGCAGTGTTTTGCATATTCTACATTATTCTTTAACACAATGCATAGTATTCCATTGTTAGATTGCTTCATATTCCCCCCATGGAGCAGCTGGTGGGTTATCACTGATGACCTTCTGGTTTGCAGCCAATACCTTACCTAGTGAGACACCACAGCTTATTAAAATATAAAAAGGTATCTATTTTAGTCAATGGGAGCTCTGGTGGCATAGTTCCTAAGGCATTTGACTGCTAACCAGAAGGCTGGCAGTTCAAATCCCCCAGCCACTCCTCAAGAGGAAGGTTGGGCAATCTACTTCCATAGTTATACTGCCTTGGAAACCCAAGGAGGGGTTGCTATGACTTGGATCTGACTTGATGGCAGTGAGTTTGTTTTGGTTTTTATTTTAGTCAATAATTATAAAAATTTATTAATTATAATTAACCAAATAATAATTACAAGAATTTCTGTTATAGTACTGCAATATACCCATTGGGTACCATTTGCACTATGTGGCTGCATTTCTAATAAAGAGAGACATCTACAATTTAATCTAAGTACTGCAACCCTGACCCCAGTGGAGATAAGTTTTGTACATGAGGTCATTTCAATTATAATTATACCAAAACATTTTCTTATTATTTCAGTTTGATTTCTGGATATACTTGTATATAATTTATATAATCCATATGTGACCTGAAATTATTTATCAAGTAAAAATTCATCTAATGTTTCAAAAAAAATCTACCCCATATTATATAGAATTATATGTTTAGAAAAATAAATCACTTGTTTGTTTTGCTAAAACTAATTTTTCTAATTTAATATGCATTTATAGTAGTAATTGACAGTAATTTCTATTTACAATGATTTAGTCCTAACGAAATTTATACTAGGAATCTATTGTTTTTTCCTTTTTCTCCTCAATTCAGTTTCTAGATCTCTGCATGAAGTATCACAACAATCTACCCATGAAAAGTGTTAAATGGATGTAGTTTTGGCCCAACCTGTTGGTTTAAAGAACTTTACAGTAGTATCTGATACTGAAATAAAGTTACCATAAATAGAGAAGACTGATTTAAGTAAAATAAGAGTTGAAAAATTGATTCAGAGGTTTGCTGATTTAAGTTAAAATAATTTGATTCTAGGAATTAAAATTTAACTAGAAGGGACAAAGTCCTTATTGAAGTATGATGACATTAGCAGGAAGGAGAAAGGTCATCAAAAACTGTGAATGGTAAGTTGTTCGATTTCCTCAATCAAAAGTAAATAAGAAGCATATATTTTTTCTCTCTCTCTCTCTAATTTTTTTTTAAGTTTTTATTGTAATTTGGGTTAAAGTTTACAGAGCAAATTCACTTTCCATACAGCAGCTCACATACACTGTGTTGTGACATTGACTGCAGTTTCCCACAATGCAACGGCTCCCCTCCTTTTCTTCCCCATAGTTACCTCTTCCCTGTGTCCTTCCATTCTATGTACTCCTGACCCCCAAGCTGTCTACCTATGCATACACAGCCCTTCTGTTCTCCCATGATTGATCACTCCAAAGAGTGTATCTACCTAATGTAAATGTTCAGCTCATATGCCTGTCTTTTGTTTGGCTAGAAGCCACAAAATGGGTTCAATTCCAGACCTGAAGGGCATCTAGGAAGAAGCATATATTGTGGAAAAGAATGAACTGTAGTAAAATATACACCAAGTAGACCACAAACCAAAGAAAAAACAGGAGGAATTTAAGAAACCAATTGTGAACAAAAAATCCTCAATGAAGTGAATACAAAATTTAACTGTTTGCAATACCATGCATTAAATACCCTGACAAAAATTATTTGAGAAGAAAAAAAAGAAGCTCACACAAATTATCTAAATATAATTATTTACTCATTATTTATTTATTTACTTTTGCTCTTTACAACATTTGTGATATACACAGTATCAATTATGCTATGATAAATTTAACTTCAATACTTGTAGCTGAGACATACGGATATCTCTGTGAATACTTGCTGCGGATGCTTAGAATATTCTGGTCCCAAGTCATGTATGTGTGAAATAAGTTACTTAGACATCTAGTTAAAATTATAAAACTGACAAATAAAATTCTCTGTTGTTTTGTATACGTTATAGCATAGCCAACTGCCTCATTGTAATATAATGGCTTCACTCTGATAAAAGCACCCCATGTTAAGCTACTCCAAGTATGCCCCCCTGATTAAAGATGTATGATGTTGGTTACCCTGATGTCATGTGAATCAGATGCCACTCTGAAAGACCCTTATCAGGCCAGACCAGAGGGACAAAAATAACATAAAAACCCAGCTTTTATCTCCTTCACAGAGAGCAGATCAGAGGCAACTCATCTTCACATTAATCTGTTTTGTGAGATATCCAAAGACTCAGTGTGACCTTACCTTACCACTGACAAAATCAGACCCAAGCACCAAAAGACCTTTGTGAAAGACAAGCCACTTGCAAAGCTTGATTCCCAAGAGCTCTCGTTTGACGAACATTACAATTTTTAATCCTTATCGGTCGTAATTGAATGTCTGGTAGTCTTACTTGTATGCCTTGCCAAGACTACCCTGCAATTAACTATTTATGCATTTTAAACTTGAGCATTTCTTTATTTACCTTAAAATTAAACCTCACTAACAACAGCATATTGCAAATATGACTTTTTTCTTATATACCTATACGTTGTTCCAGAAATTATTTGAAATAAGTGAAAAACATTCTATCTGTGATCTTACTTAAAAAATGTTTCCTTTTTAGTTAAGGTACATACGTCTTAAATTGTGCTTCAATCATCATGAACTCTAAGGTCTGTCTTTTCATTAGGACTAAATTTTTCTTTAAAGAAAAAAAAAAAAAGGTAACAATTACATAGTAGAAGGATAAGGCCACACTGAAGTGCAGAAACTGGGAGGTCAATTAGGCTCCGTAGTATTTAATTGACTCATTCTTCACATCTGCCTAAAATTGAGTTTGCTTCCAATTCATTCCTTAGAATGTATGGTTTGGTTGCCTTTAATGCTTCTCTAACAGAAAAATATACCACAAATGGGATGGCTTGAACAAAATGGAGTTTATTCTCTTACAATTTTGGAGGCTAGAAGTCCGATTTCAAGGTGCCAGGCTCTAGGGACTGGGTGAAAGCCCTTTAACCTTTACCACATTACATGTTCAGAAATTGGCGTATTGCAAATAACCACCCTTTCCATATGATTTATGTAAAATTTAGACAAGATCAGACAGATGTTACAATTTCTTATTCTTTGCCTCATAAATGAGTACCTGAATATATTCCCCCATCAAACAATCAGAAACAAAATACCTGTTACCTGAACTTTGGTTAAGTTTCTCTCTTTTTCCCAAGTCCCTGAACTTTGCCCCATCCTCAGCCTAAACCACCAGCGTCTCCTTAATAGTTTAACAGGGAAAATGGTCTGACCTCAGCTTAAATCATGCTACTTTCCCACTTGTGGTTTTTTCCTAATCTTGTTTACTTTTGTCTCTATAACACACACACACACACACACACAAATTAACTTTTGAGATGCTTGCTGACCTTAGGATTGGAGCAGTCTCCCTATTACAATAGTGCCCCTAATCCACTTTCGCAATGAGCAGTCCCTTTCCTTTTCTACCTTTTCTTTCTGAAAAAACTTCTATTTATGTAAAGATTTTATTTTTGTTCTTTTTATTGTTTTGTTTTTTACACATACCCATTAATTATACATGGTTGAAAGAAATAAAAGAAAGATTACCCATTACTGAATCTATCCCTATGAGTTCATAGGTACTCTCTATAGGACAAAGTAGAACTGCCCCCATAGGATTCCCAATAGGCTGCACTGGTGGTGTGCAGTGGTTAAAGCTCTCTGCTACTAACTCAAAGTTTGGGGTTCAAACCCAGCAGCCACTCTGAAGGAGAAAGTTGTGACAGTATGCTTCCATAAAAATGTATAACCCTGGAAACCTTATAGCATCACTGTGGGTTGGAATTGACTGGATGGCAACAGGCTTAAGCTTTATTATGGATGTGGTGAAGATTCAAATGACAGTGGTTAAACTTAAAAGATTTCTTTCCCAAAAAACTTACATATGCTAGAGATACAGATATGTTCCATGACATTTTTATATAAAGAGTAGAAAGAACATTGGATTGGGAATCTAAAGACAGAAATTAAATTCTAATTATGCCATTTACTAATCATATAGCTTTGCACAGGTTATCTACTATTACTTCAAATGTAAATCTATAAGCTTAAGATGTAAAATTTTTAACAATATATGCCTAATCACAGGTAGTTCTAATATATATATATATATATATATATATATATATATATATATATAAATATTTTTTTTTTTTTTCCTGAATGTTCTTTGAAAACTATAAAGAAGTAACAAAATATTATTTTTAGAAACATGTTTTTTTATGGATTGATTATGTCCCCCATGAATATGTGTCAACTTGACTAGGCCATGATTCTCAGTATTTTATAATTATCCTCCATTTTACCATTTGATGTAATTATTCTATGCATTGTAAATCCTAACCTCTATGATGATAATGAAGTAGAATTAAAGACTTATGTTAAAGAGGCAAGATACATTCTACAAGATTAAATTGTATCTTGAGTCAATACCTTTTGAAAAATGAAAGAGATTAAACATCAGAGCAGAGATCAGCAAGACTTCCCACTGCTAGGAGTGGTGCCAGTCTTTTGGACTCAGAGTTCTGGCAATGTGAATTCTGAGACCCAAGGGAAGATTGATGACAAGGAGAGAAAGAGAAAGCCTTTCTCAGTAGCTGACACTCTGAATTCAGAATTCTAGTCTCCTAAACTGTGAGAGAATAAATTTGTTTCTTAAACCCATCCACTTGTGGTACTTCTGACTTAATAGTTCTAGATAATTAAGACAATGGTTAGACTAAAATACACAAAATGCCTATCAAGAATGACAATAGTACTTTAAGACAGATACCATTAATTTAAAGGAATGAAGAAAAATATTTGTATGTTTATAAATAAAAAAATAAACTCACTGCTGTCTAGTCAGACCTGACTCATAGCAACCACTCCTTGGGTTTCCAAGGCAGTATTACTACAGAAGTAGATTGTCCAACCTTCCAAGGAGTGACTGGTGGGTTTGAACTGCCAGCCCGCTGATTAGCAGTCAAATGCCTTAGGAACAATGCCACCTGAGCTCCCATGTTTATAAATGTTGTTGTTGTTATGTGCTGTAGAGTTGGACCCGACTCATAGCGACCCCTCCTTGGGTTTCCGAGGCCGTATAGCTACAGAAGTAGATTGCCCCATCTTCCTTATTTGAAATAAATGAAAGTGACATAATTGGGGAAAAAAATTTAGATATCATAATATTCAGGTTGTTGTTGTTAGGTGCTGTGCAGTCAGTTTCAACTCATGGTGATCCCATGTAGTAGAGTAGAACAGCTCCATAGGGTTTTCTTGGCTGTAATCCCTATGGAAGCAGAGCTTTCCATATTTCTTCCTTGTAGACCCTGAGTCGATTTAAACCATCATCCTTTTAGTTAGCAACATTTTAGTTACCAGCTGAGAGTTTAAGTGTTGTGTTGCAAGTTCTCCCTAACATGTAGGTTAAAATTTATCTATTAAATAAAGTCTAAATATTGACATTGTGTGATTATAGTTTTCATAGCTTATTCTTATTTGAAAGTCAAGATTTCTCATCTGTAGTTTATATGTAGTTATCACATCAATATTTTGGCTATAATGGCAATAATGCAACAAAATTAAACTTGCAATGATATTATTACTATTGACTTTTGGCTCAAATCAACAAGATACTTTGAGTCATTTTTCTTATTTTTAAAATATATATTTTATTCCTTTCTATATCATAGGCACTTTGTAGGTCTTTAAGTATTTTTAGACTAAGCAGGCAGTAAATAAATATAACTACTACGTCCATAATCATTAATTGAATAACCAAATGGCAGGAACATCATGTTTTAAATTGGATATAAATAGTTATGGCTTTTAAGAAAATGCAAAGTAACTACTCTTAAAGAAAAAAAAAAAAAAAAAGCCTCCAAATCCTATTAAACATTTAAAGACTAATGAGTACTATTTATAAAACATGGCTTTACATGCTGTGGGAGTACAAACTTATTATTATATTATCTCCAACCTCCATATATTCATGATGTAGTGAATGATCTTATCACAGAAACAAATAACTATAACAAGAAGGGAGAAGAGTTAAATGGGAGAGAGTGGTTCATTCATTCTGCAAACATAAATGGAATGTCTACATTTACCAGAAAAAAGACTACAATGATATTTATCATGGTGCTTGGATTAGGGACTCATATCTAATTAGTATACTTAGTGTGGGTAACATCCAAAAAAACAAACTTACTTCCATTAAGTCAATTCCAACTCATAGCAACCCTCTTTGGGTTTCTAAGGCTTTAAATCTTTACAGAAGATGACTACCTCATCTCCTGGCCAGTTCAAACCACCAAACCATTGGTTAGCAGGCAAATAAATGCCTTACTCACTGCACCACAACAGCTCCTTTGGATAATACAGTAAATATAACTTTATAAGATGTCATATTTAATAATTGGATGTTTTGTAATATACATAAATAGCCAAGATAAATGTGACCAACCAATTCCTTGAAGTTTAAGAAAGTTATCAAAATTCATGATAGAAATGAGAATCTTAATTCAGTTAGGTAGTAGTGGCTCCTTAGATATGGGAACACAGAATATACTGAAAATGTTGACAGGTGTGGCTATAGATTAAGATAATTGCAAGTTAGATGACTGGTTGTTAGTAAAATAATAAAAGTAAAGAGTTCATAAAGCTAAAGTAGGAGGAAATAATGGAAACCATGAGTATAATAAGCTGCTGTGTTTTGTATTACAAAATAAATAAAATTGGGTAGTAAATGGAGTAGGTTAGCAGTCGTGTATCAGATAAAATTCAAGGACAATTCAGAAACTCTTAAATTATACTGGGAAAAGTGAGTGAGAATCCAAAGATAAGCACCATAAGCAAGGAAAGTGGAGAGAAATTTGAGAGAGTTTGTAAGGATATAATTTAACAGAATTTTAACTTTTCTTGGTATGGGCATTGGAGACTAAAGCAGGAAGAAAATCCAAAATATTACAACTTATGACATAGAGTGGAATGAAAAATATTAACTAATAATGAAAAATGGAGAATAGGAAAATATATGAGGTAATTAATAAGGAAATAAACTGAGTCCTGTTTAGATAACTGAGCTTGAATTTTTTGAATGATATATGTGAAATCAGTAAGAAGTTGTTAAATAGACTTTTGGAAAGGCTTGTATTGATCTCAGAAATGAGGCAAGGGAGAGAAGCATCAGCTACATAAAAGTAATTTTGAAATCATAAAAGGACTGGCAAATGGAGAGAGGCCTACATTCAAAAGCTGTGAAGAGAAAAGTAGACGATGTGGGTATTGTGAAGAAAGATGAGTCTGGCAGGAGAATTAGGGGTGTCCAATGTCAACAAAAGCCAAGGTAAAATATAATTTTAGGAAGCATGAATCTTAGGAACATAGATTAAAAATGAGAAACTAATACTGACCACTGAAATTTCAACAAATGAAATTAATAAAGAAGAATTTTAGAGGTCAAATTCAACATAAGACTAACAAATATACAGAAGGTAGAATTAATGAATTTTAAGGCCTGCAGAGCAAAATTGGCTTAGGAAGAAATCACGTTTCCTGTTGTTTAAACCACAGAAAAATCACAAGTTCAATGACATTTAAAATATACATATATATATATACATATACATATACATATACATATACATATACATATATATATATATATATATATATATGGAAGGAAAAGGAGAAGCTAGAGAACCTTGGATAAGTGCACATTGCAGGAACAGAGATAAGTTTTTTTTTTTTTTTCTGGTATTTTATATTTCCTCTCTGAAAGCAGGTTGCACATGAACATAATTAAGACTTCTGAAATTCCTTTTATGGTTAATTTGTGATGATTCACATAATCAAATGCCTTTGCACAGTCAATAAAACACAGGTAAACATCTTTCCGGTATTCTCATCTCCAGCCAAGAATCATCCAATATCTACTATTTTATTCCTTTTTCCAGATTTCTTTCTGAATTTGGCTTGAACTTCTGGTAGTTCCTTGTGTATGAATGGCTATATCCATTTTTGTATTAAATTCAGCAAAATTTTACTAGTATGCAATATTAATGGTTTTGTTTCATAATTTCTGCATTCTGTTTGATCTCCTTTATTTGAAATAAGCTAGAATATCAAACTGTTCCAGTTTATTGTCCAAATTTCTTGACATAATTGAGTACAAGCTTCCAGCATTACATCTGTTTGTTGAAATATTTCAATTGGTATTCCACAAATTCCTGGAGGCTTATTTTAACAAATGTCTTCACTTACCTTGTACTTTTTACTTCATCACTAGTGGTTCTTGATTTTACATTACCTTTTTAAGACTAAAGAAGAATCCATGCATTCAAACTGTGGTGATGGTTAAGAATATTGAAATATACATACCAAGGACTTCCAGAAGAACAAACACATAAATGTCAGAGGAATTGCCATGAGAATGCTCCTTAGAAGGGAGGATGGTAAGACTTTATATTGCTTATTTTGAGCATGCCATCAGGAAGGACAAATCACTGGAAGGGGACATCATATGTGGTACAGTAGAAGGTCAGCAAAAAAGAGGGAAACCCTCAATTAGATAGATTGACATGGTGGTTGAGACAATGGGCTCAAATATAGCAATGACTTTGAAAATGGTGCAAAGCATAGCCATATTTCATTCTGTTATGCATAACAGACTTGATGCCACCTTAAAGAAAAACAACTCTGAACACACCTAAACAATTCGACTCTACTTCTAATAAATGTAATAAATAAATTTCTAAAGAGTTATTGACTTTAGTAAGTATGCAATAAATGTTAGGTATTCTTCAGTTGTAGACATTGTTGTAGAAGTACTCAGAACAAATATCACAGTACTTAATATTCTAATGTAATCCTTGCAAAAACTCTTGAAGGGGTAGATATTGATACCATTGGAAAAAAAAAAATTACAGAGGAGCAAAATTGAGGCTTGCATAACATAATATCGGCCAAACATTTATAATAGAGGCCAGAGTTCCTTGGTGGCACATATGATTAAGCATCCAACTGTAAATAAAAAGGTTGGAGGTTTGAACCCATTCATAGATACATTGGAATAAAGACCTGGTTGTTTATTTTTAAGAGGTCACAGCCTTGAAAGCCCTATGGAGCAGTTATTTTCTGTACACGTGGGGTCAAGATAAGTCAGGAACACTCCCTACAGCAACTGACAACAACAAAAATTAAGAATCAGGGCATGAACTATTAAAGGCTAATTTTCTGCTACTTTTCTCATGTATTCTTTGAACTGTTTGTGGTTGTTATTAGTTGTCAATGAGTTGACTCTTATTGTTGACAGTCTCAGATACATGAGAACAAAACAATGTGCTATCAAATACTACCTTGATTAATATTATATTTAAGTCTATTGTATAATTTGAGTGCCTTCTAAAATAAGGGTTCATCTTCCAAGATTATATCAGAAAATCTTCTGTTATGATGCATGGATTTTGATTGACTGATTTTTGAATGTAGAACATCAAGTATTTTTTCCTAGTATTGTATGGAAGCTCCACTGAAACCTATCCATCGTGGGTGAACCTGCAGTATTTGAAACACCAGTAGCACAGTTGCCATCATGTTAGTAACAAGAAAGCCTCTACAGTGTGACAAGCTAACAAATGGATGGTGGTTGAAGAGATTACTGTGCTTTAAAAATAAACATGCCACAAATCATTGAAACTAACGCCTCTAAAAAAATGTGTTGCCTTGGAGTTGATTCTGAACTGCCCCATAGAGTTTCAAAAGCTTTTAATCTTTACAGTCACAATTTTCTATAGAGTGGTTGCTGGATTCAAATCACCGGTCTTATAGATTAGCACTTAGCTACTATACTACTAAGGCTCCTTTCTTTGAAACTAAGGAATTTTAATGTTACTCTAGTCTAGTATTCAATTTACAGATAAAGTGAGGTCTAGAGTGGATTTATATCTTTCAGGGCCATCCATCTCACTGACAAACCACCTAGAAACAAGACTATTGATCTTAATTTGCTTATTTTTAACTACAATTTTGACTTCTCATAAAATGGTTCTTGAATTTTGTGTACTAAATAAGGGACACACTGTGTATATCCCAGCATTGTTTCTAGCTCTGTGGCACAGATCAGAATAAATATAATCCTCACCTGGAAATGGATCCATATGTCATCTAGACTCTTGTCCATTCTTGTTGACACCTGTCCAATGGACATTCTCTCTGAGACCCTAAAGAGCAACTAAACTTTGGGCTGGAGATCACAAGTTAAAGTACATCACCCTTCACACAAACTGCCAGTTTAGCTCATCTTTGACACTTTGTTAGATGCCAATGGAGACAACTCAGAATCATAGTGACCCTATGTATAACAACAACAACAAAAAAAAAGCACACTGCCTAGTCCTTGTGCCATTTTCACAATCTTTGCTATGCTTCAGCCTATTGTCACAGTCAATGTGTCAATTCTGTTAGTGAAGGTCTTCCTCTTTTTCATTGAACCTCTACTTTACCAAGCATGATATCTTCAACAGGGACTGGTTCCTCCTGACAATATGACCAAACGACCTGAGACAAAGTCTAATCATCCTCATATGTAAGGATATACCAGGTGAACTTCTTCCAGGACAAATTTGTTCATTCTTCTTGTGGTCCATGCTGTGTTCAGTATTTGCAAACACCACAATTCAAAGGCATCAACTCTCTTCAATCTTTCTTATTCATTGTCTAGCTTCCACCTGCAGATGAGGCAATTGAAAACATCCTGGCTTGGGTTAAGTGAACCTTAGTCTTCTAAGTGACATCTTGATATTCAAAGAGGTCTTTTGCATCAGACTTGCCCAGTGCAATATGAAGTCTGATTTCTTAACTGCTGCTCCCATGACTGTTGATTATTGAGCTCAGGAAAATGAAATACCTGACAGCTTCAATCTTTTCTCCATTTGTCATGATATTGCTTATTGGTCCAATTGTGAGGAGTCTTGTTTTCCTTTATGTTGAGGTGTTATCTATACTGAAGACTGTAGATTTTGATTTTCACTAGTAAGTGCTTCAAATCATCTTCACTTTCAGCAAGGAAGGTTTTGTTGTCTGCATATTGCAGGTTGTTAATGAGTCGCTCCCAAATCTTGGTCTTGTATTCTTCATATATTCCAGTTTTTCAGATTATTTGCTCAGCATACAGAATGATTAAGTATGGTGAAGGGATACAACCTTAACCTACACCCTTCCTAATTTTAAACCATGGAGTATCCCTTTGTTCTGTTTGAATGAGAGCCTCCTCATCTATATACAGGTTCCTCATGAGCACAATTAAGTGTTTTGGAATTCTCATTCTTCACAATGGTTATTGATAATTTGTTATGATTCACAAAGTTGAACGCCTTTGCATGATCACTAAAACACAGGTAACCATCTTTCTGGTATTCTTTGCTTTCAACTAAGATCCATCTGACCTCAGCAATGAAACCCTCATTCCACATCCCTTTCTGAATCTGGCTTGAATTTCTGTAAATTCTTTGTCAGTATACTACTGAAACTAATTTTTAGTTACCTTCACCAGAATTTTACTTCCATGTGATATCAATGACATTGTTGGATCATTTCCACATTCTGTTGGATTATTGGATTACCTTTTTTTGGAATGAGTATAAATATAGTTAACCTCCTGTCAGTCACCCAGGCAGTTGTCTTCAAAATGTCTTGGCATAAATGAGTAAGTGCCACCAGCCCTGTATCTGTTTGTTGAAACATCTCAGTGAATATTCTCTCACTTCCTGGTGCCTAGTTTTTTTTTCCAGTCTCTTCAGTGCATTCATCTGGCTTCTTACTTGATCTGTGTCAGTAAGTGCTTCAAATCATCTTCACTTTCAGCAAGACTTCTTCCTTACGTACCATTTGTTCATGACCGTATGCTATCTTGTGAAATGGTTGAATGTTGACCAATTCTTTTCAATGCAGTGAGTGTATATTGCTTCCATCTTTTTTTTTTTATATCTTCCTGCATCATTCAATATTTTGCTTTACTCCATCCACTTCATTAAATTCCACTCTACTTTAAGGATCCACCTTATCCCCAACTGTATTTTGAGTGACTTCCAACGAGTGGAGCTCATGTTGCAGCACTATATCAGATAATATTTCACTATTATTCATAAGGTTTTCAGGGGTCAAATTTTCTTCAAAAGTGGATGACACCATCCTTACTCCCAGTCTGTCTTAGTCTGGAAGCTCTGGTGAAACCTGTCTAGCATGGGTGACTCTGCTGGGATTGAAATACAGGTGCCATAGTTTCTAGCCTCACCTCAACATACATTCCACCACAGTACGAAAAACTGACAGATGAGAGCAGGTAGTGGAAATATAGTGGAGTGCCCTTTTAAAAAGTAACCCAGAACTAGGTCAGAGCATACACATTAATACACTACTAAGTTAGTGGGAGAAATGAAGTATTAATACATGGTGCGATATGGATGGAGCTAGAAGACATACGCTGAGTAAAATAGGTCAATCACAAAAGGAAAAATATTGTAAAACCTCACTTATATGAAAAGACAAGAAAAGGTAAATTATACAAATCCAAGGTTATTATTGGTTACCAGGAGCAAGAGGAAGAGGGAAAGGAGGTGATCCTTAATAGTGATAGAAGTATCACATTGATTAATGGTTGTGTTATACAGCCAATCATTGTCATTGATATGAATCAGTTGTACTTATCTAAAAAAAATTGAATTGTTAAAAGTGATGTGATAAATGTATTCACAATGACCAAAAAAAAAAAAAAAAAGGCTGCTTATGTATACACAAAAATCTTGTGGCATTTTCCCAGTTTATCTTTAGTTTGTATAGTGGCATTATGAGCTTTAGACTTCAAATTTCCATAAGACATGCCATATTCAGAGTAATTAATATTGTCCTATTATTTAATTCAGTTCAAGTTTAGTAAAATAACAGATTAATATTCTTTGAATGTTATAAAATAACAAGGATTCAACACTTGATTTTATATTATTTGCCCACCAATTATTAACTTAGGCAGTTAATGTAACTTTTCAATTGCTTGAACTCAAAAAAGGGAATGATAATACAAGCAAGAATAATAGCATAGTAATTCCAAATAATAACAGTAACACTAATAACAAAGTAACATAACAAATATAATGGCATTTACTTCATATACTTACTTTCTCGGAGTACTGAATGAAAATAAGGACATGCATACTAAAAAGTTTTCTAGGATGGAAAGCACATCTCAATTTAAAATTTCAAAATTGAAAAATCAAAGAAAGTGATGGGGGTGGTTATGGAAGGCATTGAAATATAGTTTTCAGTTCAATAAATATTTGAGTTGAGCTACCAATTTAGTCTTCATGTCAGAGGTAAAGAAAATCATAGACTCAGAAATCAGAGAGACTCAGGGATTATTATTTTAGTCCATTTCATTTATAATTCAAGTAACTGAGACTTTGAGAAGTTAGGCCACCAGCCAAGGTCTGAAAACATTAGAACTAAAACTCTGATATCCTAATCTCCATGATACAGCATATGTGTATATAAATATACATATGTGCCAGTTTGTAGAAGAAAAACAGAAAAATGTTTGATAGTTGTATTCCATTCATTCAGTCATCAATTCAAATGACTGACATGTTCAAAATATACTCTAGGCCATTGTATCAGCAATGTCAGATAAAAGGCAATTACACAATGTTGTTGATGTTATCTGAAAATTGCTGAGGATTATGGATTACCTGAGTATGCAACATACAGTATAATGAAATCTTGGCCAATCATATTTCTGATAACCTGGACCACTACAGTTCCATTTTGTGATTAGCTAGTATCTATATTTCTAGTGCTCTCAGCAGCCTGAGAAACAAGAGTTGGCATTTTGCCACATTTGACAGCATCCTCTCATCTGACACCAAAAACAAAGAAAAATGTGTTTCCCAGATGTATTAACAGCAACATCTGGTCCTACCAATGCAGGAAAAACATAAGCCTCTGAAAAAACAAATGCAGAATATGTATTCCAAGGCCAGTACATATCTTGCATTTCAATATGACACACGTTTCAGCTCTCTTATGATTTGGACTGAGTCTCTGATTTGAAGGTTGCCAGCTGCAACAAGAATTTTTGGAGGACTCAACCTGGACAACTGATAAATCATTGTGGTATGAATGTTTGCTCTTGCTGAACATCAGGATTCTACAAGCCAATTCAAAATGAGAACAAATGTCATTAAGTTTAAAGAACTTCAATTATAGATTCAAATGCATCTGCTCTTCATCACTTTTAATCATTGTCATTGTCTGATAAGAGTGCCAAAGAAGGAAAGCTCAGTGTGGTGCTGACAGGTCTCACTCTCCAAAAACATTCAATTTGTCAACTATTTTCAGAAGAGAGAAAAATAGATCAAGTGGCATCCTGTACACCTTCTAATGACTTACACTTGCTGGGAAATAAATATCACATAATGTTAAAAATAAAATTGACACTTTTTTTTTTCTGAAGGAGCTCACAAATACTCAACATGATCAGCTTTAAATTTTGGTTAAAATTCCACATAAGCATTGAAATGTAAAATTTTAATAAAATAAAAGAATGGTTTCAGGGACTTCTCAGAAATGTAATGTCTTATAATGGCCCACATTTGTCTTGAGGAGCTGGTGAAGGGGCCAAGAATAATAAGGTAAACTAGATAGTTTCCATGAAAATATATTCATCAGATACTTTTTTCTAGCTTATTAAGTTTAAATTATTTCCCTCTTTAAAATGCATATTCACCAAAAAACTATAGGAATATATGCTAATACAGGAAAAAATCCTCAACCTAAAGTATGCTAAATATTTTACTTATGATTTTAATTAGGCTATATGTCTTTGAATTAGCCCATAACATTTGTCCAAATCATCATTGTTAAAACATGTTTAAATCAGCTTGATAATCTTTGAGCTTAATACCAATAGAACAGTAATAGGAAAATTCCAGAAAAAAAATTTGCCACCTTAGTAAATAAAGCATCAGTTTCTTGCACACCATTCTCAAGAGAGTAGATAGAACTCTAATTTAATCCCTTAAAGTCTAGTTGTTGTTGCCATCACCTTTATGTTTTGCATAATGCTAGTGTGAAAATAAAAATGTTCCATGAATTTATTAATAATTGTTATTTAATTATTTTACCTCTGCTGACATCAGGTCAAGAATTATGTTTTTCTCCCAAAGTGTCCTAAACAGTTTCTTCTGTGACTAAATACTAAAAAAAAGCATCACTTGAATGAAAAAAAAAAAAAAAAAAAATCTCTCCTTACTGTAGGGGTGTAATAATTTAATATCCAGTTGCTAAATCAAAAGCCAGGAGTTCAAGTCCACCAGTGTCTTTTCAGGAGAAAAGAACTGGTGATCTGCTCCTGCAAAGATCACAGCCTAGGAAACCCTATTAGGCAGTTATACTCTTGTCGTGGGAACTGTGGTGGCAGAGTGCCAAAGGCTTTTGACTGCTAATCAGAAGGCTGGTGGATCAAACCCACCGGACACTACTTGGAAAGAAGATTGGGTAATCTATTTCTATAGAGATACCACTTTGGAACCCCAATGAGGGCCACTATGAGTCGAATGAATTTGACTGCAGTGAGTTTGGTGGTTTTTTTTTTTTTTTTGACTCATCATAAATGGTCCCATGAGTTGGAATTGACTTGACAGCAGAAAATAACACCATGAAAGTACATTGATTTTGCAACACCAAGTTATTTACATAGACTCTCTCAAAGTTAACAATGACAAAATAATAAGAGGTTGATGATTGTGAAAAAGATATTTTTAAATGACTAATTATTTCAACACTTTTGGTAGATTCTGTAATACTTGATCTGTGAAAAAATAAAATCACTGAGTGGTTTATACTTAAGATCATTATCCTGAAAAAGGAATTACTACTCAAATGATATCACTGAATAACTTTGCTTGAAGCAATAGTGACCAAGAATAAAAGGCAAAATAACATTTTCCCACAAAGTATAATAACTGTGAACACTTTGAGTCTGTTTCACCTGTTAATGTAAAATCTCAGGAGAAAGAAAGGTCTTATAATTCTGCTCTAATACATTTCTACAACATTAATAACTGTTTATTCTTGAACACAAATTAGATTTTAGGAACCATGGTAAATATTTTTATTTTTTAATCTCTTGTTCCAATTTTATAGATGAGGGAAATAGAATAAAATATGTTCAAAATTTTGGACACTGTTACATAACTAGTAAGTACCATAACTGGGATTCAGACATCTGTCTAAAATCTAAATCTCTACAATTTACCTGCCTTCACTAGGGATCGTGTTTGAGTATAATCCATAAAATATTTTTTCTAGATGTTTTGCAGAGCATTATTTTGCACATCAAAGTAATGTTTATAATAACAATATTTCATTCTTTGTCATTCAAAATGCAGTCCCTGTTCCGGGTATTAAGTACAATGGTAAACAAAGAAGGCATAGGACTTGTCTACATGGATCTATTTTTATTTTATCTTTTTTTTTTTTTTAAATTTTGTTGTCGTTTTAGTATAAGAAATATACATTAGTTAAACAGTTGAATAGATATATAATTATAAATGGTGTCAGTGATTGAAAGGAAAAGAGCAAGTTCATTTGACAGGGGATAGTGGAGGAAACAATTCAGATTGAGGACCCAGGGAAGTTCTCTGAGGAAGTGGTATTTAAGTAAGTGTCCAGTAGACAGGCAGAGATAGAAACAAAGGAGGGGTGAGTTAAGAGGAGTCTATGCAGAAGAAGCCCACTGCCTACCAGTCAATTCCAATTCATAGCAACTGTGGGACAGAGTGGAACTGCCCTCAGAACGTTTCCAAGGCTATAAATCTTTACAGAAGCAGACTGCCACTTCTTTCTGCCGTGGAACAGCTGGTGGGTTTGAACTGCCAACATTTTGGTTTGCAGCTAAGCACTTAGCCACTGCATCACCAGGGATGCTTATAGAGGAAACAGTAGGTGGTAAGTTTCCAAATTTTAAATAGCATAGCCTAATTGGAGAATAAAAACAAAACAAAAGGAAGAAACAGAAATAGTGATATTAGATAGATAAATCACGATAGAGGGGAGTTTATCAGGTAATTAGTTTGAAAGTATTGGTTGAGAGGGACAAGAGTAATTATGACTGTAGATAAAAGACTTAAATATGTATAGTAACTATCCTAAGGGAGTTGGAAGAAGAGAAGGCAGAAGAACAGAGTAAGAGACCACACATGTGATTTTTAGCATTTAAACCTATTGATAAGGCAAGACCATCAGATTATCCTTAGTAATCACACTGTTTCATAATTGACAGTTAAAAATTCAAACATTATTATCGTTATAAGTATTACCTATGTCAAATATATGTTGCCAATAAGCATGTTTGGTGAAAAATTGATTGTAAATATGGTAGAGCACAAATGGCTTTAAATATTCAAATATTTAAATTACTATTATGTAATGTTCAAAATATTATATAATGTTCAAAATATTATAATATTTACTTTGTTGTTTTTATTATGTGCCGTTGAGTTGGACCTGACTCATAGAGACCCCTCCTTGGGTTTCTGAGGTGGTATCACTACGGAAGTAGATTGCCCAACCTATTTGACTTATTTTTTTCTTAAAGCACATCATGTGGTCGTATATATAACATGTTAATTATTTTTTGTTGTTGTTGTTAAGTGCCATCGAGTCGGACCCAACTCATAGCGACCCTCCTTGGGTGCCTCAGAAACCCAAGGAGGGGTCGCTTTGAGTCGGGTCCGACTCAACGGCACATATTAATTATATAATATGATTTAACATCACGAAGAGTCAATTCAGAATGAGCCCTAATTAAGCAAGCACAGTTTTAATAATGAATTATGTCACTGGTAATTAGTCTAATTAATATAGACTCATATATAAATATATATATAAATATATATATATATATATGAAAATAAGAAAACAAAATACAGCAAAACTAGTGAAAGCTGGTTGCCTATGTAAGGCAGAAACCCGTCAGAGAAGGAAAACTCAAATAATTTCCACTAATAGAGAATCATTGAAAGTGGTAAATTGTACCTGTCAAAAGCCTAGGAAAGGTCTTATAAGACATAGGAAAACAAGATAGTCCATAGAGTTTCAGCTCTCACGGGTTTCACTATATAGAGTACTTAAAAATTCTACAAGATATTTTAGCCAAATGTATTGTCTAAAAGAAAAGATACTGCAATATTTGGTGCATCAAAAATAACTACTGGCACTCAGTAAGATATACTATTTAGTAGAAATGCAGCAAAAAGCTATGAATGTAACAATATATGATCCCAGAAGAGGGAATAAAGTAAATGTAAAAATTTACAATTAAAGATGTAACAATTTAAAATCAAAGACAATTGCTATCTTACACTAGAAGTGGGTTTCAGGACTGAGGCCTTTACTTTGTGCCTATGAATTCAGAAAACTACCTTGAGGCAGCTATCATCTATCTGAAAAATGTCTGTTTTAGCATAGATAAATTACATAGGAATGTCAAGAAAGCCTGGGTAAGTTTCATTGTCAAGACCAAATAAATTTCAGCTATAAACTATTCCAAGCATTTGTGATACTTGGCAATAATTCTCAGAGGAAGATTTTTAAAATAATATTTTCTTTCAAATGCTAGGAAATCTAATTAAATGAGTATAAACTTTTATATTTATTCATTACAATCTCTTACAACATAGCATATATTTTTCATATTTATATTTGTAATGGAAGTCACAATTTTTCAAGACATGACTTCCTTAGTTTTACGGCCTTTAGCAATTTCACTTATAACACATTCATAGCCTGATTCTCCTTGAGCCCTCGTGAATCTTGATTTTACAGCATAAGCACAAACGCAATAGAACATGATTCTCATTTAAATTATGTGAAATTGATATTGTGCTGCATTTAAATATAGTAAGAATTCATGCAGTCATGGCAGGGGTGTCAGAGACAATGGAGACTCCGTAAGAGAGAACACCCTGTATTTTTACCTCTTCATGAACTTCAGAATTCTTCCCAGGGAGAATTCTTATACTGTCAGGGTACTTGTAACACTGGATTTTATTACAAGTCATAATGTAGCCTTGTTAATCTAAATTCACATAGCCCATTGGAAGGACAGATGTTTATAAATAATCTATTTTTTGCTGAAGATCCAGTTTATTTTCGCATGAGAGTGTCATTAAACTACTTTTTTACTGAGTCTTAGGAAAACTCATTTGCTATCAATGGATTCCCCAATGACATTAATATATCTTTCACTTCACAAGATAGAGAACCTAACTGTAAATGTGAGCAGCTTTCCAGAGATTAACTATGTATTTAGTTAATTTAGGAAAAATAAAGAAATAAAACACCTGTCAAGATTATCTTTTGAAGTCATTCAGAATACCGCAAGAGAACTGGATTCAACATTGCTGTTTCTTTGCAAAGGAACCCTGGTGGCACAGAGGTTAAAGCTTCCTGCTGCTAAACAAAAGGTCTACAGTTCAAATCCATCTTTCTCCTCAGGACAAAGATGAAGCAGTTTGCCTCTGTAAAGATTTCACACTTGGAAAATCTATGGGGTGGTTATGAGTTGGAATCAACTCTTCATGGGAGTATTTTGTTTGTTTGTTTGTTTTTTGGTTCTCTTCTGCTATCACAAAGGGAAAATTCATTACGAATGCAGTTTATTTAGAGGGACAAGCCTAGCTATTTCTAATATTAAGGCCAAAATTTACTCTGAAGTGTCCTAACGTTATTTTTCCTCAAGGCCATCACAAATCCTTTTCAGTGTAGTTGCTAACATTAACCATTTTGTTTTATTGATATTTAAATCAGTTAAGTGTGTTTTCTGTTCTGACTGTAACCTTTCCAAAACTGCTTTTAATATGATGAAAAATCAAGAATCACTGAAGTCCAACTCAAGTTGATTATCAAAATTAAAATATGACCAACATATTAATTATTTTCCTATATTAAAAAAATGAATAGAGTAAGTGATAATGTCTACAGAATATATATATATATATATATATATATATATATATATATATTTAGAGTGTTTTTTTATTCATCAGATGGAAAACAGTGTTGTGGTAGTTAAGGTAGTGTGTCAACTTGGCTAGTCTTGGTTTCGAGTGGCTGGTCAGCTGGATGTAGTTATTCCCTATGATGAGGCTGGTAATCAACTTCATGACAGATTCTACTGGAGCAGCTGAGTAGCTGCCTTGGAGGTGTTGTCTGCCTCCAGTATATAAGAAGACAGCTTCGAGAATGGTCTCTGAGCTTTTTGGCATGCATGGACCCTTGAGTTTGTCAGTCTCAGCAGCTGCCTGAGTTAAAAGAAGCCTGCTTCAGTGGGCTGGAAGCAAGAGGCAGAACTGAGGCCCAAAGTCAAGGGGTTTTCACACAGCCCCTGGAGCTGGCACTTTGAAATTGGACTTCTAGCCTCCTAAACTGTAAGAATAAATCCCAGTGTGTTGAAGCCACCGGTTTCTGGTATTCTTCTGGTAGAGCACCTCTTTGTTGTTGTTGTTATGTGCCGTTGAGTAGGACCCGACTCATAGCGACCCCTCCTTGAATTTCCAAGGCAGTATCACTACGGAAGTAGTTATCTTCCTTCTTCCTTCTGAGGAGTGACTGGTGGGTTAGAACTGCAAGCCTTCTGGTTAGCTGTCAAGTGCCTTAAGCACTATGCTATCAGAGCTCCTTAGAGAACCAAAACATGTGCTCTGGGAAATATCCAGAAAAGTTGTTTTTCACATACTACTCCTAGTGTGGAGATTAGTGGGGACTTCATTAGACAGGTGTCTGAATTCTACTTATGGTTCTCAGTAACAGTGGCCAAGCTATTGCACATATTTTCTTCCAATTTCTTCACTTCTGAAATGAAAATAAAGGAAACATCAGTACGAGGGAATTAACATCGTGCCTGGAATAAAATATATGCTTAATGTTAAACAGCTATTAATGCTGTAAGATATCTCAGTTGCACAAGTGGTTTGCTTTTGTCTAATAATTAAAAAGTTAGTTGTTCACCATACCCAGTAGCACTGCAAAAGAAACCTATGGAGATCAGTTCCAGTCTGGATCAGATAAGTTGCTATGGATCAGAATCAATTTGACAGTTTCTTCCTTATTAATTTGTATTACAACAGATACTGTTTCATCTTGCTCTATTCCTAGATAAGTGAAATAGGCTTAACAAGTTTAGCTAATGCTGCCCAGGGAAGCTAACTATGAATATCTGGCAGATTTGTGTATCACTATACTCTAAGACGGGAGCTCTGGTAGCATAGTGGCTAAGGCACTTGACTGCTAACCAGAAGGCTGACGGTTCAAACCCACCAGCCACTCCTCGGAAGGAAGATGGGGCAATCTACTTCCGTAGTGATACTGCCTCGGAAACCCAAGGAGGGGTCGCTATGAGTCGGGTCCGACTCTACGGCACATAACAACAACAACAACATACTCTAAGGCATATTTTCTAACAAAGCAAAAATCATTAATCAGGACTTCCCAAAATCTAGAAGTATCTCTGAAATCAGGTGGTCTCGAATTGCATGTCACAATCATCTCAGGATTATTTCCAAACTTCACCTGATGCTTAGGGTATATTAGTTTTTTTTTTTTTTTAAAAAAAAACCTGTATATATTCTATTATCCCAGAATTTCTATTAAGTATTAGAATTATGGTAAGAATGAAGCTAGACTACAGTCATATGAACTTCCCAGGTGATTCTGAAGATTGATCCACCTCTATTATAGCTACAATTGAGACTTTTAGCATATATCTGTTTACCTGTATCTGTTTACTCCTCTTATGATTTATTCAAACATAAGTGACAGATTCTGATTAAGAATTTGGTTTTCTGTGATCTTTATAATGTAAAGTCTGTGGAAGTTGGCAAGACATTAGTTTATTGGTGCAAAAGTATAGCTTCTTCTGTGAACTAATAAACTGGAATCTGCTTTATAAATATTTCTGTGTAATTAGCATAGTTAAGTGTCTTTAGGCCTATCCACTCTATATATACTCATAAACCCAGTCTCAGTTCATGAAACATTAAGGATCAGACTCTGCTTATTGGTGATTAAGTGTGCTATTACCCGTCATCCTGCTGGCCCAACTTGAGTTATCTCTCTATTCTTTCTGATATTTTTGTTGCTATTGTAAGGTCTCAAAGCAACCCTACATACAGCAATGAAACACTGCCCAGTACTGTGCCATCTTAACAATCTGTTGTCTTTCAGCTCATCATTGCAGCCACTGTGTCAGTCTATCTTGTTGAGGGTCTTGCCCCTTTTCACCAAATCTCTACTTTGCCAGGGTATTCATCCTTCTGACAACATGAGCAAAGTTGATGAGATGAAATCTGGCCGTTCTTGCTTCTAAGGAGCATTCCAGCTGCACGTTTTCCAGGATAGATTTGCTCATTCCTCTGACAGTCTGTGATATTTTCAGTATTCATTGCCAATACCACAATTCAAAGACATCAATTCTTGTTCAGTCTTCCTCATTCACTGTCCAGCTTTCACATGCATGTGATGCAATTGAAAATACCATGGCTTGGGTTAAGCTCACCTTAGTCTTCAAAGTGGCATCTTTGCTTCTTAACACTTCAAACAGATCTATTGCAGCAGATTTGCCCAAGTAATGTCTGATTTGTTGACTGCTACTTCCATGTGTGTTGATTGTGGATCCAAGTAAAATGAAATTCCTAACAGCTTCAACCTTTTCTCCATTTATCTACTTGTGAGGACTTTCATTTTCTTTATGTTGAGATGTAATGCATACTTAAGACTGTTGTCTTTTGCAGTTCACCAATAGGAGAGTCAAGTCATCTACAATTTTAGCAAGTAAAATTCTGCCCTCTATGTTAATGAGTCTTCTTCCAATCATGATTCTGTGTTCTTCCTCTTATGGTCCATGTTTGAAGATCTTTTGTGCAGCATAGATTGAATAAGTGTAGTGTAAGGATACAATTCTGATGCACACCTATCTTTAATTTAAACAACACAGTATCACCTTGTTGTTTTCAAATGACTGCCTCTTGGTCCATGTACAGTTTCTGCCTCAGGGCAACTAAATGTCTTGTATTTCCCACTCTTCACAATGTTATCCATAATTTGATATGATCCATGCAGTTGACCACTTTGCATAGTCAGTAAAACACAGGCAAATATATTTCTGGTATTCTTTGCTTTCAGCCACGATGCATCTGACATTAGCACTAAAATCACTTGTTTCAGGTCCTCTTCTGAATCTAGCTTGAATTTCTGGAAGTTCCTTGTCAATATACTGCTGCAATTGTTTTTTAATTACCTTCAGCAAAATTTTACTTGTATGTGTTATTGATATTGTTCAATAATTTCCACACAGTGGTGGATCACCTTTCTTTGGAATGGATACAAATATGGATCTCTTCCAGTTTTCAAGGTAGTTGTCTTACAAATTTCTTGGCATAAATGAGTAAGGACCTCCAATGTTTCATCCATTTGTTGAAACATTTCTATGCATATTCCATCAATTCCTAAAGCCTTTTTTTTTTTTCAGCCAATCCCTTCAGTGCAGTTTGAAGTAACTCTGTGTATTCTTCCCATGCTCCTTGCATCATTCAATATTTTCACCATAGTATTGCACATCTAAGCTTGATTTTTTTCTTCAGTTCTTTCAGCTTGAAAAACATCGAGGATGTTCTTCCCTTTTGCTTTTCTAACTCCAGGGTTTTACACATTTCATTATAATATTCTTCTTTGTCTTCTTGAGCTGCCCTTTGAAATCTTCTCTTCATCTCTTATTTCATCATTTCTTGCATTCACTTTAGTTACTTTCCATTCAACAGCATGTTCCAGAGTCTCTTCTGACATCCATTTTGGTCTGTTCTCCCTTTCCTGTAATTTTTTTTTTTTTTTTTTAATTGTGCTTTGGGTGCAAATTTACAAAGCAACTTTTATTGTTTAAATGTTTTACATTCAAAAGGTCATGCATATTTGTTTTCATGCCTCAATTACCATCTCCAACCTTAAAAAAATATTCTCTTCCCTTCCCCTCCCTGTGACCACTCCTCTCTGTGCCCTTCTTAACTATGCATTCCTGTCTGTACAGCTTTCCCTCTATGTGAATGCTGCCTCTCTTTTGTTTCATGGCTGATTGTTCTAAGTGGGCGGCAACTCCCTAGAGCAGGTGGGTACATCACCCTGGGGTAGGTGTTCTTCATATAGATATTTCTACTGTTGGGCTGAGAGCCAGTCCATGGAAGTGAGTCCATTTCTAGGCTATAGTCTCAGGGGATCTACCAGTCTCTATCCAACTAATAATTCTAGTCATTTTTGTGTTTTTGAATTTTGTGCCCCATTTTTCCTCCCACTCTATCCAGTATCTCCAGATTTGATTCATTTCTGAGTGGTTGGCATTGGTAGCCAAGCACTGTCTAGTTCTTCTGTTCTCAGGGTCATGATGGCCGAGGCCCTTGTGGTCCATCTTGTTTCCAGATGCTTTTGATTTTCTCCATTCTTCTTTTTTCAGATGAGAGGAGACAAATAGTTGCATCTTAAATAGCTACTTGAAAGCTTTTAATGACAGTTCTTGATGTCATCCCACAACTCATCTAGTCTTCTGTCATTGGTATTCAATCCATCAAATCTATTCTTCATATGATCTCCAAATTCAGAAGGAATATAATCAACATCGTATTTTGACTTTCCTGGACTAGGTTTAATATATTTCAGTTTCAAAATGAACTTGCTTGTAAGAAATTAATGGTCTATTCCACACTCGGCTCCTGGCCTTGTTTTTACTAAAGATATTGAGCTTCTCCACTTCTTCTTTCCAGAAATATAGTCAGTTTGATTTCTATGTATTCCATCTGGTGGGATCCATGGGCGTAGCTGCTGTTTATGTTCTTGAAAAAGTTGTTTGCAATGAATAAGTCATTAGTCTTGAAAAATTCTATAATGAGATCTCCAGTGTCATTTCTACCACCAAGTCCATATTTTACAACTACCAATGATCCTTCTGTGTTTCCAACTCTGGCATTCCAATCACAAGTAATAATCAATATATATTTATTGCATGTTTGGTTAATTTCAGATTGTAGAAGTTGGTTAAAAAAAAAACCTTCAATTTCTTCATTTTGGGCTGTGTGTAAATTTGAAAAATAATATCAACTGGCCTTCCTTGTAGGCATATGGATCTTATCATATCACTGACAGCATTGTACTTCAGGATAGATCTTAAAATGATCTTTTTGACTATGAACATGATGCTATTCCACTCAAATTAGTCATTCCAAAGTATAACATGATTTTCTTTTTCAAAATGGCAAATGCCAATCCATTTCAGCTTGTAAGATATCAATCTTTATGCATTTCATTTTTGACAACGTCCAGTTTTCTTAAATTCATACTTAATACAGTCCATGTTCTGATTATTAATGGATGTTTGCAGCCTTCCCCTTTTGAGTCATGTCCCACCAGCACATGAAGGTCCCAAAAGCTTGACTCCATCCATGTTACTAAGGTCACCTCTACTTTGAGAAGACAGCTCATCCCCAGTCTTATTTCTGTTTTTACACTTACTATATTTATGTATGGATATAAAATTATGTGGAGGTTGCAAGTGAGTTCCATCATATTGCAATTTTCCAATAAAAATAAAGCAGCTTGTTTTTATGTTTCACCCTGACATATCATAAACCAGCACCAAACCAAATCACTTGCTGTCAAGTGTACTCTAATTCATGTGTGCAGTATAGGGTGTTCGAGGCTCTTACCTTTGTTACCCTTTGCAAGAAAATTACCAGGTATTTCTTCTTAGGAGCATCCAGGTAGGTTCAAACCACCAGACATTTGGTTAGTAGTCCAGCACTTAAACGGTTGTTCCAACTAGGAACTGCAAAATAAGCATGTTGTTGTTTTGTTGTTATGTGCTGTCCAGTCGGAAGTGACTCAGAGCAACCCCTCGTTGGGTTGCAGAGGCAGTATCACTACGGAAGTAGATTACCCCATCTTCCTTCTGAGGAGTGGGTGTCTAACATATATCTGAGGAAGTAAATCTCTGGGTGGACATTTAGATAATTTGTTTAAACTTCACACATGCTAACTTTTTTCTTCCTTTCTTTCTTTCTTCTTCTT
>NW_006921922.1:776363-782627 GCF_000298275.1 Orycteropus afer afer
TTTAAAATGAAAAGACCTGTTAACACCTACTTAGAAAGATGGTCTATTATCAAATTTAGTCAAGCCTTAATTAAGCTAGTTAACCTTAATATTAGATTTGTCTCTCTACATTTCAAATATACTACTTCACTTTAAATTATGTTCAATAATAATGCCAATTTAGTTAAAGTAGTATAACAAAGAACTGCTTAAAGCTATATAATATAGTAAGATACTCTGAATCTTCTATTTATATAGAAATACTTGTTACTGTAAGGAAACTTGTATGGAATTGTGTCTTTGGGTAGAGTGATACACAAATTTCTCCTCCCCTAGCTCATTTTTAAGGGACAATGTGTTTGGAATCAGCATTTAAGCAAAATATATTAATTATTTTTCAGACTCCATTTCTGTTTATCTCTTCTAATATGTTAGGAACCGTTTATAACACTGAAGATCCTAGTAACCATTTATAGTATTAGACTTATGATCAGGCATAGGAAATATACTTGAAATTACCCCCCCCCATATTCTACAGCTGAAAAACTGAGAGCCATAATTGCATTTGCAGTTTCTCTTTCATATTCTTTGTCAGTAGAGGAGACTCAATAATAAAAAACAATATTTGAATATATTGAATGTGAAAGACTAGGTTTCAAGGTCAAAACTCTACTTTTATGACCACTAAATAAGGTTGTATATATTATTTTATCTCTCCATTCTTTCATTTCCTTATATGGAAAAATAGCATATTGTAACAGAGGATAGTATTTCTTGAGTACATACTGCATGCTAACCTAATGGCAAAGTAGAGGGTCAGTGAAAAATTGGAAGCTCTTCAAGGAGGAGGATAGATGCAGTGGTTGTAGCAGTGGCTTTAAACATAACAATTGTTTGGAAGGCATATATCTTAGGTTGGGTATTTTAGAGAATCAAAAACAGTGAAGCTTAGAGAGAGAAAGAGAGAGAGAGAGAGAGATTTATCTCAAGGAAATGGCTCATGTGGTTGTAGAGGCTGGCAAGTCCCAAAAATCCATGAGTCAGATAACAAGTTAGAGGCTTCTCCTGACTAATGTAGCTACATGGGCTGATGAACCCAAGATTAGCCAGTCAGATGGTAAGATGTTGTCTTACAGAAGGCTGATGAATTGCTGTTGAGTGGGGTTCAACTCATAGCTACCCCTCCTTGGATTTCCAAGGCAGCATCACTACTGAAGTAGATTACCCAATCTTCCTTCTGAGGAGTGGCTGGTGGGCTTGAACCTCCATCCTTCTGGTTAGCTGTCAAATGCATCAGGCACTATGCCAAAGCAGGCTTCTCACAGGCTGTAGAAGCTAAGAGATCTCTAGACCATCAGGCAATGTGGGAGGATTCTGGCTAAAGTACCAAAAATCAGAGTCAGATGATGATTAGCCAAATGCAGGATCCAGATTGAGCCAGAGCAAAATTTTGAGCAAAAAATTAGAAAGCTTTGCCAGAAAGTCCACATATATAAAAAAAGCAGGTTATATCCTTGTGGAAATGCCCTTTCAAATGGATTGGCTAGTCATAGTAGATTTTATCATGGACATGCTTAAATTATATCAGTTCTCATCATAGAAGAAGACCATATCATAACTGCCAAACCACTGAGATTTATGGCCCAGAAAAAAAATGGCACATATCCTTAGCAATTACAGTGCAAGGCTATGCAGTCCTTTCTGTTGCATATAGAGTCTCTGTGACTCAGAATTAACTTGACAGTATCTAACAACAGCTTAATATTAAGCAATTGATATGTCCTTTATTTTATTTTATTTTTTTAATTCACCCAATTAATAAAAAGAATATGTAATATTATCTGTTTTTAAAGAGGCAGAAATGGTGGATGTGAGATTCTAATAAACATACCAGAAATTATGCAACTAGAAAGTGTCAGCTCTGGATCTCAACCAGATATACTTTAATCTTACATCCATATACAGTTCTGCAACTAATAATATGTACCTCAGAGATGGTTGTTGTTGTTGTTGTTGTTATTTGCCATCGAGTCGGCCCCGACTCATAGCGACCCCTTCTTGGGTTTCTGAGGCAGTATCACTACGGAAGTAGGATTGCCCAACCTTCCTTCTGAGTAGTGGCTGGTGGGTTTGAACCGCCAGCCTTCTGGTTAGCAGTCAAGTGCCTTAGGCACTATGCTACCAGAGCTCCTTCAGAGATGGTAGTGATCACAAAAGATTTCCTACAGAATGATATACAGCTGATAATTTGTATTAATATTAATCATAACCTGGTGTTATTTAGGCTCTCAGGACTTATATTCTGGTTACCTACTGCCTTTAAGATTAATCAAATTGGAGAACCAAAACAAAATCGGTGAGAACCAATTCAGGAAACCCATCCTTATGATTTGGTCTCTCTAGAACAACTTCCGGTACCAAATGTGTTAGGCTGGGTTCTCTAGAGAAACAAAACCAGTAAAGCTTATATGTACATATAGAGAAAGAGAAATTTATCTTAGGAAAATGGCTCACATACTTATAGAAGCTGACAAGTCCCAAGTTCTTGGATCAAATGTCAAACTGGAGGCTTTTCCTGACTCATGCAGCTGCAGGGGCTGATGAGCTCAAGGTTGGCAGGCAGTGTACTGGCTGTTGATGCAGATGAATGACGAATCCAAGATCTCCAGGCCAAATGGTGGAATGTTCTCTCATGGACAGTTTTACACAGCACATCAGGATAACAATCAACAGAAGATTGTCTCTTTTCCCAGGATGTCCATAAATATATTGGAAACTGGCCACACTCCCAAGGAAACTCCCTTTCAATGGATTGGCTGGTCAAAACATATACATTTGACCCCATATGGGACTAAACAACATCACAATTGCTTAAACCACACAGAATTGTGGTCCAACCAAGTTGGCACACAGCTCCAGCTATCATAACTTACACATATGAAATGGAAATATTTAAGCACCCACATTTAAAGGATAAAGATAAATTTCAAGTTACCTCCCTAAAATATGGTGACTGTCTTAAGCTGGGTTCTCTGGAGGAGCAAAACCAGTGAAGTGTATATAAGAATGGGTGTTGTGTTGAGTTGGTTCTTTCTGATAGTGACCCCTGGCACAATAGAACAAGACACTGCTAGTCCTGTACCATCTTCCAAAGCCCTGCTATTCTTGAGCCTCGTCACACCACTGTGTCAATCCATCTCACTGAGGATCTTCCCCTTTTCCTCTGACCCTCTACTTTACCAAGTATGATATGTCTCTGCAGGAACTGGTTCCTTCTGACAACATGAACAAAGTATGTGAGAAGATATCTAGCCGCGATTGCCTATGAGGAACATTCTGGCTGTACCTCTTCCACATTTGTTTGTTCTGGCAATACATGATACTTTCAATATTCTTCCCCCACACTACAATTCAAATGCATCAATTCTTCCTTGGCCTTCCTTATAAATTGTCCTGTTTTCACATGCATCAAGGTGATTGAAAATGCAATGGCTTGAAGCAGGTGCACCTTAGTCTTCAAAGTGACATCTTTGCCCTATAACACTTTAAAGATGTCTTTTTGTAGCTCACTTGCCCCTTATAATATGTTGTTTTATCTCCTTACTGCTGCCTCAATGGACATTGATTGTGGATCCAAGTAAAATGAAATCCATGACAATTTCAATCTTTTCTCCATATATGGAGATGTTGCTTATTGGACCAGTTGTGAAGATTTCTGGTTTCTTTATGTTAAGGTGAAATTCATGCTGAAACCAGTAGTCTTTGATCTTCATCAGTAGGTGCTTCAAGTCTTCTTCCATTTCAACAACCAAGATTGTATTATTTGCAAATTGCAAGTTGTCATTGATTCTTCCTCCAGTGCTGATGCCTTGTTCTTCTTCATGCAGTCTAGCTTTTCAGATTATTTGTTTATCATACTGTTTGAATAAGTATGGGGGAAAAATATAACCCTCACCCACACCCTTCTTGATTTTAAACCATGTGATATCCCCTGTTGTGTTGAACAACTGCTTTCTGATCACTTATAGATTCCTCATGAGCACAATTAACTTTTCTGGAATTCCCATTCTTCACAGTGTTATACATAATTTGCTATGATCTACATAGTCTGCTACAAACATTTTTGAATTATCCTCAACAAAGTATTAATTGTATGTGATATGAATGATTCTGTTGAAAATTTCCATATTTTGTTGCATCATCTTCCCTTGAATCGACACAAATATAGATCTCTCCCAGTTAGCAAGGTAGCTGTCTTCTGAATTTCTTGGCATGAACAAGTGAGTACCTCCGGCTCTGCATTTGTTTATTGGAACATCTCAATGGTTATACCAAATCCTGGGGCCTAGTTTGCCATCAATTCTTTCTGTGCAATTTGGATTTCTTCCTTCAATACCATTGGTTCTTGATCATATGCCACCTCCTGAAATGGTTGAACATTGCTTGATATATCTTGGTACAGTGACACTGTGTATACCTTCCATCTTTTATGATGCTTCCTACATCAAAATACCACCACCTGTCTGTCAGTTTGTCATACTGTGGTGGCTTGAGTGTTGCTGTGGTGGCTGGAAGCTATGCCACCAGTATTTGAAATACCATCAGAATTACCCATGGTGGACAGTTTTCAGTGGAACTTCCAGACTAAGACAGACTTGGAAGAAGGAAGGGACCATCCACTTTTCAAATAATTGGCCAGTGAAAACCTCATGAATAGCAGTGAAACACTCTCTGATATGTTACTGGAAAACTTTATTAATAGTTCTGAAACATTGCCTGATATAGTGTCAGAAAGTGAGACCCTCAGGTCAGAAGGCACTCAAACTATGATTGGGGTAGAGATACTGCTTCAAATTAGAGTTGATCTTAATGACATGGATGGACTAAAGCTTTCAGAACCTCCATTTGCTGATAGGACATGACACAAAATGGGAAGAAACAGCTGCAAACATCCATTAATAATCAAAATGTGAATGTACCAAGTACAAAACTAGGAAAATTGGAAGTTGTCACAAACAAAATGGAACACATAAATATTAATATCCTATTCATCAAAGAGCTGAAATCAATGGGTTTGGGCCATTTTGAATCAACAACCATATGATCTACAATGCTGGGAATGACAAATTGAAGAAGAGTGGCATGCTATTCATCATCACAAAGAATGTTTCAAGCTTTATTCTGAAGTAAAATGCTATCAATGATATGGTAATATCCATATGCCTACAAGGAAGCCCAGTTAATGCAACTATTATTCAAACTTATGCATCACCCAATAAAGTCAGAGATGAGGAAATTGAGGAATTTTACCAATTTTTCCAGTCAGAAATTAACCAAATATGTAATCAACATACATTGATTATTGAGGAGTTCTGGCAAGATGGCGGACTAGGCAGAAAGACTGCACAGACCCTCTTCAACAAAGAAAAGGGAAACCAATTAACACAGACACAGAAGATAATCCTGGACCCCTGAGCCTTGAAGGGAAAGATATAGAAGTGGACTAAACCCCAATTAGTAGAAGAATTTGCATGAAAATATCAAAAAAGGAGACAGACAGACCTACGGTCTGGCAGTGGTCATGAGTGATCCTGATGGCACAGACAGCTTAGAGATTCCTGAGTGGTGATAGGATCTAAGAATTAACCTAAAAATAATCCTGCTAGTCAGGGACTGCACAGAGGACTGTGCATGGTGGCTGGGGAACAAATGGAGAAGGTGAAGAGAAAGGTGGGCTGAGCTGTGGGCTTTTGCCGGTCCAGAGGATGCCGCCATTTTGAAGATTTAAAAAGTGGCTTGACTATTTTGGATATTTAAAGAGACAGCATTCTAGCAGATTCCTGGGGCTTAAGAACACATTCTGCTTCCCAGCAATACCAAGGACACTCGGGACCTGCAAGACTGACAAGTTTTTTTGAAGGTTATTCAGTTGTAATTTGTGTCTGATTGAGTGGGAGACAACAACAGTCCCCATAAGACACAACTACACCCACACCTCCTACAACTCCACTTACTGAGTGATAGTCACTACCTCCTTCTCCACCAATGGGCCAATGATAAAAAACCACCAAGAAGAACCTGAATCACCCTTGGCTGCTCTTCACAAGCAGTTAACAGAGATCTAAATACAACAATGTCACAATGCCTCGGAGACAACAGACCATCATAGTCCACACAAAGAAGCAGGATGAAGTGGTAGAAACAAGGGAGCAGGATACAGACCCAGAACACATCCCTGAGGAAAAAGCAGCATTGGAACTCTCTGATAAGGAATTCAAAAGAATT
>NW_006921922.1:785127-796155 GCF_000298275.1 Orycteropus afer afer
GACACTGGGAAGAGGTAACTATGGGGAGGAAGTGGGAGGAGAGCTGTTGCATTGTGGTAAACTGTGGTCAATGTCATGAGACAAAGTATATGTAAACTGCTATATGGAAAGTGAATTTGCTCTGTAAATCTTCATCCAAATCACAATAATAATAATAAAAAAAAAGAATAAATTAATTGAGCAAGAGGTTTTAAAAAAAAATACATTGATTATTACTGGTGATTGGAATGTGAACGCTGGAAACAAGAAACACTGGTAACTGGGAAATATGACCTTGGTAACCAAAATTACATCAGAGGATTCCTGATAGAATTTTGTAAGACCAACAACTTATTCATTTCAAATACCTTTTTTTCAATAACATAGACAGCAGCTATACACATGGACCTTGTCTGATATAGTGCACAGGAATCAGATCAACTATATTTGTGGACAGAAGTGATGGAGATGCTCAATATCTCCAGCCAAAAGGAGGCTGGGAGCTGACTGTGGAACAGATAATCAACTGCTCAGATGTTATTTCAAGTTAAAGCTGAAGACAATTAAAACAAGTCCATGAGAGCCAAATTATGACCTTGATTATATGCCATCTAAATTTAGAAACTGTAAAAAAGTAGATTTTATGCCTTGAACACCAATGACTGAAACCAGATGAATTGTGGGATAACATCTACAGTTTCATACATGAAAATAGCAAAAGGTCATTAAAAGGACAGGAAAGGAATAAAAGACCAAAATGGATCTCAGAGGAGACCGTAAAACTTCCTCTTGAATGGAAAGTAGCTAAAGCAAATGTAAAAAATGCAAAGATAAAAGAGCTGAAAAGAAGATTTAAAAGAGCAGATTGAGAAGACAAAGTCAATTATTATAATGAAATGTGCAAAAGTTCTACAGTTAGAAAATCAAAACGGAAGAACACAATCGGTATTTTTCAAGCTCAACAAACTGATGGAAAAATTCAAGACTCAAGGTGAAATATCAAAAGATTCTATGGGCAAAATATTGAATGATGCGTTAAACATCAAAAAAAGATACAAGGAATACAGAGAGTCACTATACCAAAATGAATTGCTTGATGTTCATCTATTTCAGGAGGTGGTGTATGATCAAGAACCAATGGTATTGAAGGAAGAAGTCAAAGCTACAATGAAGGCATTGACAAAAAAGAAGGCTCTAGGGATTTATGGAATACCCATTGAGATGTTTCAAAATGGATGTCACAAGAGAGGTAATTTCTCGTGTATGTCAAGAAATTTGGAAAACAGCTAGTGACCAACTGACTGGAAGAGATCCCTATTTTGTACCCATTCCAAAGAAATGTGATGCAATACAATATGCGTATTATCAAACATTATCATCAACATCAACACAAGTAAAATCTTACTTGCTGAAGATAATTAAAAAATGGTTGCAGCAGTATATTGACCGAGAACTTCCAGGAATGCAAGCTGGATTAAAAAGAGGACGTTGAACAAGGGATATCATTGCTGATATCAGATGGATCTTGACTGAAAGTAAATACCCAAAAGATGTCTACTTGTGTTTTATTGACTATGCAAAAGCATTCAGTTATGTGGATCATAACAAATTATGGATAACATTGAAAAAAATGGGAATTCCAGAATCCTTAATTGTGCTCGTGAGAAACCTCTACATAGACCAGGAGGCTATTGTTCGAACAGAACAAGGGGATACAGCACTGTTTAAAATCAGGAAGGGAATCCATCAGGATTGTATTCTTTCACCATACTTAGTCAATCTATATGCTGAGGAAATAATTCACAAAGCTGGACTATAAGAGGAAGAATGTTGCATCAGGATTAGAGAAAGACTCATTAACGACCTTCAATATGCAGATGATACAGCCTTGCTTGCTGAAAGTGAGATTTGAAACACTTACTGATGAAGATTAAAGACTACACTCTGCAGTTTATGTTGATTAAAATCCTCACAAGTGGACCAATAAGCGGCATCTTGATCAATGGACCTAAGATTGAAGTTGTCAAAGATCTCATATTACTTGGTTCCACAATCAACACTCATGGATCCACAGTCAAGATATTGGACATATTGAACTGCACAGATATTCTGTAATAGACCTCTTTAAAGTGTTTAAGAGCAAAGATGTCTCTTTGAAGACTAAGGTGAACCTAACCCTAGCCATAGTATTTTCAATAGCCTCATACGCTTGTGAAAGCTGGACAATGAATGAGGAAGATCAAAGAATAATTGATGCTTTTGAGTTGTGGTGTTGGAGAAGAATACTGAAAGTACCATGACCTGCCAGAAGAACTAACGAATCTGTCTTGGATGAAGAGCATCCTGAATGCTCCTTGGAAGTGAGAATGGCCAGACTTCGTTTCACCTATTTTGGTCATGTTGTCAGAAGAGACTGTTTCTTGGAGAGGAATATTATGCTTGGTAAAGTGAAGGGTCAATGAAAAAGGGGAAGGCCCTCAATGGGATGGATTACAATAATGGGCTCAGGTATAGCAAAGATTGTGAAGTTGGCACCGGACCAGGAAATGTTTCGTTCTGTAGTTGGAGCAGACTCAACAACACCTAAATACAACAACAACAAAAACAAATTTATATAAAGAGATTTATTTCAAAGTATTGGCATTCTTGGAAGCTGATGGTTCCCAAGTGAATCAGGAATTAGGCTGGAGTTTTCTTCTGACATATGGTTTCATTGAACAATAAACCCAAAATTGGCAGATCAGGTGGCAGGCTTTTGGTTCATGTCCCAATAATTGAGTTTTAGAGAATGATATGTTGGATGCATGATTGAGAGCAGAATTTGCCAGAATGTTCATATATATTGCATTCAGTGACCACTCGTAAAAGGACTCCCCTTTCAACTGATTTCTTCACATCAGATCACAAAATGGAGATTTACATAATATCTGCCATACCACTCAGAATCATGGCTTGGGCAAATTGATACATAATCTTAACCACAGTGCCTTTGGAAGTTTTGAATTGCATATAGTAATAAGGAGACTGTGAAATTTGGAAACATTAAACTAGGTAGAAAGATGTTATGAACAGTTCAAACTGAAATACATAAAATTAAATGGGTCTTGATAATTGTTTATTTGGTGTTGCTATCAAAACATAAAAAAAATAGTTGTATGAAATATGTAGCAACTATGTATATGTGTGTTTGTGTGGGTAAAAAGCAAGTTTCCAAGTAATGTTCATATATATTTGGTATGATAGGTTTATATATGTTTGTCAGATTCAGATAATTACAGTATATATGCATTACAAATTTTATATAATCTATCACTCTATCTATCTCTCTATTGGTCTATCTATCTATATATATTATGCTAATGGACAAAAGATTAAAAAGGCTCTATTCCAAAGAGTTAATAAGGACTTCTCCTGGATAATGGCATTTTATTCCATTTTCTTATCTTCCCTCGAGCTTTTCTGAGATTTTTATTTATTTATTTATTTATTTATTGCTTTTATCAAGCAGAATAACTTAATTAAATAGGGAAATGTTGTAAATACATTACTTATAAAAATATTTCAGCCCATTGTGCAACATATTTAATACATTTATCAGAAACACAACAGTTGGGAATCAATTCATGAATATGAGTATTTTTAATGTAGCAGGAAGTAATTTACAGAAACTTAAAAGACAAGAACGTATGTCTCCTATTTTTGCTCATTTGCTACTTTGTTTTTATATTGAAAACTTTCACAAAAGATTTTGTTTTACTTATAAGGAGAAAAAAAAATTTGCCTAATTAATTACTAACTTTAGCATCAGTTCAGTTAAATACAAGGTGGCTGTAGGTTTTGACAGTATTTGGTGCATAAGAATATTCAGATAACACTTAGAGTAGCAGAAAATTAACTGCTTTTTCAGTCTATAATAAGAGTTCTTAATGATACTGTATGTGCAGAATCAGCAAATCATTCAAAAGGTATTGATTATACAATCAATATATTAAACCATGAGATTGAACACTATACAAAATTTCTCTAACTAGTGAATACAATAGAATTTCGGTAAACAATCCCTTTGGTGTCAGTTTATTTTCATGACAAATTCAAAGAATATCATTTTGTGAATTGTTTGAAACAGTTTGCCTGTTCTCTTTTTGTTCATTTATTTGCATTTATGTTTTGAGTTGGTTTTATATGAGAGGTTATTATCCTCACACCCAATTGATTATCTGAAATTAAGTATAAACACAAGGAGATAGGGCACAGCATTATATCTTTTCAATTAAAGAAGGAGGAGGGGTAGTAAGACTGTTTATATTCTCAGCCACACAGTGCTCTCAGTTAAGCATTTCCAGTATACCCTGTCTAACCTAACTAGATCCTTATGATTTTTAAGTTTGGAAATAAAGTACTAAATAAAACATACATCATCCAGGATATGAGTTAATTATTACCCTTCCCCCCAAAAAAAAACCTCACTGCCATCAAGTTGGTTCCGACTCGTAGTGACCCCTCCTTGGGTTTCTGAGGCGGTATCTCTATGGAAATAGATTGCTAAATCTTTCTTCTGAGGAGCAACTGGTGGGTTTGAACCACCAGCCTTCTGGTTAGCAGTCAAATGCCTTAGGCACTATGCATTACTATGAGCATTTATTTAGATGGAATGGAAAGTATAAAATTCTTCAGATTAACCTTAAGTTCTTGTTCTATTTTCTGCACAATCAAATTCAAGACATAGTAACTGACTGACTATGACTCTATATCTCCCCTTTTCTAGTCATTTATTCAACTTATGTGGGTTGATCATACAGCACACCAGGATTGCGGACTAGGTATATTGATCAATTCTCAATCAACCCTAGGTATATTGATCAACCCCATTGTTGGAAATCAAAAACTATGTTAAAAATATTAAATTTGAAAGACATTTGGAATTATAGCTAAGGAACTTACAGAAACAAATTAAATTGTGCTTTCATCCTAATGAAATGGCAGCATATATGACTGGAGCCTGAGGGAAGAAAACACCCTGAGTCATCAAGCTAGAAAGGAAAGAATGTACAAAGAATGTAGGAAGCTAGAACACAAAAGGCAACCATCCCCTGAAAGAGAGAGAATTGGAAGCTTTCTCTCACTGTGTTTGATGGGAATTGAAGAGGAAGAGGAAAGTTTAACTGAGAAATCCTAAATATGAGTTCATTTATCTCAAGTGGGAATTCAACTAATATTTAGAATATAAGTTTGGTAGTATTCCACGGCTGTTAAAAGAGAAAAAAAAAAAAAAAAGAAACCTTTCATCTTCAACTGAGAGCTTCCAGGAATGTGTAGTTATAAAGTTCTAAGAATAAGTTCACAGTGACAGAATAAAGAAAGAAACAAACAAAAAACAAGCTAATGTGAGTGACAGAAGATCAAACCAAGAAATTGAGATGCAAAGTTCTCAGATACATAAATAATCAATTGAAATCTTAACAAATATGTTTAAAGCTGAAAGAAGGGATTGAAATTATGAGTAAAGGGTGAGAGATTAAAAATTAACAAACATATACAAAGAAAATATTAAGTTATTGTAAATATAGCATCACCTTTTTTTTGAAGTTTCCTTATGATATTTGAATTTTGCTTCAGGTTTAGTACAGCTGTAATTTATTGTTGCTCACATCCTGTGATTCTTTGCTGTAGAGTTTATTCCAACTCATATAGATCTTATAGGACATAGTCAAAATGCCTCGTAAGGTTTCCAAGGGTGTAAGTCTTTACAGACACAGAGTGCCACATTATTCTCCCGCAAAAATGCTGGTGGGCTCAAACTTCTGACCTTCTGGTTAACAGACAAGCACTTAAGCACTGTGCCAACAGGGCTCTTATAATGGTTCCTTCTATGTATGACAATTTCATCTATTATTACGGAGAGGGTGCAAAATTAGAGGGAAGACAGAAAATTTTTAAAATAGTTGTATTTACTTTGTATAATATTGGGGGAAATATTTCAAACATGAGATAAAAAATTAAAAAGAGAACACCAAAGACAAAAAGAAAAGTCTAAAAGTGGCAAGGAAGAAAAACATGATTAATTTCAATAGAATAAATATAAAATTGATGCCTAAATTTTTCAATAGACATAATGGAAGCCATAAAACAGTGAAGTTAAGCTTCAGTGCACTAAGAAAATATGAATGTCAACTTCAAATGTTATAAAAAGTCAAAACATCTCTAAAGACTTAGAGGAAATAATCTTTTAAACAAACAACACATTTTTTTTAGTGTGGTTTGTATGAAATATTACAAAGCAGATTTGTTTTATATTCAACAGTTAATACACATTTTGTTTTATGACACTGATTATATTCCCTGTAATGTAACAGCTCTCTTCTTACTTCCTCTCTATGGTTACCCTTTCCTTGTGTTCTTCTTTCCTATGCATTCTTGCCTTCCTACATTTCTCCCTGTGCAGATGCACAAACAAAACATTTTGACACTAACAAAAATAGAGAGAATGAAATGTTAAAGTATATTCATAGAGGCATATGGAAACTGATACAAAATGAAAGGTCTGAGATTTATTAAACTTTATTAAAATTTGAAATGAAAGCTATAGGTATGAGAATTAATGGATATGAGAATTAAGCTCCTAGCCATTTTACTTTTTAATAAATTCTGCCCTTTGGTAAGATCAGAAAGAATGAAAGAGAAAAAGAGATAGATGCGGAGAAAATCATCAATTTCTTTTTAGATTTATTAGTTTAAGATACCTTTGAAATATCCATGTATAAATGTCAAGTAAATGCTTTTGTCACATAAATCCATAATTCATGATTGATATATGGACTGGATAAAATATGTGATGCATGTCCATACCATTATTTATTGGAACCATGTACACAGATGAGATCACCCCATGACAGGATAAAAAATGAAAGAAGTAGGCTAAGAACTCAACATTGAGAAACTCAAACATTTAATAAGAATCTTGTCTATGACAAACCCGAGAAGAAATGCTCACAATCATTAGTCCTTAGAGAGATGCAAATCAAACCAACAATGAGATATCATCTCACTCCAGCAATAACAGCAAAGTTCAACAAGACAGACAACAACAAATGCTGGTAAGGGTGTGAAGAGATTGGAACTCTCATACACTATGGGTGGGACATTGAAATGCTACAACCACTGTGGAAAACAGTATGGTGTTTTCTTAATAAAATTGGAAATCAAAATACTTTTTGATCCAGAAGTCCCACTATTAGGAATATATCCTAAAGAGATGAGATCTGAGACAGATATAAATATGTGCACACCCACATTCATCTCAACTGTTTTCAAAATAGCAAACAGATGGAAACAGCTTAAGTGCTCATCCACAGATGAATGGATAACCAAACTATAGTATATACACAATGGAATACTAAGCAACATTAAAGAATAATGTAGACACTAGTCTACAGGTTGATATATACACAGATAGACATGAAGATCAGGTGTGGGTAGGAAAACTGGACTATATTCATGGCCATGGATAGCTTTGGTTGATGATATTCCTACCTGTATATTTGCATATGCAACAGAAATATCCATACACAGGACTTCTGGCAAGATGGCAGATTAGACAGACAAGCTACACAGACATTCTGCAAGAAAGAAATGAGAAAGGGAAAGCAATTGAAACATCTACAGAAGATAATCCTTGAAACCTGAGCTTTGAAGGGAAGGATACAGAAGTGGATTAAATACCTACTATAGAAGAACCTCAGAAGGAAGGTTGGGCAATCCTACTTCCGTAGTGATACTGCCTCGGAAACCCAAGGAGGGGTCGCTATGAGTCGGGTTTGACTCGACGGCACATAACAACAACAACAACATAGAAGAACCCGAATGAAAACAGTGTATAAGGAGACAAACAAAGCTTCAGACTGTCAGCTCTTTTTACAGTACCAGTTGGAATATTTACAAGTGGCAAAGCAATCTGGGCAGGAACCTAATAATCAGCTCTACTGGCTAAGGACTGAATGGGCAACTGAAAAGGAAAGCAAAAGTGGAGACAAACAGAGCTTTGGGTGGCAGCTTGTCTTAGGGGTGCTGCCATTCGAACATTTGCAAGCAGCGTGGCCACTGTAAATAAATGCAAACAGCATTTCAATCAGGGGAGCAACCTAAGAATAGACTCTGCTTACCAATGACAACACAGGCAACTGCACTGGGGGCTGACAATGAGAAAGGTACAATATTCTTCTTGTTACTCTTAGACCCCACACCCTTTGGGTGAACTGAGGTGTGGCTATCCCACTCTACATACATTCTGGACCAGCATGAATCCCATTCCAGTCTATAGGCCCTGACAGAGCCTGGGTAATTGCCCTGCTCCACCTCCAATTTTGTTTTTGTTTGTTTGTTATTAAGTTATTATTTTATTCTCACTCATTCCATCCTGATATTTTTTTTTCTCTTCCCTTTCTCTGTTTTATGTTGTTTTTTTCCATCTTCTCTTTTCTTGCTTCCCTTCTTTTTATTCCTTTTCTTAATTTGGTTCTTCCTAATGTTTGTTTTTCTTTTCACAGATTTCTTATTTTTTCTTTAATATTCTTTACTCTTGTTCTTTCCTCTAATCCCACCTCTTCAGATACTGTAGCTTTTTAGCCTCTTTATTTTTCTTTTCTCTTTTTTTAACCTTTTTTTTTTTTCTAATTTTTCTTTCCATTTATTGCCTTTCTTTTTCTTGTGTGTGTGTGATTGTTCCTGCTTATTTATGTGGTTTGTGATTTTTGTTTTCTTGTTTTTATTTATTATTTACTTTATTTTTTGTCTGACTGAGAGACAGCAACTGTTCCCTAAAAACCGAATCATATCCACACCTCCTGCAGCCCCACCCATTGAGTGAGGGTCACCATTCGCTTCTGCGACAACTGACCAATGATCCACAACAGCCAATATCAGCCCAACTCAGGCTCAAGGAAGTGTTGCCAGGAGTAGGAAAACTATTCTGTGGCGGGAACACACACACACCAATTTGGTGAATAGTGACTGGGGCTCTTAAAACTTAAGAGCAGCTATTTAAGATGCAACTAAGGGTCTCTCCTCATCCAGAACAAAGAAGACTGAAGTAAATCAAAGATTTATGGAAGCACTTAGTCTAAGGGATTAAGTGGATGGGAACCTCAGTCTACATGACGCTGAGACCAGAAGAAATAGATGGTGCCTGGCTACCAATACAACTACTCATAAAGGAATCAGAATTGGAGATCCTGGATAGAAAAATGTGGGACAACATTCAAAACATAAAATTGACAAGAATTACCAGTTGGAGAAGACTGGTGAAACCTCTGAAATTATGGCCCTGGTTTACTCTTTGGGACTGAAACTGGACTCACTACTGTGAGTTATCTCTCAGCCAAACAGTGGAAAGGACTATGAACTGAACACCTACCCCTAGAGAAATGCACTCCTTAGAAGAGTCAACTGTGAGGGAGATTAAAGGGAAGCATTTGCATAGGGGGAAAGGTAGACAGATAGGAATGCATAGGTAAGAAGGACAGTGGGAAGAGGTACCTACAGGTAGGAGGCAGGAGGGGATCTGTTTCATTGTGGAGATTGTAATTGGTTCCATGAACAAAATTTGTTTATACTGTTGAGTGTAAAATGAATCTGCTTCATAAATTTGCATCCTACTCACAATAAAAAGTTTTTGAAAAAAGAATCTTGCTTGTAAGCTGAAAAATTGAATTCAGTTTTCTGAAATGATTTACACTTCTAAGAGGAGTAAATATTTTTTTTAAATCACACCACATTTACAATCCATATAGCATTTCATTTTACTAAAAAGTAGTAATAATAGCAGACAATATATAATGATGTTATAGAAGTAATGTGCCAAATAACTATACAAGATAGTTTTTGAATTTTGAAGATTGTAAAATTAACTGATAATAGCTTGAAAATTGATGCTGCTATAATTATTTGTTGATTTTTTCTTTCATTCATTCAACATATATTTATTGAAGTCATATTATGTACCTGCTTAAGACACTGGATATAGGGTCTTCATGAAGGTTGTCTCTCAGTGGGAGGACCAGAAGAAAACAAATATGATAAAATGCTGTAAAGATCAACAACAAGAAGAACAGTGTGACATCTTAGATTTACAGATTTCACATTCCAAATAGGTGATACTTATATGAGAGACAAATGAAGGAGAGGAGAACGTCTTGCAGATATCTGAAAGAAGAGAAGCCCAGGAAATCATGGGAAGTTTTAAAAGGCTAGAGAATGGTGAGCAAAGTGGAGGACATTAGTCTATTTTATTGAAGGGAATTAATCTACATGAACAAAATGATAGTATAATGTGTCTAGGAACACTTGTAATTAGGAAGAAAAAGATACATCAAAGCTTTTTTAAAAAACCATAGATCAAATTGATCTAATAAAGTTCCATAGGAGGTTTTTCAGATGTATTTAGACAGATGAGCAGGGATATCAAGACATATAAACAAACAAAAGGTGGCTTTTTTTTTTTTTTTCCTATTCATAGTAAGGGACAATGATTTATCAGATAATCATAGTTATATTGCTGGTCAGGGCACATTAATGTATTTCTCTACTTATCACCAATCCTAATCCCTTCTCCTTCATAAGATGTTAAGGAAATCAGTGCTGTATAGTCCATAAAGCTCCTTAAATTAGACACAAATATAAAATATTACCTTACTGAAACTCATTAGTCAAACAAATGAGCCTTAATTGTATTAATAAAACAAGTTAAAAAAACTGGCACATGGTTCATTTATCACTTCTTCAAGAAAAATTGCCAAGACTATATTTCATGATCCCATCAAAAGTTATGATAAGCTTTGGCAGCCCAGAAATTCCCAAACTCCCATTCCAGGGAGGGGAAAGTAATGCTTTGGCATTTAGAAAGTGCTTTGCAATCTTGACCCCCCATCTCAGTAGGTGTTAATTACAGGAAGTTCTAACTGAAAACACTATAACAGGTTATCAGCTTTGTACACTATATGGACATTTTACTATATATATATATATATATATATATATATATATATATATATATAT
>NW_006921922.1:796255-808281 GCF_000298275.1 Orycteropus afer afer
TCCCTTTATAAAAAACGGCATGCTCTGGCCCTCACTGTCAAACATGGGCTCTTTAGTGTCTTTCCAAGCATAGGCTGTGAATTTCCTATTTGTTCCTCATCTAATTGTACATATCTTTCATTGTTGTGGAGGAGTTCTGGTGACACTGGCTTAAAGCATTTTGCTCCTAACCAAAAGTTTGGTGGTTGAATGCACTGGACACTCAATGGGAGAAAAATGAAGCAGTCTGCTACAGTAAAGATTTACAACATTTGAAATCCTGTGGGGCAGTTCTACTTGGTCCTACAAGATCACTTTGAGTCAGAAATCGACTTGATGCAGTGGGTTTTTCAGTACTGTCTGTGGAAGTTCCATTTTGCACTACATAATGTAGTTATTTCCCTGCTGATACACTGAATATTTTTTCCTGAACTCTGTGTCAGACTGTGACTGAGGAGCCCTGGACTTACAGTAGTTAAGTACTTGCAAGGTGGGTGGTTAGAACCCATCAGCCCCTCTGGGGGAAAAGGATAATTTAGTTTACTTCCAAAAGGACTACTTCCATAAGCCTTGGAAATACTATGGGACAGTTCTACTCTGTCGTATAGGATCACTGTGAGTTGGAATCAACTCTAAGGCAATGGGTTTGACACTATACACTGACATCAAAATAACCCCTACCTACACAATCCTATCCTCCAAACTTTCAAATATCTCTTTAAATCTCTTTGATTGGTCTATGCATGATTAACAATGACTGGATTTTAGGACAAGTGATTAATACAATGACTATTTCAAGAGCTTAAGGAAATACTACAGGTCCTTGGTAAATTTTATGTGTAACATTTTAACATGTATTTGCTCTACATTTTCCACTCATGTATAAATATAAATTATTCTTAATATTCTTCATAGAATTTAAAAATGCTATTCACAAATCTGGAAACAAGGAAATATCAATTGTTATCTTATCTGGTTTGTTGTTAGTTGTTCTTTTTAGGCATCATAGAGTCGGTTCTGAGTCATAGCCACCCTATGTATAACAGAATGAAACCCTGCCATCCTCACAATAGTTGACATACTTGAGCCTACCATTGCAGCCATGGTGTCAATCCACCTCAGTGAGCATCTCTGCCTTTATCGCTGACCCCGCCCGGCTTATCATTAGATTATTGTTAGTTGTCATTGAGTTGACTGGATTCAAGGTGTCTGCAACTTTGCAGACTACAATTGCTCCAGAGGATTTTCAAGGCTGTGATCTTTTAATAGTGTATCACTAGGCCGGTCTTGAGAGGTCCCTCTGGGTGGGTTCAAGCCAAAAACACTTTCTGTAATAGTTGAATATTTAACCATTTGTACTTCCTAGGGACTTCTTATCATTGGATAGTAACTTGTGCTTCTAACTAATTAATTCACTTTTGGAAATGAGCAGATTTCTAATGTTTGATAGAATTTTGTGTATATATTTTTCTAGCTTTCAAATGGCATAAAGCATATCTATACAAAGTAGAATGTTATCTGTTATATGGCAAGAGACATACTAAAATATTTCTGTAATAAAGAGTCTTAAAATGTGTAGCAATCCCGAAGGTAAACTGATTAAATATACTTCAGAATCTTACTTTCGGGAGACAGACCAGAATATGTGCAATTTTTCTAAGATAATAAGTTCCTAGGAAGTTAGCTGGGGGCTCAATACATCCTTGGAAATGGATATCATAAATAAAGTCAGGCCTCTTTGATCTCTCAATAGGCAGGCATATTCTATCTTTCTTTTGAATACCAAAGAATGTTGAGAAAACACTACTGTAAAAGTGCAGTAAGATATTATGTAAAAACAATTACACACAGATGCATCACAGATGCATCCATTAAAACAAATAGACAATTGATGAAAAATGGCACTGACATAGAGTTAAAAACTTTTGAAAAGTAGTTGTACAAAAACTCAAGCAATCAGATTCAATATTTATAGGTGCTAGTTAAAGTTTAGGAGCTCTGGTAGCATAGCGGCTAAAGCACTTGACTGCTAACCAGAAGGCTGGTGGTTCAAACCCACTAGCCACTCCTCGAAAGGAAGGTTGGGCAATCCTACTTCCATAGTGATACTGCCTCGGAAACCCAAAGAGGGGTCGCTATGAGTCGGGGCCGACTCGACAGCACATAACAACAACAACAACAGTTAAAGTTTGGGAGCTTTGGTAGTATAGTGCCTAAGGCACTGATACTGCCTCAGGAATGCAAGGAGGGGTCATTATGAGTCAGATCTGACTCGATGGCTGTGTGTAGTTAAAAGTCTGTATGTTAGCAAACATGTAATAGCATTTTATAAATGGCATAAGATTTTTAGCACAGTACTGTAACTGATCAGGTAACTTATAATTAACATTATTTTTATTTCATATATCAGTGGCTGAATTTAAATTGTCATTTAAACTTATCCCTGGGCAAATGTTCTCCTTTTGCTCTCCTATGATTGATTATGCTAAGAAATGTGCACCTCCCTGGAGTTATTGTTCACCTTATAGGTCTGTTTTTCATTTGCCTGAAATTTGAGCCACAGTTTAAAATTTGTTTTCAGATATCTACAGAATAATTTGCTAGAATTTTAATTGGGATTGCATTGAGTCTATAGATAAAGTTAGGAAGACTTGGGATTTTAGTAATATTAAGTCTTCTTATTCATGGACATGGAGTATCTCTTCATTTATTTAGATCTTCTTAATTTCTTTGATCAAAATTTTGCTATTTTCTTCATATCGATCATATACATATATTATTAATTTCATGCCTGTGTCATTTTGTGTGTGTGTGTGTGTGTGTGTGATAATGTAAATGGTGTCACATTTTCCCTTTAATTTCCATTTATTCATTGCTGGCTTATAGGAACGGAATTGGATCTGGTGGTGTAGTGCCTAAGGCAATTGACTACTAACCAGAAGGCTGGTGGTTCAAAGCTACTAGACACTCCTTGGAAGGAAGATCAGAGACTCTACTTCCCTAGTGATACCACCTTGGAAACCTAAGGAGGGGTCACTCTGAGTCGGATCTGACTCAGTGCGAGTGAGTTTCTTTTTGTTTGTATGTGAACCTTATATCCAGATACCTTGTTGTAATTATTCATTAGTGCCTAGAGTTGTTGTTTTTTTTTTTTTTTTTTTTTTTGGTCAATTCTCAGAGATTTTCTACATAAACAATACCATCTATGTACCAAGACAATTTAATTCTTCCTTCCTAATATATATACATATAATTATTTTTAATTTTTTCATATATTTATTTTTAGTCAAACATGTAACTATAATTGTCACATTTTCTTGACTAATTGCATTAACTAGGACTTCTAGTACAAATTTGAATAAGAGTGCTCAAAAGGAACATCATTTTCTATAAAAGGTACTATTTAAAAATGCAAAGACAAATCAAAGACTGTGAGAAAATATTTTCAAAGCAAACTCTGACAAATAACTTCGTATCTAAAATATACACAAAACTCCTAATCCCTACAATAAGAAAACAAATAATCCATTTGATAAATGGGCAAAAATAAGAAAAGAAATCTCACCAAAGAAGACAAACAGATATCAAATAGGCATATGAAAAAAAATGTTTAATATCATATGCCATTGTTGTTGGTGTTGTTAGGTGCCCTAGAGTTTGTTCTGACTCATAGCTGCACTATGTACAAGAGAAAGAAACTCTTGTCTTGTCCTGCACCATCTTCAAAATTGTTGCATTATTTCAGCACATTGTTGCAACCACTGTGTCAGTTTGTTTCATTAAGAGTCTTACTCTCATTCACTGACCCTTTACTTGACTAAGCATGATGTCTTTCTGCAAGATCTGTCCTTCTTGATTACATGTCCAAATCATGGGAGACAAAGTCTGGCCATATTTTCTCCTAAGGTGCATTCTGGATGTACTTTTTCTAAGATTCATTCATTCTTCTGACATTTCATGGAATATTCAATATTCTTTGCCAAAACTATAATTCATATGTATCAATCTTCTTTGGTCTTCCTTATTCATTGCTTTCACTTGCATATGAGACAATTGAAAATACAAAGGCTTGAGTCAGGAACATCTGAGTGCTGAAAGCGTCATCTTTGCTTCTTAACACTTTAAAGAAGTCTTTTGTGGCAGATTTGTCAAAAGCAATTATGTCATTTAATTTCTTGACTGCTGCCTCCATAAACATTGTTTGTGGATCCAAGTAAAATGAAATCCTGGACAAGTTCAATCTTTTCTCCATTTATCATGATGTTGCATATTGGTCCTTTTGTGAGAATTTTTGAACTCTGGTGGTTAAGTGCCCAAGACATTTGACTGCTAACCAGAAGACTGGCAGTTTAAATCCACTAACTCCTCCTTGGGAGGAAGACTGGACAATCTACTTTCATAGTGATACTTCCTTGGAAACCCAAGGAGGGGTCACTATGAGTTGGATCTGACTCGACAGCAGTGAGGTTTTTTTTTTTTTTTTTTTGGTTTATGTTGAGGTGTAATCCATACTGATGTCTGTAGTTGTTGATCTTCATCAGTAAGTCTTTCAAGTATTTTAATTTAAACATTTGTAAATTAAACACTTTAAAATATTACCTAATTTTTGTAAAAAACAACATAGTTATTTTTAAATGTTGGATTATATTGTATACTATTGGTGATTATTTTTTCAATATGATCTCATGTTTCTCACGTTACCTTTTCTGTTTTTCTTTATTATTTTCATCAGTTTTTTCTACATGTTAGTATGTGTTCGTATGTACATATACATTCACTAGGAAAGGAGGGATGGATTCTAAATGACACAGAAGTACATTTTATTTTCTATTTCATGGTCTTCTATTTTAGCTATGAAAAATTAGTTTTGTTTTTTATGTGTCCTTAATCTTTTTTCATAAAATATTTGTATTTCTTATTCTCCAAATAATTGAGTGCATAGGAATTCAATCATTGTTTTGCAAGATAATTGTAATAGCATTTTTAAAACTACTGATATTAAATACATGTTTACATTCTTATCACAGTCATCTTTATCTGTATCTTAATCCTTTATATGTTGCCTCGATAAATTGATCACGCTAGTGGAATAACATATGATATTTTTATAGTACTAGCAAATGGTTTACTTCCTTGTCTTTAACCCATTGAAGGTATTTTTTTTTTTTGTACTATAGATAAAAAAATATAATTATTTAGTGTCAGTATGTTGAAATTTATCTTCTGAAAGCCTTACTAAAAAACAAAAAACAAAAATCATTGTTGTCAGGTTGGATCTGACTCATAGGGACCCCTTCTTGGGTTTCTGAGGCAGTATCACTATGGAAATAGGTAGCCCAACCTTCCTTCTGAGGAGTAACTTGTGGGTTTGAACCACCAGACTTCTTGTTAGCAGTCAAATGTTTTAGGCACTGCACCACCAAAGTTCCTGAAAGCCATCCTATACAGAAGTAAATCTTTATTGATTTTGTGATTTAAACATAGACCAATGTACTCAATACAATATCCCATTGGCTTTGTTGGATTATGCAATGTATTATGTCTTTTATATTGTTACTACATTTTACTTTTCCTAGAGGAATACATCAGCTTGCAGTCTTCAAATTATTTCTTATTATTTGTAAAATATCTCCACAAGATTTTTCTGATTCCTTTTAAGAAAAGCTACCTAAAATACAGCTCAATAATTTTCCTCCTACTTTTTTAAAATCATCATTGTTACCAAATTATCTATCTCTGTAGATATTATCTTCCTGATCTCAAGAGTTTATATTTATTATTAATTCATTTCTATGCATTCCCTTTCAGTCAACCACCCATTCCATTTATATCAAGAAAACTTCTGTTCATAAGAGGTAATATTGAAAGGAAAATAACATTAAATGTTTTTGAAAATTCTATATAATAATTTCCTTTTGTATTATTTTAACTCATTTTAGTACAATCAGGAAGAAGCATGTTTTATTGATTAAAAAAAAAAAAAAACTCACTGCTATCAAGTTGACTCATAGCGACTCCTCCTTAGGTTTTTAAGGTGGCATCTCTATGTAAGTAGATCACCAATTCTTCCTTCTGAGGAGTGGCTGGTAGGTTTGAACCACCAGCCTTCTGGTTAGCAGTCAAATGCCTTAGGCACTATTTTGTTTATTAAATAGGGGCTCTGGTGGTGTACAGGAGAAGCAGTATGGCTGCTAACCAGAACATCAGTGGTTCAAACCCACTAGTCACTCTGCAGAAGGAAGATGGTGCAATCTACTTCAATAAGGATTTACAGCCTTGGAAAACCAATTAAAATTGTGCACCACAGAAACAATGATCAATGGTGAACAACACCTGTTCATATCAGATTACTAGGTAGTCTTTAGCCTGTCTGCTAATAATTTTGCCCTCCACCCACCTGCAGCCATGAAACCTTGAAATTTAAGTTAAGTAAACCTTGAGTCTTTTTCATTAAATCATGAGGTAATGATGTTGCTATTGACTGCTCTTTGAACAGTAACCCAAAATAATTGCACTGCTCTGAGTTGATGTCAACTTATAGAGACCCTATAGGGAAGAATAGAACTGCCCTATACAGTTTCCAAGACTGTAAATCTTTTGCCAAAACAGGCTACCTTATCTTTCTCCCATGGAGTAGGTGGTGGATTTGAATTGGTAACTTTTTGGTTAACAGTTGAATGCTTTAACCACTGCACCATTAGAGATCCTTTGAACAATAAAGGGAAGTCTATTAACAATGAGGGTGGGGGGAAAAAATCAGTGAAGCAACAGGTAAGATTAATTTGGGGTTAGTAAGATTTATGGTTAATATTTTCTATTATGGATAAGAAGAAATACTAAAATCAAAGTAAAATATTTATTACTATTTTTTCTCGTTGATAACATAAAGGTAGCATGTGTTGTCATTGATTCATTTAACAATATTTATTGAACATCTACTATGTACCAAGTGTGAGTTATCAATAAGAATACGTTGAAGAACTACAAGAATGAGCAATATCTGCCAGAGAGCTTAAAAATACGTGGATAAGATTAATCCTAATTGGAGAAGGGTAGCATGCTTGGTAAAGTGGAGGATCAGCAAAAAAGGGTAAAACCTTCAATGAGATGGAGTGACACCATGGCTGCAACAATGGACTCAAGCATAGCAAGTATTGTGAGGCTGGTGCAGGACCAGGCAGTGTTTCATTCTGTTGTATGAAGGGTCACTATGATTCAGAGCTGACTCAACAGCACCTAACAACACATCTATGTAATCACACAAATAAATAAATAAATTAAATTAAATTAAATTAAACTGTACTATAAGTAAGTAAGAATTCAACTGTGTGGATAATAAAAAATTATGGATAACATTATAAAGAATGGGAATTCCAGAACACTTAATTGTGCACACGAGGACCCACACGTAGACCAAGAAGCAATCATTCAAACAGAACAATGGGATACTGAATGGTTTAAAATCAGTTAAGGTGTGCATCATGGTTGATATATTCCATCATGTTTATTCAGTCTGTATGGTAGCAAATAATCTAAGAAGCTGGACTATATGAAATATACGGCATCAGAATTGGAGAAAAACTCATTAACAGTATGCAGTATACAGAGGACACATACTTGCTTGCTAAAAGTGAAGTAGACTTGAAACACTTACTGATGAAGATCAAAGACTACAGCCCTCAGTATGGCTTACAACTCAATGTAAAGAAAACAAAAATCCTAACAAATACTAAACAGTATCATGATTAAATGAGAAGAAATTGACATTGTCAGGAATTTCATTTTAATTGAACCCACAATCAATGACCTTGGAAGCAGCAGTAAAGACATGAAAGAATGTATTGCATTGGGCAAAGCTATTACAAAAGATCTCTTTAAAGTGTTTTGACAGCATATTCTAGACCAAGGATAGATTCAACGCAGGCTAATCTTGCACATATACCAGTGATACAAAACACCTGCAATCCTTACAGAAACAATAGAAGACAGACACAAAGTAATCCCTCACAGACATCCAGACACTGTGGGAGAGAGATCCAATGGATCTACAGTCTCAGGATCATAGTATTGGGGGACACCAGACTCAATCGGCACAACAAAATACATAAGAGCCTTGCTCCTCCATCCTACAATGGTGAGTAGCAACTGGGGTCTTAAAATAATAAATAAATAAATAGATAGAGAGATAGATAAATAAATAAATAAATAAAAGTGTTTAAGAGCAAAGGTATCACTTTGAAGATTAAGGTGAGCTTGAACCAAACCATAATATTTTCAGTAGTCTCATATGAATGAGAGCTGGACAATGAATGAGGAACACCACAAAAGAAGTGATGTATTTGAACTGCAATGTTGACAAAGAATATTGAATGTACCATAGACTGTTGCAAGAATGAACAAATCTATCTTGGCAGAAATCCAGTCAGAATGGCCAGACTTCATCTCTCATTTTTTGGTCTGATTGTCAGAAGAGTCCTGTCCCTAGAGAAAGAGATCATGGTGGGGAAAGTAGAGGGTAAAAGAGAAAGCAGAAGACCTCTCATGGAGGGATTGACACAGTGACTGCAACAATGTGCTCAAGCATGACAACAATTGGGGGGATGGTGCAAGATCAGGCAGTCTTTCACTCTGTTTTGCCTAGGGTGTCTATGAGTGAAACCCAACTCAAAGGCACCTAACGTAAGTAAGTAAGTAAGTAAGTGCTATAACTAAAAGTTACAAGGTACATGAAAGCACATAGTAAGAAGATTTGGTTTGAGAGGAGGAGATAAGATGATGTCCTGGTAATATCTGCCCGATCCTTCTGTAACAGAGACCTGGAAAAACTGAATGGAACAGATACAAATGATGATCCTGGAACTCTTAGCATCAAGTGAAAGGAGGAAGAATTATCTTGAGCACTGACTGGAAAGGGAGATAGAGCAAGGCAAGTGACTGGAAAGAGGGAAAAGCCAAGGCCTTAAAAAGTGTTGTTATTTTGAGACACAGAAGTCATCATAGACAGGTGAGGAGAAACCAATGTCAAAAAATCCACACTGGGATAGAGATACAGTGTGAAAAGATCTGAAGGCAATCAAGGTAAGTAGAAAACACACTAAATGTGGGAGAGGAAAGTGCAGGGAATCAAAAGAGATATCCAGTGCCACAGGTAACTATAAAACAAGGAGGGAGCCAGTGAAAGGGGAAGGAACAACAGATTACTAGTGAACACTAGTCTTTTGGGATGAGGACCCACATGAAGGACTAGGTTTGTGGGGTGACAGTTGGAGATGCTGAACTCCAGTGGCCCCTCACTTGATTGAATCTGGGCAGGAGCTGGATAATTGACTGTGCATGCCCAGAAGGGCACCAGGCCACGTCAGTGAATTGCAATGGGAGAGGTACTTTATTTGCTCTACAAAACACAATTTTCTAGTCACTAGAGGTGAGCCTGCTTCCTACTCCTACCAACCCAGTGTGCGACATCACAACAGAACCAATAGAAATACAAAGGATAATATCAGTATATTATGAAGACCTATACTCCAACAAATTTGAAAATCTAGAAGAAATTGACAGATTTCTAGAAAGACACTACTTACTTAAACTAACACAGACTGAGGTAGAAAATTTGAACAAAAAAAAACTGAACAGGTCATGAAAAAATAAAAATAAAAATAAAAACTCCCAACAACAACAAAAAATAAATAAATAAATCCTGGCCCAGACAGATTCACTGGAGAATTCTACCAAACATTCAGGGACAAGCTGACAGCAATCCTACTCAAACTATTTCAGAACATAGAAAATGACTGTATACTCCCACATTCTTTTCATGAAGCAAGTATAACCCTGATAACACAAGCCAGGCAAAGAAAGTACTAAAAAAGAAAACAAATTACAGGTCCATATTCCACATGAATGTAGATGCAAAAACTTCAAAATCCTATCCAATAGAATCCAACTATATATTAAAATTAATAATAATAACTCATGACCAAGGTGATTGTTTTGGTTTTCTAGTATCACTGTAACAGAAACACCACAAATGGATGGCTTTAACAAATAGAGATTTATTCTGTTACAATTTACAAGGCTAGAAGTCTGAGTTAAATGTGCCAAACTCTAGGGACTGGATGAAAACCCCTCAACCTTTGTCTTCAGCTCTGCCTCTTTTTCCCAGCCCACTAAAGCTGGAGGCTTCTCTCAAATCAGGGAGCTGCTGGCTGCTGAGGCTGACAAACCCAAAGTTGACAGGTAAAATGCTGTAATCCCAATATTATCAAGCAAAAAAGCAGGTCACAAATTCAAGCCCATTAACAGTCCCAGGATTGACAGACAACATGGCAGGCCACTGCCATGTGGACTTGGCAAACTGTAGGGTCCAAGCATGCCAAAAACCTGTGTAGACCTTTCTCAAAGCTGCTTCTTACATAATGGAAGCAGACCACATCCCTTAGGAAGCTACTTAGCTGCTCCAGTAGCTTCCACCACAGAGCTGATTACCAGTCTCATTATTATCTCTCATAACTATATCCAGTTGCACAGCCACTCAAAATCAGGACCAGTCAAGCTGACACACAACTTAACTACCACAGAGAGATTCATGTCAAGAATGCCAGGATGGTTCAACATTTGAGAAGCAATCAACATAATCTACTACATAAATAAAGCAAAAGCAAAGAACCACATGATTATATCACTAGATGCTTAAAAGGCATTTGATAAAATTCAACACACATTCCTGATAAAAACTCTCCACAAAATAAAAATATCAGGGAAATTCCTCAACAAAAATTAAGAGCATACACAAAACTAATGGTCAACATTCTTCTCAAGGAAGAGATACTGGAAGCATTCTGCTTGCAACATGGAACCAGACAACTATGCCCTCTATTGACACTCCTATTCAAAATAGCATTGGCAATCCCAGGGCATTAAGGCAAGGAAGAGTAATAAAAGATATCCAAATGGGTAAGGAAGAAGAAAAACTATCCCAGTTTGTGGATGATGTGATCCTATGCATAGAAATCCCAGAGACCAAGCAAGAAAACTACTGGGAACAATGGAAAGATTCAGCAAAGTGGAAGGGTATAGGATCAGCATGCAAAATCCCTCAGATCTCTTTATATCAATAAGAGATCCTCTAGGAAGGAAAACAGTTCCATTTACAATAGCTAGGAAAAAAGATAAAAATACATAGGAATGAATTTTACCAGAGATATAAAAGATCTATGCAAAGAAAAAAGACCTCTGGCAGTGCAGTGCATAAGGCATTGACTGTTAACCAGAAGATTGGGGGCTCAAACCCATCAGTCACTCTGCAGAAAGAAGACAGGGCAATCTACTTCTGTAAAGATCTACCACCTCTGAAACCCAATGGAGGTAAACTAGATGGCAGTGTTTTGTTTTGTTTTGTTTTTTTCAAATAAAAGTACAAAATACTACTATAGAAAAGCAAACAAATGAACCCACTGCCATTGAGTAGATTCTGACTCAGCAACCCCCATGGGTTTCCAAGGCTGTAAACCTTTATGGAAGTAGATTTCCTCATCTTCCTCCTGAGGAGCAGCTGGTGTGTTTGAACTTCCCGCCCTCTAATTCACAGCCAAATTCCTAAACCACTACATCACCTGAGCTCCTTTCTGTGGAAGACAGGAGGACATACTATGCAACATTAAAGAATAATGTACAATTCACAAAACATCTTATAATGTTTAGAGGACATTATGCTGAATGTATTAAGTCAACAACAAAAGAACAAATATTGTATGAATCCACTATTATAAAATGTCAAGAAAAAGTTTACTCAGGGAAGAAACATTCTCTGATGGTTATCAGTGATCAGAGGGGAGGGGAGAGGAGAGAAAATTACTAAGTAGGTGTGGTAGTTATTTGTCAACTTGACTTAACCTGGTTTTGAGTGTCTGGGCAGCTGGATGTAGTAATTCCCCATCGTAAGAATCAACTCCATGGTGGAGTCTATGTGGGCAGCTGAGGAGCTGCCTTAGGGATGTTGTCTGCTTAAGTATATGAGAAGCTTTGAAGGTCCCTAGCTTTTGGAACAT
>NW_006921922.1:808641-810395 GCF_000298275.1 Orycteropus afer afer
ACACACACACACACACACACACACACATATATATATAAAGCAAATATACATTTTTAATCAGGTCATATTTGCATTTAAAAAATAAATAAATAAGGTCTGTATTACCACTGACACTCAATCACTTGATGAGAATTAATTAATCAAAGAAGCAATTATCAAAGGTGGAATGTGGATGATCTGTATTACTATTAATTAAAGTGTTTGATAAAAGGGAAGTTTCCCAAACTCAATCCCAGACCTATTGAATCAGAATCTTTTGGGCTGGTGTCAGGGAATCTACATATTTATACTTTAGGTAATTACTATCAGTTTTGACAATGGTGTACTGGTGATTCAGCAGTAGAATTTTTGCCTTCCTTGTGGTAGATCAAGTTTGATACCCAGCCAATGTACCTAAAGGTCAGCCACCACCCATACATCAGGGGAGGCTTGCATATTGTTATGAGGATCTTAAGGTTTCACTGGAGCTTCCAGTCTAAGATGGACTATGAAAAAAGGACTTGTGCTCTATTTCAGAAATTCAGGCCTATTAATCATCATGGACTGATCCCCAGCTGCTCAGGATTGGGCAACATTTCTTACTATTGTACGCTGAGTCTCCATGATCAGGGGAGCAAGTTGAAAACAAATAAAAACAATAGTAAAAGTTCAGAATGCTTAATGTGGGCAAAACAATTAATAGCTTGTCCTTCTAAAATATTTCATCAATATTTTTCTGCTTGACATTTTATTTCCTGACCCCTTTTTGTTGTGGTGAAAATATACAAAATAAAACATTTTCCAGTTCCATAATTTCTATTTGTATGTGTCAGCAATATTTATTGAGTTATCATTATGTGTTGAGCACTATGCTAGTTATACTGAAACAATGTGTTGAAGATAGTTTCCTTGACTTCATAGTGCTATTTTATTGAGTTATGTTTATTGGATAAGAATGGTAAACTTAAAAATAAATTATCTTAAGTAAAAGAGAAGGGGCTGGGGGCTGACACTGTGATACTAAGATAATTAGATAATTTTTGTTTATTACTGGGAAAAAAATATCTAGTCCAGGTTTGTAAGTCTAGTATTCAGGCCACAATAGTATTATCAAGAGTATTAATATTATTATAATTTAGACATAATTTGATCATACATATTCAGATCAAATTCTTAAAGTAAGCATATGTGCCTCTTTAAATGTCCAACCTCAACTCATGCCATCTTCTCAAATAAAACTCCTTTTGATTCCATGATACACTAAATATTATCATTCTTCCAATTTTTTTTTTTTTTTTTAGTTCTTATTGTGATTTGGGTGAAAGTTTACAGGGCAAATTCATCTCCATACAGCAGCTCACATGCACTTTTTCTCATGACAATGACGATTTACCACAGTGCAACAGCTCCCCTCCCTCTTCCCCATAGTTACTTCTTGCCTATGTCCTTCCCTTCCATACACCTCTGCCCCCTGAGCTGTCTCCCTGTGTATACACAGCCCTTCTATTCTCCCATAACTGATCTCTCCAAGAAACATATCTACCTAATATAAATGTTCATGTCATAACACCTGTCCTTTGGCTGGCTGGAAGCCACAGGAGTGGGTTTAATTCCAGGCCGTAGTTTCAGGAGTTCCACCAGGCTCTATTAGATTAGGAAAATTGTTTATGAATAGTGTTATCATTTTCTTTTTTGCTATTGCTTTAGTATTTGCTAAATATTTGTGCTTGTCCTCCTTTTTACTGTGATATGAAGGTTTATCTTTTTTTTTTTTT
>NW_006921922.1:810790-818136 GCF_000298275.1 Orycteropus afer afer
TTGCATGGTGTTTGATGAGAAATCAGAGCTTATTCTTATTGGTTTTACCTTGTAGGTAACTTCATTTTTCCCATGCTGCTTTCAGAATTCTTTCTTTGTCTTTGGTTTGATGAGTTTGATGATGATTTGTCTTGGTAATTTTCTTTTGTGGTCTATCCTAATTGGTGTTCATTGGCCTTCCTGAATGGATATATTCTCTTCTTTCATCATATCTGTGAAGATCTCTTCCAACAAATCTTGAACAAATTTCTCAGCGGTTTTCTTTTTCCCTTGCTGTCCTGGAATTCCAATTACATGTAAGTTATTCCTTTTTATGGTATCCCATATAAACTTAGGCTTCTTCATTTTGTTTTGAACTTTTTTCTGATTGACCCCTTTCCAAAGAAATATTCAAGTATTTATCTTCAATCTCATTCATTCTGTCTTCCGTTGATTTGATTCTACCCCTTGTCCTTTCAATGTGTTACCTATTTCTGAAAATTTAGTATTAATCTTCAGATTTCTCTCTGTAAATTTTGTATCATCTCTATTTTTCATTTATTTTGTCATTTTCTCCTTGTATTTTCTTCCAAAATTGTTCTAGGGTTTTCCTTTATCTGTATCTCACTTCTTTAAAGACACCTAAATACAACTCTTTTGAATTCCATATCAGGGAGTTCCAATGTTGCTTCTTCTTCAGGGATGTGTTGTGGGTCTGTATCCTGCTCCATTGTCTCTCCCACTTTTTCTTGCTTCTTTATGTGGGCAATGATGATCTATTGTCTCCAAGACAGTGTGACATTGTTGTATTTACATCTCTGCTAACTGTTTGTGAAGAGCAATTGAGGGTGAGTCAGGCTCTTCTTGGTGGTCGTTTATCATTGGCCAGAGGGTTGAGAAGGAAGTGGTGGATCTCACTCAGTAAACAGAGCTGCAGGAGGTGTGGGGATTATTGCATCATATGGGCATGGCTACAGTCTTCCACTCAGACAAAAACAACAATCCATAAACCACCAAAAAAGTAAAAGCAACCAGACAAAAAACACACTGCTTAAACACACAGACACAATCACCAACAAAAAAAAAAAAAAAAAGGGGGAAAAGGAAAATATAAAAATAAAAAACCCACACTATCTGCTGGCAAGGGGGAAATAAGAGAACAGTCGTAAAGTAGGAGAATAATGAGGAAAAAAAATGGGAAAAATGCAAAAAGAAAAACAAGGAATGGGGTTAACCACAAGAAAATGGGAACAAGGAATAGGGAAGAGAGAAAAAAACTGAAAGCTAGAACCTGGAACCCTCAAACTCTCATGGTTGTTGAGCTAATTTTAATTTATAGCAACCCCTCTTTGGGTTTCTGAGGCAGTATCACTATGGAAGTAGATTGCCCAACTTTCCTTCTGAGGAGTGGCTGGTGGGTTTGAACTGTCAGCCTTCTGGTTAGCAGTCAAATGCCTTAGGAATGAAGAATAAATAATAATAACAATAATAATAAGGATGAACAATATAATAATAATAATAGTAATAATTTTAAAACAGACATAAACAAACAAACTGAAAAAAAAAAAAAAATCTGGGCAAGGAAGGCCAGAGCACCCAGGCTCCATCAGAGCACACAAATTCAGATGGAATTCCTGCCAGCTCAGAAGGTGGGTAGAAATGAGGATGGCTGCACCTCTGTTCACCAAGATGGTGTGGGGTATAAGAGTAACAAGGGGAATATTGCACTTTTCCAGTCTTTAATGTCCAGAATATCCTTGGGATCCCCAGCACGTGGAGCCTATTCTTAGGTCCCTGGAATCTGAGAGAACACTGTCACTTTAAATATTCAAAATGGTCAAATCAAAATGACTGCATCCTCCGTACAGGCAAAAGTCCACAGCTCAGCCTGTCTCCCTCTTCGATCCTTCTCTTTTCATTCACTGGCAACCAGTTCAGTGCTCCGTGCAGTCCATGGATAGCAGATCTGATTTTTAGGTTAATTCTTAGGTCCTAAAACCACTTGGCAATATTCAAGCTGTCCTTGCCATCATGATCACTGACAGACTACAGCTCCATATGTCTCCTTTTTCAGTGTTTTCATGCAGGCTCTTCTATGAGTTGGAGTTTAGTCCACTTGTGTATCCTTCCTTTCAAAACTTGGGGCTCCAGGATTATCTTCTGTCTCTGCGATAATTGGTTCCTGCCAATGGGGCAAAGAGGCCACATCTTATGACCTCCTCTAACCCCACAAGAGGAAGACAGAATCAACATCAGTAGCCCAAGGCCTCTCCCTGAGAGGCCAGACATGCTACCCCCCTCTAGCCCTTTCACCAACGTTGATATCAACTGTTTCTCCAGCAGCACCCACAATCTTTCTGCTGGGTTTGATAATTCACTGCAGTGGCCATACAGAACTCACAGACTTTAGGGTTTATTAGGGAAGCAACAGGCTATAATTCAAGTTCAGAAACATGCTCAGTCTCTTTCAGCCTGCCATCTCTCAGCTGACAGTGTGTCTTAGTCTCTCTTCCCGCAGTTTGTGCCTCTCAATTTCTCTCTACCAGCGGTATGTGTCTCCCGGTCTCTCTCTCAGCAGCTCATGTCTCTCACATCTCTATCTCAGCAATGTGTGTCTCTCACAATTCCCAGCTGGCAGTGAGGGATTCCTTCTGCCTCTAGGAGGGCTCCTTTTGAGGCTGGCAGTGTGGCCAAACTAACCAATCCCAACATCAGAACTCTATACACCTGAAAGAAAGCAAACTTCCCAGAAAATTATGTTGTGCTGCTCCCAACAGAAACACCCCAGGTAGATAACTTTAACAATCAGAAGCTACTCACTTGCTTATGGCAAATTCCACCACAGAGTTTACTAAGACTTACGGCTAGAAAAGTTACACCATGTAATTTACTACACTGCAGTTCCCCTTTTCTTTGTTGAAGAGGGTCTGTGTAGTTTGTCTGCTTATTCCACCATCTTACTAGAACCTGCTATTCCTCCAACTGTTTTTTAAACAAATTGGTTTCATTTCTTTTAATATCCTTGTCTCCTAGATCCACAAATTTAGTGCCCTTATTATCCTTCAAGACTGAGTTCAACTACCTAATCCTTAAGCCAGCTTTAACTCCAGGTAATGTTTGATTATTTCTCTTTTATGACTCCACAATATGCCAAGGTTACTTCTACTTAGCATTTACCACGATCATACTCTGTATTTATATTTCTGTCTTTCCTGTTAAACCATGAACGTCTTCAGTGTGGAATTTTAGTCTTAATCATTTTTATGTTGTGACAAACTTAAATTCCTTAGAGAAACATTGAAAATTACTATTGTAGAATATATTTATTGTGAGTGAATCTGATTCAAATCAGGCAGCCTAACTCAAACATGCTGGGAAGGTGCTTTGAAGAAGAGGCAGTGAAAGCAGGTACTATAGGTCATTGTTATGTTGACTTGTTAATAAATAGCATCAAAGCTCTGTGTAGGCTACAAAACAGACTCCAACCATATGTCATATATCCTAAAATAGCCTCCAGTCAGATTCTGGGGTTCCTGTCTTTCTTTGGAAGCTGGCAGCCAGTAGAAAGTTTTCTGAAAGAACCCAAAGCCTGAGAAAATACTATTAAAATTGCTTACAAAGCTTCTGATTTACCTGAAGGAGACTACAAGGAGCCAGTTACTTCAAAGTTCAAAAATATTCCTAAGGTGCATCATCCATACTAAAGAGGCAAGGAGGCTACATCTTCTGACCTCCTCTAGCTGCACAAGAGGAAGACAGAATCACCATCAATAGCCCATGGCCTATTCCTGAGGCCAGACATGCTGGCTCCCTCCAGCCCTTACACCAACTATTCCTCCCACAGCACCCAAAGCCTATCTGTTGGGTTTGATAATTCACTGCAGTGGCCGCACAGAACTCACAGATTATGGGATTTATTAGTGAAGCACCGAGCTACAATTCAAGTTCAGGAACAAAGTTCAGTCTCTCTCAGCCCGCCGTGTCTCATCCAACATTCTCTCTCAGTCTCACTCCCAGCAGTATCTCTTTCTCGGCAGTGCATGTTTGTTGGTGTCACTTTCTCAGCAGTGTGTCTCTCAGGAGCAAATATATCTTTCATCAGCACATCTTCCTCAGTGAGAGGTCAGAGAGAGTTCTGCCTCTAGGAGGCTTCCTTCTGAGTCTGGCAGAGTGGCCAAACTAACCAATCATAACATCAAAATTCTAAGCACGTGAGAGAGATCAAACTTCCCAGAGCATTACTTTGTGCTGCTCAAAACAGAAATACCCCAGGTGGATGATTTTTACAATCAGGAGCTCCTCAGTCACTCACAGCAAATTCCACCACTGAGTTTACAAAGACTTATGGCTAGAAAAGCCATACCAGGTAATTTACTACACTGCAATCCAATTCCATGAACCCAGAAATCTGGATTAAAGGAAAATCAAAACAGTTTGTCACTATCTATAGAAATTTGACCAGTAGCCAGCACGTAATAGAGTCTTGTTTTTGGCTTTAGTGGTTAGTGGGTAAACAAGGTATTCATCTACCATTTTGTTCAGAAGTAGATGGACCCATACTTCTTCCAAGTCTGTCTTAGTCAGAGGGGGGAAAAAAAAAAAAAAACTCACTGCCATTGAGTCAGATCTGACTCCTGACTCATAGCAACCCCTCCTCGGGTTTCTGAGGTGGTATCACTATGGAAGTAGATTGCTGGATCTTATTCTGGAAGCTCATCTGAAATCTGTCCACCCTTGCTAACATTTGAAATACTGGTGGCATAGCCTTCATCTTCACAGCAACACACAGCCACCATAGTATGACAAACTGACAGAAGGTTCAGACAAAGATGAAGAAATTGAAGATTCACCAACATCTGAAGTCTGAAATTGAAAAAACATAGAATCAATATGTATTAATTATTACTGGGGATTGGAACACAAATGTTGGAAACAAACAAGATGCATCAATAGTTGGAAAATATGGCCTTGGTGATAGAAATAATGCTGGAGATTGCATGATGGAATTTTGCAAGACCAATGACTTATTCATTGTAAATACCTTTCTTCAATGACATAAATGGCAGCAGCTATGCATGTAGGCCTCGCCAGATGGAGTACACAGAATTGACTACATCTGTGGAAAAATGTGACAGAAAAGCTCAATATCTATAGTCAAAACAGGACTAGGAGTTGACTGGAACAGACCATCAGTTTTGCATATGCAAGTTCAAGTTGAAGCTAAAGAAAATTCAAGAAAGTCTACAAGAGTGAAAATATGACCTTGGTTATAGTCCACCTGAATTTAGAGATCATCTGAAGAATAGATTTGAATCATTGGACACCAATGACCAAAAGCCAGACAAATTGTGGGATGACATCAAGAACAACCTGCCATACGCAAATGACCCAACATTGCTTGCTGAATGTGAAGATGCCTTAAAGCACTTACTGTTGAAGATCAAAGACTTCAGTGTGCAGCATGAATTAAACCTCAAAGTAAAGAAAACAAAAATCCTCACAAAAAATCCTTGACTGTGTGGGATGACATCAAGAAAGCAAAAGGTCATTAAAAACACAGGAAAGGAAGAAAAGGCCAATATGAATGTCAGAAGAGACTCTAAAACTTGCTGTTGAATGGAGAGTAGCTAAAGAGATTGGGAGAAATGATGAGATAAAAGAATTGAACAGAAGATTTCAAAGGTCAGCTTCAGAAGAAAAAGTAGAATAATATATTGAAATGTGCTAAGATCTGGAGAAACCAAATATTTTTATAAGTCTTTTATTGACTATGCAAAGACATTTGACTGTGTGGATCATAACAAAATATCGATAATGTTGAAAAGAATGGGAATTGCAAAACATTTAATTATCCTTGTGAGGGAATTGTACATAAATCAAGAGGCTGTCCTTCGAACAAAATAAGGAGATACTGCATGGTTTACAATCAGAAAGGGCATGCCTCGGGGTTGTATCCTTTCACCATAGTCATTCACTGTGTATGCTGAGCAAATAATCCAAGAAGCTGAACTATGTGAAGAAAAAGGTGACACCAGGTTTGAAAGAAGATAAATTAACAATGTGCATATGCAAATGACCCAACTTTGCTTGCTGAAAGTGAAGATATCTTGAAGCACTTATTGATGAAGATCAAAGACTGCAGTGTGTAGTATGGTTTAAACATCAAAGTAAAGAAAACAAAAATCTTCACAACTGGACCAAAAAGCAACATCACGATAAAAAGGAAAAGATTGATGTTGTCAGGGTATTTTCGATCATCTCATATGTCTGTGAAAGCTGGACAATGAATAAGGAAGACTGAAGAAGAGTTGATGCCTTTGAATTGTGGTGTTGGGGGAGAATACTGAAAATACTATGGACTGCCAGAAGAATGAACTAATCTGTCCTGGAAGTAGTACAGCTGGAATGCGCCTTGGAGTTGAGAATGGCCAGACTTTATTTCAACTACTTTAGTTCATGGTATCAGAAGGGACAATTCCCTGGAGAAGGATATGATGTTTGGTAAAGCAGAGGGTCAATAAAAAAAGGGAAGTCCCTCACTGCGATGGATTGACAGAGTGGCTGCAAGGATGGCTGCACAGCACAAATTAATGTGGTTTTGCTGCGTGGGGCCCACTAGGAGTCAGCATGGTAGGACTGGACTTTCTTGCATTGCTATTTCTAATTATACCAAACAAGACACATCCTGAGTTCAGGAACACCACTTCCAAATTAAACAAAAAACACACTACCAGCCATTTGATCTAGCTTCCTGAGTGGCTAATGAAATGATAAAACTTATATATTGGAAATGAAGTGGAGATTTTTCTTCATAAGAAAACTTTCACCATTAAGAAAGAAGTCTAGAGAGACCTAGTGTTATGGATTCAATTATGTCAGTGCCTAAGGCACTTGACTGCTCACCAGAAGGCTGGAGGTTCAAATCCACCAGCCACTCCTCGGAAGGAAGGTTGGGCAATCCTACTTCCGTAGTGATACTGCCTGGGAAACCCAAGGAGGGGTCGCTATGAGTCTGGCCTACTCCACAGCAAACAACAACAACAACAACCAAGAATATCTTTCGTAAATCCTAATCTCTTTGCCTTTGGTTATAATTCCATCTCCTAATGGGTTGTTTTGATATGTTAGTGAGATAGGATTAGCATAAGGTGTATCTTGAGTCACTCTCTTTCAACAAATAAAGGAGATTAAACACATGAGCAGAGGAGAGATGGAATTTAATAGCTGCCAAAACATGGAGCTCACCAAGGAAACTGGGAGCAGAAGCTGAAGAGACAATGGTGTTCCTGTACAGCGCACAGAGAGAAAAAATAATTTTCCCTGTTGTTGTTGTTGTTTTGTGCCGTCAAGTCAAACCCGACTCATAG
>NW_006921922.1:822327-843965 GCF_000298275.1 Orycteropus afer afer
TTGGTATTTTCATGCAAATTATTCTGCTAGTTGGGGTTTAGTCCACTTTTGTATCCTTCCCTTCAAGGCTCAGGGGTCCAAGATTATCTTCTGTGTCCGTGTTAATTGGTTTCCCTTTTCTTTGTTGAAGAGCGTCTGTGCAGTCCTTGTGCCTAGTTCGCCATCTTGCTGGAACTCCCTAACTTGGACTTCTAACCACCTAAACTGTGAGAAAATAAATTTCAGTTCGTTAAAGCCACCCACTTGTGCTATTTGTGTTATAGGAGCACTCAATGACTAAGACAACTGGTCAAATAAATTCTCTGTTTATCTTCCTGATCTTGGCTATATCATGTTGATGAGATACATTCTGTGTTGCAGAGTGTGTACATCTTATAACAACTAACTACTTCTTTGCAGCTACTGGCAAGTTTAGTAAATTATCTACTTACATTAATTTCTAGCATTCCCTACTGTGTCTCTTTTTCCCCTCATTCCTGCTGCCCTAGGATTGCACCTCCTAAACGAAAGACTAAAATTAATCTTTGCTATAGGCTTTGTTTTCTACAGATCAATGTCTAAAATAGGATGGGTATAAATAACTTTGCCTACCTGAAGAGATTATGGTTCAAATAAATGAAAAGCATTATGTATCCCATTTTGTTGTTGATGTTGTTGTTATTTGCCGTTGAGTCGGCCCCGACTCATAGCGACCCCTCCTTGGGTTTCCGAGGCAGTATCACTATGGAAGTAGATTGCGCAACCTTCCTTCCAAGGAGTGACTGGTGGGTTTGAATCACCAGCTTTCTAGTTAGCGGTCAAGTGCCTTAGGCACTATGCTCCCAGAACTCCTATAGTGACCAAAATCTTTTCTTCAACAAACTGGAGTTTTTAGCACCTTGCTTTTACACATAAATCTAATAGGTTGCTAAAGTCAAAACCCCAAGAATTTGTGCACGTACTCTTTTTATTCTGTGTATAGCCAGGGCTGAGAGAGTGAAACAACACAGCTGGTGTCTTCTAAGGAAAGCGGAGTTAGTAACGTACTTATACTAAGTGTCCAATTTAGAGGACTATTGAGTTCTAGGGAGCTCTGGTAGCGTATTGCCTAAGGCATTTGACTGCTAACCCGAAGGCTGGCAGTTCAAACCCACCAGTCACTCCTCGGAAGGAAGGTTGGAAAATCTACATCTATAGTGATACCACCTCGGAAATCCAAAGAAGGGTCGCTGTGAGCTGGGTCTGACTTGACAGCACATAACAACAACAACAAGAACATTGCATTCTAAATATATTTGGAAAAGGTTCAAAGGATAGAAAACCCAGTAATACTAGCTCCTGTGAGCCATATGTTGTCCTACACAAGATCTGAGAACATGAACCAGGAGCACATTCACTTCAGTTGCCCTTTTCTGTATCAGAACCTCTGACTTTTAGTCTTATAGAAAAGTATGAATGAAAGGTATAATAAATAAAGAAAAATAGATGTCTGTTGCAACTGATGCCTGACAAAGCTGTAAACTGTATGTAAACATTGGAGACACATGGTTGCCACAGTAGGAGTAAATAGGACTGCTAGTGTGGAGCTCATAAACCAAGGGGTCCTATGGAGTTTTTTGAAAATTCTATATACAAAAGAAGGTGTGTGCTGTGTCCAGATATGTGCACTGGTTGCTTTTTATTTTTTTTAAAATAGGAAACCCATCGTCTCTGCACCAGTGGTCTGTTTATCAATATTGGCACCATGGAGGCACCTTGAGCTACTTGAAAATGACATTGAATTTGATGTCATGATATGCTCTGAAGAGTATTTCTGTATACAGAGAAATGTTGCAGTTCAGCAAGTGTTGCTTCATGTGACAGGAAGGAAGAATTTAACTGAAAGTTTAGAATGGGCCTATCTTATTCATATTATCAATATGAAATGCACCAGGAAAAGAGAACAATGATTCATTACTAGATGTTAATAAGGATTTCAAAATAAAATAAATAATAAACATATAATATTTTAAAGTATTGTTATATAAGAGTTAGAAGTACCCAATTTTTAAAGTGGGGGGAAAAAAAAAAACCTCTTTGAAGAGACTCTTCTATGCAAAATTAAAAAAATAATATTCTTATAAATTGTCTATATTTAGTGCTAGTGTGTTATTAAAACAGTAATGGGATCTATTGTATTGCTTTTGTTTTTATATGATTTTTATATATTCTAAATGCTAGCTTTTTTGTGTCACCCTCTTTGGTCATGTTGTCAGAAGAGACCATTCCCTGGAGAAGGATATCACACTTGCTAAAGTAGAGGGTCAACAAAAAAGTGTAAGACCCTCAACGTGGTGGATTGACCCACTGGCTGCCATGATGGGCTCAAGCATATCAAGGACTGTGAGCATGACCCATGGCCATCAGTGTTTCATTCTTTTGTACATAGGGTCACTATGAGTCACAGCCAACTTGATGGCACCTAACAAAAACAACAACAACAACTCTTTGTCAGGAGTTCCTGATAGTGCAAATGGTTAAATATTTGTTTACTAGCTGAAAATGTGGTGATTCAAACCCACCCAAAAGCACCTTAGAAGACAGGCCTGGTAATCAGTTCTGGAAGGTCACATCCTTGAAAACCCTAAGGAATAGTTCTACTCTGCAAACATTGGATCCCTACCAGTGAAAATTAATTCTGTGGCAATTAATAACAACTTAGACAGGTGAAAGACACTGAATAGCTGTACAAGTATTAAAGTGATCAAAGAATATCTATATGCTCATTCTAAAAAATATCATTTTCTCACTCTATCGTAACATTCAGAGTATTGATTTCAACTCCATGATTAATTACCTCTCTGATTTGATATAAGTTTTCACAATGACCATAATAGAGGTTTTTTGTTTGTTTGTTTGTTTATTCTCTTCTAAGTCAAAATGTAAAATACACTGGGCCTAGCCTTTGTCATCCTGCAAGAAATATAGTATAAGTACTGTAAATGAATTTAAAAGCTTTAAAAAATAATTAAAAATCTAGGGAGGGGTCGTTATGAGTTGAGTCTGACTCGATGGCAAATAACAACAACAACGATTAAAAAAAAATGATATACTTTTTCAAACTTTCATGGAGGTAGAATGACCTTTAAAGATTTGAAGATGTGAAATGAACATAATATTTGATAAAATTTAATAGCTACAACTAAATAATTAACAGGAGCTCTGGTAGCATAGCACCTAAGGCACTTGACCTCTATCCAGAAGGCTGGCAGTACAAATCCACCAGCCACTCCTCAGAAGGAAGGTTGGGCAATCTACTTTCATAGTGATACCACCTCAGAAACCCAAGGAAGGGTCACTATGAGTTGGGTCCAACTCTACAGCATATAACAACAACAACAACAACAAGGTTTAGAAAAAAAAAAAAAAAATTAAATAGTATGGCTCAAAAGGCCCATCACAACCACATTTATCTCCTCAACCATTTACCCAATTCTTTAGCAAAATCATTGATTACCAAATTTGCAAAGCATTTTAATTTATCTTTGCCTTAGCTTCTACTACTTATTACTTTCACTTTTTTCTCTATTTTCTATTTGTCTACCCTCATCTTTGAAATCCTCTGTATGAAATCTTTCTTTCTATCTGGTAACCTGCTACTCATTTTTAAAAAGAATATTCTTTCCATAAATACCTATTCTCCACCTCCACTGGGAAGAATCAATTATTCCACACATCATGTATCCTGTTTAAATTGTAATCATGCCTCTATTTTAGCCCTAATATTGTTATTTTCCACTATAACTGAACAATTTGTGGGAAAAACAGATATATATATATATATATATATATATATATATATATATATATATATATATATATAAAATGTGGATCATCTTTTTGTATATCCTGTACCTATTACAGGGCCTAGCACATGGTTACAGATCAACAAATAGTGTTGAGTTGATAAAGATATGTGTTACCTGTTTCTTTAGTATATTTAGTGCAGTAAGAATTATATTTTTCAAGTAGTTTCTTATACATTTTAATAGTGATTCTTTCTATGCATTTGATACTTTTGGTTCCCCACATAAAAATGGTGATGTAAATGATCATGCAATTACTTTTCTTTAAAATTTTAGATATAGCAACATATCTTTCTGATAACCAGAAGAAATTATAGGCTAAACTTAATTCACTTGTCACTCTCATCTATCACACTTTTAAAATTCTTAATTGTTTTACCTTTCAACACAGGTGATTTATTACTTTCATTTATTTGATCACATTTTGCTTTTGTGTGGCTCCCTGTCCATTGATTGCTTCTGTGATTTACTCATTAAATAATTCCAGTCACCTCAACCATGTTGTTGATATTGTTAAGTGTTACCACTTTGGGTCCCTGTCTTAGACTGGGTTCTCCAGAGAAGCAAAACCAGTGAAGCTTGGAGATAGATAGACAGATAGATAGATGGTAGATAAATAGATAGATAGATATTGATATTGATATATATTTGAGTGGTAGCAATTAATATGTGTTGATTATCACTGGTGATTGGAAAGCAAATGTTGGAAACAAAATAGAATCACTGGTAGTGGGAAAATATGGCCTTTGTGATATAAATAATGCTGTATATCATATGATAGAATTGTGAACGACCAGTGACTTATTGACAGCAAATATTATTTTTCAACAATGTAAATGGCAGCCATACAGGTGGACTTTACCAGATGGAGTATACAAATCACATCAACTACATCTGTGGAAAGAGACAATGGAGAAGCTCAATATATTCAGCCAAAACAAGGTCAGGAGCTGACTATGGGACAGACCATTCAACTGTTCATATGCAAGTTCAACTTAAAGAACAAGGCAATTAAAACAAGTCCATGATAGCCAAAATATGACTTTGATAACATCCCTCCTGAATTTAGAGACCACCTAAAGAATAGACTTGATGCATTGAACACCAATGACAAAATAAACAAACAAACAAACAAAAAAGAGGAACTGTGAGATGGCATTAAGAACATCATCCATGAAGAAAACAAAAAGTCATTAAAAAGAGAGGAACAGAAGAAAAAGACCACAATGGATGTCAGAAGAGACTCTGCAACTTGCCCTCAAACAGAGAGTAACTAAAGTAAATGCAAGAAATGACAAGATAAAATAACTGAACAGAAGATTTCAAAGAGCAGCTCAAGAAGACAAAGTCAATGATTATAATGAAATGTGCAAAGAACTGGAGTTAAAACCAAACGAGAAGGATATGCTCAGCATTTCTCAAGCTGAAAGAAGTGAGGAAAAAAATTTAAGCCCAAGTTGCAATATTGAAAGATTCTATGGGCAAAATATTGAATGATGCAAGAAATATCAAAAGAAGATGGAAGGAATACAGAGTCATGGTACCAAAAAGAATTAGTTGATGTTCATATTTCGGGAGGTGGAATATGATCAAGAACCCATAATATTGAAGAAAGAAGTTGAAGCTGCACTGAAGGAATTGAAGAAGAATAAGCCTCCAGGAAGTGATGGAAAACCCATTGAGATGTTCCAACAAACAGATGCCACACTGGAGGCACTTATTCATCTATGCCAAGAAATTAGGAAGACAGTTACCCAGCCAACTGACTGGAAGAGATCCACATTTTATGTGTATCCATTCCAAAGAAAGTTGATCTGACCGAATGTGGAAATTATCGAACAATATTATTAATATCAACTATAATTAAAATCTTTCTGAAAATTATTCAAAAACTGTTGCAGCAGTAAATTGATAGAGAACTTCCAGAAATGCAAGCTGAATTCAGAAAGGACATAGACTGAAGGATATCATTGTTGATGTCAAATGGATCTTGGCTCAAAGCAAAGAATAACACAAAGATATTTATTTGTGTTTTATTGACCATGCAAAAGCATTTGATTGTGTGGATCATAACAAATTGTGGATAATGTTGAGAAGAATGGGAATTCCAGAGCACTTGATTGTACTCATGAAGAACCTGTACATAGATCAGGAGACTCTCATTTGAACAGAACAAGGAGATACTCTATGGTTTATAATCAAGAAGGAAGTGAATCCAGGTTGTACATTTTAACATACTTATCCAATCTATATGATGATCAAATATTCTGAGAACCTGAACTGTATGATGAAGAATGTGGCATCAGGATTGAAAGAAGACTCATTAACAACTTGTGATAGGCAGACAACACAACTTTGCTTGCTGAGAGAGAGGATGATTTGACACACTTACTGATGAAGATAAAGACTATAGTCCATGGTATGGATTACATCTCAACATAAAGAAAAAGAAAATCCTCACAATTGGACCAATAAGCAGCGTCACAACAAATGGAGAAAAGATTGAAGTTGTCAAAGACTTCATTTTATGTGGTTCTACAATCAATACCAGTGGAAGCAGCATTCAAGATATAAGACAATGTATTGCACTGGGGAAATCTGCTGCAAAAGACCTCTTTAGAGGGCTGAAGAACAAAGATGTCTCCTTGAAGAGTAAGTTGTGCCTAACCCAAGCCATGGTATTTTCAACACCTCATGTGCATGTGAGAGCTAGACAATGAATAAGGAAGACTGAAGGAAAAATGATGCTTGTGAATTGTGGTATTGGTGGATAATACCAAAAGTACCATGAACTGCCAGAAAAACTAACAGATCTGTCTTGGAAGAAGTACAGCTGGAATGCTCCATGGAAGTGAGAATGGCCAGACTTTCTCAGGGCCAGTCCATTCCCTGGACAAGGATATCATGCTTGGTAAAGTGAAAGGTCAACGAAAAAGAGGAAGGTCCTCAATGAGATGGATTAACACAGTGGCTGCAATGATACGCTCAGGTACAGCAAGGATTGTGAGGCTGTCAGAGGACTGTGCAGTGTTTCATTCTGTTGTACATAGAGTTGCTCTGAATCAGGGCTAACTCAATACTTAACAACAACAACAACATATATAGATATAGATCAATAGATATAGACATACACACAAATAGGTAGATATAGAGATAGAGAGAAATCTATCTCAAGGAAATGGATCACATAGTTGTAGAGTCTAGCAAGTTCCAAGTACATGGGCCAGACATCAGGCTGGAGACTTCTGACTCATGTAGCTACAGGGTATGACAAATCCAAAACCAGCAGGTCATATGGCAGGGTACTAGCTGTGGAAGCTGACAAATCTAAGATCGACAGGTAAGACAGCAGGCTGCTGACTCACAGGTGCTATTGCTAAGAAATTCCAAGATTTGCAGGCAAAATCATAGGCCTCTGGCTCAAGTACAAAGAACTGGAGGTTTGGTTGGTTTGTTTTTATAAGGATGGCAATTCAAACTCACTAACCACTCCTTGAAAGGAAATCTGGGCAATATATTTTCATAGAAATACCACCTCAGAAACCCAAGGAGTGGTTGCTATGAATCAGATTCAACTCAACTACACTGAATTTGAGTTTATGAGTCAGAATTGACTCCACAGCAATTGTTTTTTTTTTGTTTTTGCTGTTGTTTGTTTAGCGATAATATGATTCTTTCAGTGTTTATAATAATTTGTAAGTTTCTTTCTGGGTAATATCACACTATCATTCTTAGGACAGAGCTCTCTCTATAATTATCATCAAAAAACCAAATTCTGCTAGAAAGAATCAAGTAATGATATGTCATTCATTTATCTTTTCTATTTCCTGTTTTGAAAAAACTAAAAAATTATAGTAATAGATATGTAATTTTTCTAATTTGAAAACACCGGGCATGAGTTTAATAAATTTTACATGGTTATTCTGAGTTATTACATTTCTGTATTTTTTAATTGATACTAGAATACAATGCATCATTAACAGTCTTTTATTATTATTATTAATTGACTAACTTGATGTACCAGTCAGACCTTGTGTAATTTCAACTTAGAAAAGGCTAATTAATTAGTTTCTCCTAGTCTGATAGAATACATTTTCTCGTCATTAGTACCTGACTTCCTGTCACCATGAACAGGTAAAACACATCAGTCATATAATGAGAATATATCTTTTATGTTGGTAATGTGAAAAACAGGCCTCTAGAATCAAGTACATCTTGAACTCAGATTTGCTACTGAGTCGTATATGAAGAAGGATGTTAATCTCCTTTGTCTTTTCTATAAAATGGAATTAGTAATAGTACTTTCCTCATAGAGTTGTTAGAATATAATGTCCAAATATAAATAAATAGAGTGATATAATTCTCAGTCCTAAACATTTCTTTACCTAAAAGTAAGACCGATTTTATAAGGAAGTTTACTATTTGTGAAATCTCTTTGAATTGGTGGATTAAGTAAGAAATGTAATAGAAAACTAGAAAGAGTGTCTTTTGTTAAAAAATATGCTTTTATATGTTTAAATATTTTTGCAAGACAGTTTTTTTTTTTTTTTTTAACCAGGAGTTTTATCTACCTACTGGCTGTAGTTCATTGTTTTTATGGTTGTTACTGACTCAGTGACCCTATGCACATTAAAACAAAACACTGCCCCGTTCTGCACCATCCTCAAAACTGTTGCTATGTTTGAGACCATTGTTGCAGCCACTGTGCCAATCTATCTCACTGAGCATCTTTCTCTTGTTCACTGACTCTCTACTTTACCAAGCATGAAGTCCTTCTCCGGGAACTAGTGCCTACTGATAACATGTCCGAAGTATGTGAGACATTAATCTCCCTATCCTCTATTCTAAAGAGCTTTTAGGCTGCACTTCCTCAAAGATAGGTTTGTTTACTCTCTGGGTAGTCCACGGTATATGCAAGATTTGTTAAAGGGATGATGTTGGGAAACTATGATTTTTAGAATCACTCAAAAAGGAAGACTGAATTATTACTGTCAAGTAGATTTTGGCAAACAGCAACCTCGTATGCTGCAAAGTAGTACTATTTAATAAGGTTTTCTGGATGCTTCTATAAGAAGAAAATTATCAAGCCTATTATTATGGAGTGCTACTTGGTGGATTGAAACCAATAACAGACTCAAAGTTGAGTGCAAACCATTTTTCCAACCTAGGGATATATAAGGGAACTTTTTGTAAGTTGGAATAAACTTGATGGCAATGGACTTCACTGAATGATACAATGATTAAGTACTTGACTGCTGACTGAAAGGTTGGCAGCTTGAACCCTGTCAGCTGCACTACAGGAGAAAGACCTCACCATCTGCTTCCATAATGCTTATTGTTGTTGTTGCTAGGTGCTTTTGAGGTGATATTGACTCATAGTGAACTTACGTACAACAGAACAATCTCTGGCATCATTTCTATCACTAAGGCCATATTTTCTAACTACACATGATTCTTCTTTGTTTCTAACTTTTGCATTCTAATTACCAGTAACATCAATACATCATGACTGCATGTTTTGTCAATTTCAGACTGCAGACACTGGTAAAATCTTCAATTTCTTCATCTTTGGCTTTAGTGCTTGATGCATAAATTTGAATATCAGTAGTTTTAACTGTTCTTCCTTGTAGATGTATGGATATTATCCTGTCATTGAGAGCATTATACTTCATTACAGATCTTGAAACTTTTTTTTTTTTTTTAATGATGAATGCAATGCTCTTCATTTTGCTATTTGTCATTGTAGACCATAGGATTATTTCATTCTAAATGGGCAATACCAGTCCCTTTCAGCTCACTGAGGACTAGAACAATGATCTCTATGAGTTTCATTTCATTTTTGACAACTTCCAGTTTTCCTAGGTTCATACTTCATACATTCCACGTTCCAATTATTAATGGATGTTTGCAGCTCTTTCTCCTCTTTTGAAGTCATGCTCCATCAGTAGCTGAAGGTCTCAAAAGTTTTACTCTATCCACTTCATTATGGTCATCTGTACTTTGAGAAAACAGCTCTCCCCAGTCATATTTTGAGTTCCTTCCAACCTGAAGGACCCATCTGTCAGTACTACATCACACAATATTTCTGAAACTGCTTGGATGAACCTGCATGAATTTGAAATACTGATGGCATAGGGTCCAGCATCACAGCAACAGACAAGCTACCACAATACAACAAACAGCAAAGAAAACCTAATGAACAGTTCTACTCTGTTACATGGAGTCACTAGGAGCCAAAATTGATTCAGAGGCTCATAACAACAACAAAAGTGACTTTTAAAGAAGACTGAGTAGCTTTCAAACTTTTTGTAAACTCTAATTATATGACTCAGTTTTGCTAAATGAGCTATTTTTCTTGTCAGCCTTTGCTATCTTCCCCTATAGTTAGGGGTGTTTCCAATGATTTTGCAATTTGTTAGTAATAGGGAAAATAATATACAATCAAAACTTGATTTCATGCCTGATTTGATTACAGGGAACTGATTAAACCAATGTTAGCAAATTCAATTTAATTAGTGATTAAAGAGGGTGTTTTACCTTACATCTTTTAAGAGACCAAGTAGCATAGGTAAGACTCCCAGTCCTTTATAGTGGGAGACCTGAATAAGATCTTTAATAATGTTTTCATTCTCTTAAATTTGAATACATTAACAGGCTTGTAGGTTGTCCTTAGAAACTGGGTTTTTTATGTCCCTGGGTAAATGAAAGAAAAGTGATCTCTTTTTCTCTTGGGCTTAATGACATTTATTACTTCAGAGTCTTGACAAGTCCCATTATTACCTTTCACTTTTTGAGTAGTGGCAGTATGCTAAGCCTGATACCTGACATAGCACTAGATATCTTGTTCAGTAGGTTTACAAGTTAATTCATTAAACCAAATCATTCTCATTAGAACACTGACTTCGTGTGTTACTACTAGCACTAAAATAAATCATTTTATTCTATCCATTATGTTAAGTGATATATCTGATACATTTATTAAGTAAAAGTGTCTTCTCAAATTCTCATATTCAATTATTCGAGTCACCACTCACTATGCTGATGGCTCTCTGGGGAATCATTGCCTAGAAAGATACATTCTTGATTTGTTTCCTGATATTTAAATTTCTCCAAAGTTTGGTAAGAGCTTGCTTGTACAAACTCATCACCTTCCACAAATCTACCCCAGCAATCAAACTATTTCCAGACTGAAAGTATGCTATGAACATGCTGCCTCCCACTATTTCTTTCTCCTACCACAATGCTTCACTTCCACTTTGTTTAAGCAAACTCTACCCTTCCTTTGTAATCAGAGTCAAACCTACCTTTTTTGTAAAGAGTGTCCCTAATAACTCTTAATGGGAGTTCTGGTAGCATAGTGGATAAGACACTTGCCTGCTAACCAGATGGCTGGTGGTTCAAACCCACCAGCCACTCTTCGGAAGGAAGGTTGGGCAATCCTACTTCCGTAGTGATACTGCCTCAGAAACCCAAGGAGGGGTTGCTATGAGTAGGGTTTGACTCGACAGCACGTAACAACAACAACAATGCCTCTTATCTGTACCTCTCTTTTGAAGATAATGATGTGTTTTGTTGATGACAACCCTTTTGCTGTTATCTTTACCATGCTGTTAGGTATCAGTATGTTCACTTCTTAGGTGAATATTCTTTGAGCTTCTAACTAGGTTTTTATGCTTTCTAAGGGTATAAACTACTCTTTTATAGTTTTTCCTGTGCACACAAATCAACACTAAGTGCACAGAGAAGAATTCTCATGTTTAAAATGTATAATTTACTTGCATATCTTATTTTGGTTGAGGACAGAGGAGTGGTATGCACCTTTGCTTAAAGCACTCTTAATGAATTTCTCTAAATTTCTCAGCTTTCCATATCAATGTGCATATTTCCATATTAAAGAGATATATTTTGAGTCCCTAAAATGTACAAATCCCTAATTTCTAATTCAACTTTAACAGTTTGCTCTATATTTCCATTGAATCTCCTTGAACTACTATAAATTCAGTTTTAGATACAGCAAATAGTGCTACTCAATCACTTGCATACATTCATTTTCAGGCTGTGGTATTAAACAAATCAAAAAGTCATTGTGAAGCCACAGTGGAGTTAGAAACCCAGACTCCAAACTTTATTCAATTTATGATAGTTCAATCTAGTATTTATTATGTTGCAATATTGTGCATGAAACTTCTTGACCAATAATGTACTGACTAGTTTTATTCACTAACTTTTATTGGCTGAGAGTATAAAATAAGAATAAAATGTGTATTGTAATGAATATGTTTCAGGGAAAAATAGCACTGTAATAAAATACTTGCCCTGAATACTGGAAAATAGGTTACATGCATATTCAAAATTAGATAATAAGAAACACATGATTTTAATGAGAATTCAATATAATTCAGATGATACTTTTCACATATTTGTAATATTTTAGGAATCAAGCATTCAAAAGCTAAATCCTGGGCACCAGCATCTCAGTACTGTGGAATAGACATGCTGTATTGTGTAACTGGAGGGAGGTCTTGTATTATAGTGGTTAGCTGCTAAATGGAACTCAGCACTTAGAACTCATCAGCTGTTCCACAGGAGAAAGATGTACTAGTCTGTTTCCATAAAGATGGTTGTTAGATGCCATCTAGGCTCGTAGTGACTCTGTGTATAACAGAACATATCATTGCCAGGTCTTGCACCATTCTTATAATCTTTGCTATATTTGAGCTAATTGTTTCAGTCACTGTGTCAATCCACCTTGCAGAAAATCTTCCTATTTTTTACTGACCTATACCTGTAAAAATTACAGCCATGGAAACCCTGTGGAGCAGTTTACTCTGACCTATAAGACCATTATGAGTCAGGATCTACTCAACAGCAGCAGGTTTACTTACTCATTATGAGGTTATAATGTGAAGTCCTTAATAAACATATTATATACACTATTGTGATGGTTTTTTCCATGTGTCAACTATGCTGGGCAATAATCTCCATTTATTAAATCAAACAGTAAACTGGTTATTGCTGAAGGTGTTTTGTAGAACTGAATAAATGTCTATAATTAGTTGGCTTTAAGTGTAGAAGATAATCTGGGTTAGTTTGATTCAATTAGTTGAAAGGTTTTAGAGAAGAGCTGAGATATATACAATGAAAAATAAGTTTCAACAATAGTCAGTAGCCTCAGCCCATGGCCAGCAGGGTTCCTTCATGCCTTTCCTGATGGCCTTCAGTGAATATTTTGGACATGTCAGCCCCCAGGATTATGTAAGACAATTCTTTTAAATAATTTCTAAATATACATCTCCTACTCTGGTAGTATAGTACCTAAGGCACTTGACTGCTAACCAGAAGGCTGGCGGTTCAAATCCACCAGCAACTCCTCAGAAGGAAGGTTGGGCAATCTACTTCCATAGCGATACCACCTCGGAAACCCAAGGAGGGGTCGCTATGAATCAGGTCCGACTCAAAGGCAAACAACAACAACAACAACTTGTTTCTATTTCTCTGATTAAACACTGACTGATACAACTGTGTATGCTCATTGTATGAATATAAATATGTGTGTATGGATATACACATATGCACACACAGAGAAAGACAGAGTAATAGAGTAAACATATACTTTAAAGGGGATGATTTTTTAAGAGTAATAATGAAGAAAATTAACAGCTACACTGGGAGACAAGAGTACACTATGACTATTCTAGGAATATTGGAGGAATATTATCATCTTAAACAAAGACAATACACTCATGGAATCAAAGAAGAGCTTCAGATAACCCTACATTCCCCTAGATTAAAAGCAAATATATATGTACTGGTGGGTCTGTTTTTATACACAAACATGTATGTGTATTTTTATTGTCTCTCAAAATTTTCCTGATCCTAAAAATTTAAGAATCACTGATTTTTCTTCTCTTGTCTTCTGTTTTTACCATATCATCTTATGTCAGATTCAGTTTTTATCATGATTCCCATTTTGTGAGCTCCAGTCATGCAATGGTTAAGGCATTTTGAATCTAACAAAAATGTCAGTGGTTTGAACCCACCAATCCATGGAAGAAGGATGAAATGGTCTGCTTCACAGACTTAGAAACCCAATAAGGGCTCCCCCCACCAGCCACTACTCAGAAGGAATATAGGGCAATCTACTTCCATAGTGATACCACCTTGGAAACCCAAGGAGGGGTCACTATGAGTCAGTCCGACTCGATGGCACATAACAACAACAACAACAATAAGTAGGAATCATCTCAAAGTCAGACAGTTGGTTTTGGAGTTTATTATATATTATGAAGTCCATGTGCTTCTTTATTCTGCAATCACAAGGAGATTGACATTTTAATTAACAAGTTTAATTAACACATATATTTTAACATATACCTTTGTATACTCTGGGATATAATGGTGAATAATATTTAATTCACCTATCTCAGAATTTACTAGATACTGAAAAACCAAACAAACAAACAAAAAAAAAATCACTGTCAACAAGTCGGATCCAACTCATAGTGACCCCTCCTTGGGTTTCCGAGGTATTATCACTATAGAAGCAGATAATCCAATCTTTCTTCCAAGAGTTATTGAAAATATAGACCCCCCAAAAAAACTTGTCAAAATTCTCCAATGTTCCCCACACTTATGATATTAATTAATGAAACCACTGAGAATAGTGAGAACAATGATTTTCTATCGGGGTTTCAAAATGAACTTGACCATTGGTTCCATAGAAATTCCTGCATGACCAATCTATAAGGTGTCTAATTGCCAACAGAATGGTTGGCAGTTCTAACACACTCAGAATATAAGCTTGGCAATTTTCTGCTCAAAAAAGACACAGCCTTGAAAATCTTATTGGCAGTTCTACTCTGCAAACATGACATCATCATGAGTCAGAATCAACAAGAAAGCAACTAACAACAATTTGTCACATGGTCGGAAATTCCTTTACTTCAACAGTTTTTTTTTTCCTCTTTCTATTTTTGATTTTTTAACAGCTGTACTTTTTTAAGTTGCATGCATTGAACTCTGTCTGTCCTGCCATGAATTTACCATGATATTTGTCCATATAAAAAGAATTCAACATTTAATTCTTACATCTCACTGTAAGTCTGTTCTGTTATTGGCTTTCACTTACAACATATATTTTTTGGATTTTACTAGAGAAGACCATCATATGCTCATATGCAAATTCAACTGGAAGTTGAAAACAATTGAAAGAACTCCACAAGAGCCAAAATATGACCTTGAATATATTCCTCCTGAATTTAGAGACCATACAAAGAATAGATTTGATACATCAAACACCAGAGACCGAAAACCAGAAGAATTGTGAGATGACGTCGAGAACATCATCCATGAAGAATGCAAGAGGTCAATAAACATATGAGAAAGGAAGAAAATACCAAAATGTATGTCAGAAGAGACTCTGACTTTGCCCTTGAATGGAGAGTAGCTAAAGTAAATGAAAGAAATGACAAGATAAAAGATCTGAACAGAAGATTTCAAAGAGCAGCTCGAGCAGACAAAGCCAATAACTGTAATGCAATGTGCAGAGACCTTCAGTTAGAAAGCCAAAAGGGAAGAACATGCTGGGCATTTCTCAAGCTGAAAGAACTGAGGAAAAAAATTAAACCTCAAGTTGCAATATTGAAAGATTCTATGGGTAATATATTGAAAGATGTGTGAAGCATTAAAAGAAGATGGAAGGAATACACAGAGTCATTGTACCAAAAAGACCTGGTTGATCTTCATCCATTTCAGGGGGCAGCATATGTTCAAGAACCAATGGTATTGAAGGAAGAAGTTGAAACTGCACTGAAGAAATTGGCAAAGAACAAAGCTCAAGGAATTAACAGAATACCCATTGAGATGTTTCAACAAATGGATGCCACACTGGAGGCATTCACTAGGTTATGCCAAGAGATTTGGAAGACAGCTACCTGGCCAACTGACTGGAAGAAATCCATATTTGTACCCATTCCAAAGAAAGGTGATCCCACAGAATGTGGAAATTATAGAACAATATCATTAATATTGCACACAAGTAAAACCTTACTGGAGATAATTCAAAAACGGTTGCAGGTATATATTGACAGAGAACTTCCAGAGGTGCTAGCTGAATTCAGAAGAGGACACAGAACAATGGATAGCACTGCTAATGTCAGATGTATCTTGGCTCAAAGCAAAGAATACCAGAAAGATGTTTACTTGTGTTTTTTTGACTATGCCAAAGCATTTGATTGTGTGGCTCATAACAAATTGTGGATAACATTGAGAAGAATGGAAATTCCAAAACACTTACTTGTACTCATGAGGAACCTGTACGTAGACTAAGAGGATGTCTTTCAAAAGGAACAAGGGGACATTGCATGGGTTAAAATGAAGAAGGGAGTGTGTCAGAGTTGTATCCTTTCACCATACTTATCCAATTTATGTTGAGCAAATAATCTGAGAAGCTGGACTATATGAGGAAGAATGAGGCATCAGGATTAGAGGAAGAATCCTTAACAACCTGCTATATGCTGTTGCCACAACTTTGCTTGCTTAAAGTGAGGATTACTTAAAGCACTTACTGATGAAGATTGAAGAATACAGCCTGCAGTATGGATTACATCTCAATATAAAGAAAACAAAATCCTCACAACTGGATCAATTAGCAGCATCATGATAAATGGAGAAAAGATTGAAGTTGTCAGGGACTTCACATTGCTTGGTTCTACAGCCAACACTAATGGAAGCAGCAGGCAGGACATTAGACGACCTATAGCACGGGGCAAATAAGCTGCAAAGGACCTCTTTCAAGGGCTGAAGAGCAAAGATATCTCCCTGAGGACTAAGGTGCGCCAGACAAAAGCATAGTATTTTCAATTGCTTCACATGCCTGTGAGATCTAGACAATGAATAAGGAAGACTGAAGAAGATTTGATGCTTTTGACTTGTGGTGCTGGTGAAAAATGGTGAAAGTACCATGGACTGCTAAAAGAACTAACAAATCTGTCCTGGAGGAACTGTAGTAGGAATGCTCCTTGGAAGTGAGAATGGCCAGAATTAGTCTCACCTACTTTGGTCATGTTATCAGAAGGGCCCATTCCCTGAAGAAAGATGTCATGTCTGGTAAGGTTGATGTTTGACAAAAGAGGGGAAAGCCCTCAACGAGATGGATTGACACAGTGACTGTGATGATGGGTTCAAGTTAGCAAGGATCGTGAAGCTGATGCAGGACTGGGTGGTGTTTCATTCTCCTGTGCATAAAGTCTCTATGAGATGGAGATGACTCCACAGCACCTAACAACAACAACAACAGAGAGGACCATCAGATATACCACAGCCCTTTCCCTCATTTACTGGCATATCCATAATTATACAAACATTTCTCTACAGTTGCTTCATTTTCCCAATTTTGTTCTTGTTGTTATTATTAGGCGCTGTCGAGTGGGCTCCAACTCAGAGATCTTATATACAACAGAATGAAACACTGGTCGTGCACCTCATCACAATCCTTGCTATATCTAAGCCCATCATTGCATCCAGTGTGTCAATCCTTCTCCTTTTTCACTGACCCTCTATTTTACCCAGAATGATATACTTCTCCAGGTAATGGTTTCACATCCATCCGAGGCCACTGAAAATACCATGCTTCAACTAGGGACACCTTAGTCTTCTAAGAGACATCTTTACTCTTCAAAACTTTAAAGATTCCTTTTGCAGCAGATTACCCCAGTGGAATAAGACATCTGACTTCTTGACTGCTGCTTCCATGCTTGTTGGTTGTGTATTCAAGTGATATGAAATCATTGACAACTGCAATCTTTTCTCCATTTACCATGATTCTGCTTATTAGTCCAACATTGAAGATTTTTGTTTTCTTTGTGCTGAGGTGTAATCCATACTGAAGACTTAATTTTCATCAGTAAGTGCTTTGAGGCATTTTCTCTTTCAGCAAGCAAGGTTGTGTTGTCTGCATATCACAGATTGTTAATCAGTCTTCCCCCAATCTTGATGCCATGTTCTGCTTCATACAGTCTGGTTTCTCAGATTATTTTCTCCTCATACAGATTGAACAAGTATAGTGAAAGGATACAAACAAGAAACCCTGACACGCACCCTTCTTGATTTGAAATTATGCAATATCTCCTTGCTCTGTTTGAGCGACAGCCTCCTGCTCTATGTACAGGTTCCTCACAAGCACAGTTAAGTGTTCTGGAATTCTCATTCTTTTCAATGTTATCCATAATTTGTTATGATCCACACCATTGAATGGTTTTCCATAGTCAATAAAACACAAGTCATCTTTTTTCTGATATTTTTTTGGCCAAGATCCACCTGACATCATCAATGATATACCCCATTCCACCTCCTCTTCTGAATCCAGTTTTCATTTCTGGAAGTTTCCTGTCAATATAGTACTACAGCCCTTTTTAAATTATCTTCAGTAAAATTTCACTGGCATGTGATATTAATTATATTATTTGATAATTTCCACCTTCTGTTGGTTCACCTTTCTTTGGAATGGGTAAAAATATGTAACTTTTCCAGTCAGTTGACAAGATAGTTGTTCACCAAATCTCTTGGGATAGATAAATAAATGCCTCCAGCAATACATCCACTTGTTGAACCATCTCCATGGATAGTCTGTCAATTCCTGGAGCCTTGTTCTTCACCAATTCCTTCAGGCCTGATATGACTTCTTCCTTCAAAACCTTTGGTTCTTGATCATATACCACCTCCCAAAATAGTTGAAAATCAACCAAGTATTTTTTGTACAGTGCCTCTGTGTATCCCTTCCATATTCTTTTGATGATTCCTGTATCATTCAATATTTTGCCCATAGAATCTTTCAGTAGTGCAACTTGAGGCTTGAATTATTTTTCTTCAGTTCTTTCAGCTTGAGAAATGCAGAATGTGTTATTCCCTTCTGGTTTTCTAACTCCAGGTCTTTGCACATATCATAATAATTGACTTTCTTTTCTCAAGCTGCTCTTTGAAATCTTCTGTTCAGCTCTTTTATCTTGTCATTTCTTCCATTTACTTTAGCTACTCTCTGCTCAAGACCAAGTTTCAGAGTCTCTTCTGACATCCATCTTGATCTTTTCTTCTTTCCTGTCTTTTTAATGACGTTTTACTTTCTTCGTGTATGATGTTCTTGATATCATCACAAAATTTGTCTGATTTTCAGTCATTGGTATTCAGTGCATCAAACCTATTCTTCAGGTGGTCTCTAAATGCTAGTGGGATAAAATAAAGATCATATTTTGGCTCTCATGGACTTGTTTTAATTATCCTCAACTTCAATTTGAACTTGCATATGAGCAGTTGATGGTGTGTCCTGCAGTCAGCTCCTTGCCTTGTTTTGGCTGAATATAATGAACTTCCCCATCACCTCTTTCCACCAATTTAGTCAATCTGATTCCTGTGTGTTCCATCTGGCAAGGACCAAGTGTATAGCTGCAGTTCATGTTGTTAAAAAAAAGGGGGAGGGTATTTTCAATAAAGAAGTCCTTGGTATTGCAAAATTCTATCATACAATCTCTGCTGTCATTTCTATCACCAAGGTCATATTTTCCAACTACTGGTGATCCTTCTTTGCCATTCATCAGCAATAATCAGTACACCTTGATTGCATGTTTGGTCAATTTTAGACTGCAGAAGTTGGTAAAAATATTCAATTTCTTGATTTTTGCTTTTAGCAATTGGTGTGTAAATTTGAATAATAGAAGGATTAACTGGTCTTCCTTATAGGCATAAGGATATTATCCTATCACTGACAGTATTGTACTTCAAGATAGATTTTTGAAACATTCTTTGTGAGGATGAAAGCCACACCATTCCTCTTCAAATTGTCATTCCCAGGATAGTAGATCATATGCTTATCTGATTCAAAATGGCCAGAAACAGTCAATTATAACTCACTAAAAATCCAAAAGAAACCCACTGTTGTTGAGTCAATTCCAACTCATAGTGACCCCTCCTTGGGTTTCCAAGGCGTTATCTCTATGGGAAGTATATTTCCCAGTTTTCCTTCCAAGGAGTGGCCCGTGGGTTTGAACCACTAGGCTTCTGGTTAGCAGTCAAATGCCTTAGGCACTACACCACCAGAACTCCCACCAGGCTCACAAATGCCTAGGCTATACATCTTTATGCATTCCATTTCATTTTTGACAATTTTCAATTTTCCTAGATTCACATTTTATACATTCTGTCTGTAATTATTAGTGAATACTTCAAGCTGTTTCTTCCCATTATGAGTCATGCCCCATCAGCAAATAGAGGATGTGAAAACTTTACTCCATTCATGCCATTAATGTCAACTCTACTTTGAGGAGGCAGCCCTTCCCAAGTTGCATTGTGAGTGCCTTCTAATGTGAGGACCTCATCTTCTAGCACTATATCATAGAATGTTTCATGGCTATTCACCAAGTTTTACAGTAATATCAGACAGTGTTTCTCTGCTACTCACAAGGTTTTCACTGGCCAGTTTTTTGAGAAGTGGATGGCCCCTTCCTTCTTCCCAGTCAGTCTTAGTCTAATAGCTCCGCTGAAACCTATCTACCAAGGGTGACCCTGCTGGTATTTGAAATACCAGTGACATAACCTCCAGCCCCACAACATTCTAGCATGTAAAGCCACTACATTATGATAAACTGATGGATGAGTGATGGTTCCCAATTTTATTCACTCATAAATTTGCAGGAGTTCATCATCCAAAGCGACCTTTCAGCATGTTTTAATTCCTCAACTTCACTCAAAATTTCAGTAACACAAATATTTCAAAATATATGGGAACTCTGGTAGCATAGTGGCTAAGGCACTTGACTGCTAACTAGAAGGCTGGTGGTTCAAACCCACCAGCCACTCCTGGGAAGGAAGATGGGGCAATCTACTTCCGTAGTGATACTGCCTCAGAAACCCAAGGAGGGGTCGCTATGAGTCGGGTCGACTCGACGGCACATAACAACAACAACAACATAGTCTATATATCTGGACTATATGTTGTTGTTATTGTTGTTAGGTGTTGTTGAGTCATCTTCAACTCATGGCGATCCTATGTGCAGGAGAATGAAACACCACCCAGTCCTGCACCACCTTTACAATCCTTGCTATACTTGAGCTCATTGCTGCATCCACTGTACCAATCCATCTCATTGAGGGCCTTCCCCTCTTTCATGGACCCTCCACCTTACGAAGAATAACATCTTTCTCCAGGGAATGGTCCCTTTTGATAACATGACCAAAAAGTTAGATGGAGCCTGGCCATTCTTGCTTCCAAGAAGCATTCCCACTGCACTTCCTCCAGGACAGATTTGTTAGTTCTTTTAGCAGTCCATGGTACTTCCAGTCTTCTTCACCAACACCACAGCTCAAAAGCATTAACTCTTCTTCAGTCTTCCTTATTCATTGTCTAGCTCTCATATACATATGAGGCGATTGGAAATATCATGGCTTGTGTCAGGCACACCTTATTCCTCAAAGAAACATTTTTGCTCCTTAGCACTTGAAACAAGTCCTTTGCAGCCAACTTCCCCAGTGCTATATGTTGCCTTACATCCTGACTGCTCCTTCCATTGGCATTGATTGTAAAACCAAGCAATGTGAAGTCCTTGACAACTTCAATCTTTTCTCCATTTATAATGATGCTGCTTATTGTTCTAGTTGTAAGATTTTTTTTTTTAATTGATGTAATTTATACTGCAGACTATATTCTTTAATCTTCATCAGTAAGTTCTTTAAGTAATCCTCACTTTCAGCAGGATTTTTGACCAGGAGGCTGTCGTTCGAACAGAACAAGGGGACACTACACGGTTTAAAATCAAGAAGGGAGTG
>NW_006921922.1:844650-848909 GCF_000298275.1 Orycteropus afer afer
TGCGATGATGGGCTCAAGTATAGCAGGGATTGTGGGGCTGGCACAGGATCGGGCAGTGTTTCGTTCTGCTGTGCATGGGGTCACTATGAATCAGAAATGACTCGACAGCACTTAACAACAACAAGAACACTTTCAGCAAGCAAAGTTGTGTCAACAGCATATAGCAGGTTGTTAAGGATTCTTCATCCAATCTTGATGCCTCATTCTTCCTCATATAGTCCAGCTTCTCAGATTATTTGCTTAGCATAAATTGAATAAGTATGGTGAAAGGATACAACCCTGACACACTCCCTTCTTCATTTTAACCCATACAGTGTCCCCTGGTTCCTTTCAAATGACAGCCTGTTGGCCTATGTACAGGTTCCTCATGAGTACAAGTAAATGTTCTGGTATTTCCATTCTTCTCAATGTTATCCTCAATTTGTTATGATCCCCAAAATCAAATCCTTTGGCATAGTCAATAAAACACAAGTAAACATCTTTCTAGTATTCTTTGCTTTGAGCCAAGATCCATCTGACTTTAGCAGTGATATCCTTTGTTCTGTGTCCTCTTCTGAATCCAGCTAGCACCTCTGGAAGTTCTGTCAATATACCCCTGAAACTATTTTTGAGTTATCTCCAGTAAGGTTTTACTTGTGTGATATATAATGATATTGTTCTATAATTTCCACATTCTATGGGATCACCTTTCTTTGGAATGGGTATAAATATGGATCTCTCCCAGTCATTTGGCCAGGTAGCTGTCTTCCAAATCTCTTGGCATTACCAAGTGAGTGCCTCCTGTGTGGCATCCATTTGTTGAAACATCTCAGTGGGTATTTCGTCAATTCCTGGTGCCTTGTTCTTCCATAATTTCTTCAGTGCAGCTTCAACTTCTTCCCTCAATACCATTGGTTCTTGAACATATACCACCTCCTGAAATGGATGAAGATCAACCAGGTCTTTTTGGTACAATGATTCTGTGTATTCCTTCCATCTTCTTTTAACGCTTCCTGCATCTTTCAATATTTTACCCACAGAATCTTTCAACATTGCAACTTGAGGTTTAAATATTTTCCTCATTTCTTTCAGCTTGAGAAATGCTAAGCATGTTCTTCCTGTTTGGTTTTCTAACTCCAGGTTTTTGCACATTTCCTTGTAGTAATTGGCTTTGTCTGTTTGAGCTGCTCTTTGAAATCTGTTCAGCTCCTTTATCTTGTTATTTCTTCCATTTGCTTTAGCTACTCCCTACTCAAGGGCAAGTTTCAGAGTCTCTTCTGACATCTGTTTTGTTTTCTTCTTCTTTTCTCCTCTTTAATGACCTCCTGCTTTCATCATGAACTATACCGTCTGTATATCTATCTATCTTTATCTATCTCTAGCTCTAACTCTAGCTCTAGCTCTAGCTCTATTCTATCATCTGTATTTATATCTTCATCTATATCTACCTCTATCTATCTATTTACATATTTTTTCTGATCTAAAAGCAGGTACTAGATTTCTGCCTTTTATTTTGATTGTAGTTTTGATTCCCAGGAGCTCTGGTGGCATAGAGCCTAAGGGATTTGACTGCTAACCAGAAGGCTGGCAGTTTAAACCCACCAACCACTTCTTAGAAGGAATATTGGGCAATCTACTTCAGTAGAGATACTGCCTTGGCAAACCAAGTAGGGGTTGCTATGAGTCAGATCCAAATCGACAGCAGTAAGTTTGGTTTTTGGTTTTGATTCCCACCATAATAATGTAATATAAAGTAGAATTATAATTCTACGAATTATCAGCACTGAGGTCTACTAAACACAGACTAACATTTTTCTATTATACCAAGTGGTTATACCAAAGTTTCTTCATTTTAAGCTGATCATAACAAGACTGACACTTGATTCAGCATTACCCATAATTTTTCATCTTTATCGTTATGACAATATATCTACACTATAAATTCATACCATTCTCTTTATGTATTGTAGAAAGCAATATTTTTCATTTTTCTACTCAGGTTTCCAAACAATTCTGAAAGGAGGCCTTTGACACAGAGAACAAAACTGCTGCTGAATGAATCATGGAATTATGAGAATATATGTTAGCCAGAAGTAACAAATATTCTAGCAGGTATGATTAGGAGAATGGGACACATCTGCAATTTATACCATCAACCCAAATGTAATATTCTTTATAATTTTGAGGTCCAATGCAATGGAAATGTATAAAGAAAGGTGCAATGTACATGGCAATTTCCAAGACAGGTAGGCCTTAAAAATATTTTGATGAACTCCAAATTACACTATTAATCTTACATCTGTTTCACAAAGAAAATCAATTAGTACCTCAGAAACACAATTTTAAAATTATTTCAGAAAAAATGCAAAAAAAAAAAATCTCCATGCCATCAAGTTGACTCTGACTCTTAGTGACCCTCACTGAGATTCTGTGGTGGAGTGAATTACTTGGTATGGATTTTCTACCCAGTCTTTGTAAATCCCACCAGATTACTGTATGGGATCATGCAAATAAGGTATGTAGAACTCTGATGGGATTGGTTAGTTTTATCATTCTGCCAGGCTTAAAATAAGCCCTCCAAGAGACAGAGAAAGTATCTTACTGCCATCAAGATAGAAGAGTGGTAGGTGAAGTAGAGTGCATCCTTGGACCTGATATCCCTGCAATAGACCTTGGCAGTGATGCCTGGCAGAGAGAGACAACTCAGCAGAGAGAGATGCCCCAACAGAGAGAGATTCCCCAGCAGAGGGCCAGTCTCAGTAGAACCAAGAGTGAGAATGCTGAGTACGCATGGGCAGGAGCCTTGCTGATGGAGTGGGGTGCACCCACATGTATCTATTGGCAGAGCTAAAAAAGCTTTGAAACACTTGCCAAGGAAGGACATAGGCCATGCTGAGAGGCCAAGGACCAAAGTAGCATGTCAGAGGACATAACAGAGGGAAGACTGTCCTGATTGAAGAATTATATCTTGTGCACTTTTCTGAACCTGAATTGTAACTTGTTACTTCACTATTAGACCCTAAAATCATGAATATTGTCTGTGAGTTCTGTGTGCCCATTACAACAAATTGTTTAACCCAGCAGACAAGTAGTGAGTGTCATGAGAGGGATGGTTGTTGCCAGAATATAAAAAAGGATGGAAGATGGCAGCATGTCTGGCCTCATAGGAATAAGCCCTAGCTGCTGCTGATGACTCTTGTAAATTTATAGGGGGTCAAAAGGTACAGCCTCCATATCCTTTTTGCAAGGCTGTAAATCTTTACAGAAACCAACTGCTTCCTCTTTCCTCTGCAGAATGCTGGTGGGTTGGAACCACCAACTTAAGGCCAAATTCCTTAACTACTACATCACTTAAGAACCACTACATCACCAGAACTCCCATAAGGAAAGATAGGGCCCAAATATAATTTTGTGACTATAATTTCCATCTTTGTAAACTTTGGAAATATTCTCAGGATAACTAAGCTATTGTACTTGAAAAATGTGACAACTCAAAACAATACACTTGGTTTGGGCAATAGTACTTCAGTATTTTTTCTTTTAAAAGAAGTTAATTCTGTTACTAATATGGATTGCCATAATTAAACAATCATGCAATTCATCCAAGTTACCATCATTTTTACTGTGTCATTCTGGAGTAATTAGAAATTGCACACATTATTTTGCACTCTCATATGTAAAGAATAGTTAGAAGAGATAATGTTTTCATAGCAAATTGTTTTAGAAAGTTTATTCTTTTGCAAAAGATTATTCTTGTGCTTTTTAAATAGAAAACTCTCTTTTTGTAAAGACACTATAGAAAACACTTGGAAAATAAGCCTAAACATGAACTTGAGCTTTCTTTGAAGGTTAAAGTTTAAAGAGGGAGATATATATACATAATAAGTACACATAAACCACACCAAAAAATGTATTTAAACCAAAAGACAGGGTCATATATATAAATCTCTCCTGGAAGAAGTACAGCCAGAATGGTCCTTAGAAGTGAGAATGGCCAGATATTCTCATCTACTTTGGTCAAGTTGTCAGAAGAGATCAATCCCTGGAGAAGAACATCATACTTGGTAAACTGGAGGGTCAGAGAAAAAGGGGAAGACCCTCAATGAGATGTATTGACACAGTGGCTACAATAATAGGCTCAAGCATAGCAAGAATGTGAGGATGGTTCAGGATAGGGCAGTGTTTCATTCTGTTGTACATAGAGTCATTATGAGTTGAAGCCAACTCAACGGCACCTAACAGGAACAACAACATATATATATAAATGTGTGTGTGTGTGT
>NW_006921922.1:849629-856758 GCF_000298275.1 Orycteropus afer afer
TATATATATATATATATATATATATATATAATATTTCTTTGTAACCTAAGATCAAATTCAACTTCTGTCTTAAATTTCCTTTCTCTATTTCCCTACCTGTAGGGACAAAATTTCATTAGCACATGACATAATGTTTTTGAGGAATCTGTACTTAGACCAGGAGGCTGCCATTCAAACAATGCAAGGGGATACTGCATGATTTAAAATCAGGAAAAAAGTGTATCAAGGTTGTACCCATTGATCATACTTATTCAGTCTGTATGCTGAGCAAATAGTCTGAGAATGTGGACTATATGAAGAAGAGCAGTTTCACCGGTGGAACAGGGAATCAGCTCACCAATATTACAAATTCCTTAGAAGATATCAACACCTCAAAATACCAAACTCATTGCCATTGAGTCAAATCAGTTCTGATTCACAGTGACCCCCCTTTGGATTTCAGAGATGGTAAATATTTACAGAAGTAGATTTCTAAGTCTTCCTTTGTCAGAGAGGCTGGTGGGTTTGAGCTACCAACCTTCTGGTTAGTGATAAAATGCTTTAGGCATTATACTACCAGAGCTTAGAAGATATCAAGGAGTAATAAAATTAAATCAACATTTGACAAATAGAAATGTGGTCCTGTTTATAGGGTTTTGGCAAATCCTGATGAAAATGGTTTTATTATATATGAAAATCTAAACTGATGTTAATGGAAAATCCAGTTTGGAAAATTTATCGTTACCTATTTAGTCATAAAAACAACTACTAAAAAATGTATTATAAAGTAATTACTCAAAGATCAATTATAACACATCAGAATAGAAAAAAATAAAGTGTGTTGTTCACAATTTATTCTGGGAAAACTTATAGAAAGAATATTCAAACCCTTTAAAATATTAAGATCTAATTTTTTCAACTATACCAAATACTCAGAGTAGTTGCATACATTTATTATAATTGATAGCATTTATAAATGATTTTAAAATCAAAACATGTAACTAGCTTTTAATAAAATATATTCCAATTTTTTTTATAAATTGTTTAACTTTTGTTGCAGAAAAAAGAAATGTAACACATTTGCCAATTCCACACTTTTAACTTGTACAATTCAGTGAAACCTTTTTATATCAATCATGTTGGGCTACCATCACCAATATTCATTGCCATATTTTTCACTCCCATAGACAGAAACTCACTGCTAGATAAACAAAAATTTCTTTCTTTGTCCCTCCCTGTCACCCCTGGTAACCATTGTTAAACTCTAATCTCTATATATTTGCCTTTTCTATTTAATATTAGTGAAATAATACAATATTTATCCTTTTGTGATTGACTTATTTTACTCAGCATAATGTTTTCAAAGTCCATCTGTGTTTTGGGACATATCAGCATTTCATTTATCTTTATGCCTGAATAACATTGCACTGTCTTGTCTATGCCAAGAAATTTGGAACATAGCTACCTGGCCAACTGACTGGAAAAATCCATATTTATCCCCATTCCAAAGAAAGGTTTTACCGCAGAATGTGAAAATTATCAAACAATATCATTAATATCACACACAAGTAAAATCATACTGAAGATAATTTAAAAATGGTTGTAGCAGTATATTGACAGAACTTCTGAAAATACAAGCTGGATTCAGAAGTGGACATGGAACAAGGGCTATCATTGCTGATGTCAGATGGATCTTGGCTGAAAGCAAATAATACCAGAAAGATATTTATTTGTGTTTTATTGACAATGCAAAAACATTTGATTGTATGGATCATAACAAATTATGTATAACATTGAAAATAATGGGAATTCCAGAAAACTTGATTGTGCTCATCAGGAACCTGTACATAGATAAGGAGGCTGTCGTTAGAACAGAACAAGGGGATACGACAATCAGTAAGGGAGTGTATCAAGATTATGTTCTTTCACCATGCTTATTCAAATTGTATTCTGAGCAAATAATCTGAGAACCTGGATTAGATGAGGAAGAAGGTGGCATCAGAATTGGAGGAAGCCTCATTAATAACCTGTGATATGCAGATGACACAATTTTGCTTGCTGCAAGTGAGGTGACTTGAAGCACTTACTGATGAAGATTAAAGATTTAGGTTTGCGGTATGGACTACATCTCAAAATAAAGAAAAGGAAAATCCTCATAAGTGGACCAATAAGCAGCATCATGATAAATGAAAAAAAAAAGATTAAAGTTATTAAAGATTTCATATTACTTCTTTCCACAATCAACACAATTGGAAGCAGCAGTCAGGACAACAGATGACTTATTGTACTGGACAAATGTGATGCAAAAGACCTCTTTCAAGTACTAAAGAACAAAGAGATCTCCTCGAAGACTAAGGTGCACCTAACCCAAGCCACAGTACTTTCAATCACCTCATGTGCTTGTGAGAGCTAGAAAATGAACAAGGAACACTGAAGAAGAGTTGATGGTTTTGATTTGTGGTGTTACCGAAGAATCCTGAAAGTATGTGGATTTCCAAAAGAGCAAACGAGTTTGTCCTGGGGGAAGGGCAGCCAGAATGCTCCTTGGAAGTCAGAATAGCCAGACTTCGTCTCCCCTACTTTGGTCATGTTGTCAGAAGGGACCATTCCCTGGAGAAGGATATCATGCTTTGGTGAAGTGGAGAATCAAAGCAAAAGGGGAAGGCCCTCAAAGAGATGAACTGACACAGTGGCTGCAATAAGGTATAGCAAGGATTGTGAGGCTGGCACAGGACTAGGCAGTGCTTCGTTCTATTGTGAATAGGGTCCCTATGAGTCAGAGCTGACTTGAGGGCATCTAACAACAACGTTATGTCATATTGTTTATCCATTCATCTGTGAATGGACATTTGGGTTGTTTCCATATTTTAGCAATTGTGTACAGTGCTGCAACGATTATTGTTGTACCTGTGTCTGTTAGCATTGCTGCTTTCAAGTTTTTTGTGTCTATACCTAGGAGTAAGATTGTTGTGTCATATGGTAGCTGTATTTTTAGTTTTCTGAGGAACCACCAAACCATGTTCTACCACTATGGTAATATTTTGCATTCCCACCAGTAGTGTATGAGGTTCTGATTTCTCTACATTGTCAAGAACATTTTTTATTATTATTATTTAATATAGAGGAAAGATGAAAATATTTCTCATTGATGTTTCTCAACATTTTATTTTTTCTAAAAGTATGTCAAAATTGCATTTTTACTAATGTAAAATAAAGGATTTTCCTTTCAGAATAAAATCAATCTAGTTTTCTTTCTTAGTATACTAATAAACTGAGGAGATATTAAGGTAGCATTTTTTTCTTAACATCAATAATATACACCACCATAATGAAAAAAGTGTCAGTACAGTGTGCACTGGTTCAACTATTTCAATTTCAAATGGCCCTGATTAGGATATGCAGATTCATACCTTATAATCAAAGAACTATTTAAAACAACTAAATCAGCACGATGTAGGCAAAATTATAACCAGAATTATCAATCACTTAAAACATAAATGAATTCCCGATACTTATAGGCAAACTTTAAAAATTTTAACTAAATTTCCATTACTTCCTAACTAGAGAATTCTAGTAGCTTGCTAGCACTATGTTGTTATGTGCCATCGAATCAGCCCTGACTCATAATGACCACTCCTTGGGTTTCTGAGGTGGTATCACTACTGAAGTAGATTGCCCAACCTTCCTTCTGAGGAGGTTCAAACCCACCAGCCTTCTGGTTAGCAGTCAAGTGTCTCAGGCACTATGTTACCAGCTCAATCCATTTATCTTGCACCCTTAGTCTTGATGGATTTTTTATTTATTTATTTTTCTTTTTGGTTAATCTTCTAGGGTGCATTGCAGAATCAAAGATTCCCACTGTGTATATTACCAATTCTTATTGTCATTTCATAAGTGTGTCTTGCTTTTCTAGATTCTGATTTGTACTTTGCTTTCACTTGTTCTTTATTTTTTTCTTTCTCTTTTTCTGCCAATATTTTTCTCTCTTACCTAATTTTCTCCAGACACTTATGTCAGCCTTTTATCTCTCATTCTCTCTTTTTCATACCACTTCCCTTACAGCCCAGATTTCCTTTCCTATATTCTTTTCATGTTTTCAGAACTCTCTGTTATCTGCTGATGTTCTTTCAGATGCTGCTCTTTCTCTCAGCTTGGTGAGAGGAGATATTTATTGGTCCCTCAGGAAACCTCCCTCATAGCTCTTTGAGAAGAAAAAGAAGCTAGCCATTGCCACCAGGAGGGCAATTCGTGCTAATAATCAAAACATATCATCGCACTGTTTTCTATTTCTTCAGATTAAAGCAACCTCCAGTAGAATAAAAGTCACACATGAAAAGTGACAGCCCCAAGGAACAGCAGAAGCTGTGTTTAATGTTTTTGAAATGTTGCATTTTTTATCCTTTTTATTTCTCTTCTTTTTTCTATTCTTATCTCCAATTGTCCTTGACATTACTTTTGACATCAAGCTATAGAATACACTGACACAGGATCATGCATCATGTTTCATCTGTTGGAGGAGTTGGGGAGGAGAAAATGGTATCAAAGAGAAAGAAAGAGCCCATATAGTTAACCTCTGGGCAGGGTTGGAAATCCCTTCAGCAGTACAAATGTATTTGATGGTAACTAAAATCTTACCATATCAGGAACACATTCTGGGCTACACAGTAAATTTCTGGATACGTTGAATAGGGAATATAAGATAGGATCCTTCTAAAAGGACATGGGGTCAGCATCTTCTGACCTCCTCTAACTTCAAAAGGAGACAGAATCACTATCAGTAGCCCAAGGTTTATTCCTAATGAGACCAAATATACCATTATCCTCCAAAGGACCAATTCTGACACCACCCATCCCTCCCACGTCACTCATACGTCTCTACTGGGTTCCATAATTCGTTGCAGTGGTCGCACAGAACTCATGGACAATATTCATGATTTTGAGGTTTATTAGGGAAGTAACAAGCTACAATTCAGGTCCAGGAACATGCTCAGGACACAGTTCTTAGATCAGGACAGTCTTCCCTCTGCTATGCCCTCAGTCATGTATTTCTGGCCCTTGGCCTTTCAGCCTGGACTCTGCCCTTCTTGGACAAGTGTTTCTTAGCTCTTTGAGTTCTGCCTCATGTACGCCTACATGCATCCCACTCCACCACTCTAATTCACCTCCAGCTCTTCTCTTTTCATGTCCCTTAGATTCCTCTTTCGGCCTCTAGGAAGGTTTATTTTAAGCCTGGCAAAGTGACAATATTAACCAATCCCAAAATCAGAGTTCTACACACTTTATTTGCATGGTTTCACCCACTAATGCAGTGGGAGTTACAAAGATTGTGGCTAGAAAAACCATACCAAGTAATTCACTGCACCACAGATGCCCATGAAGAAGATTCCTTACAGAGAACTGGGAATAATGGAGGTATTAACTGGAAAGACGAGATGTATAGGGGGAAGTAGATGAAACAATGAAAAATATAAAAATGGTGTAATATTCTAATTGCTGTATGAGACTGGACTGCTCCTGATTACTACATCTCTATGTGTCTTTTATGGGAGCTCTGGTAGCATAGTGGCTAAAGCACTTGACTGCTAACCAGAAGGCTGGCGGTTCAAACCCACCAGCCACTCCTCGGAAGGAAGGTTGGGCAATCCTACTTCCGTAGTGATACTGCCTCGGAAACCCAAGGAGGGGTCGCTATGAGTCGGGGCCGACCTCGACGGCACATAACAACAACAATGTGTCTTTTGGGATCTCTGGTAGTGTAGTGCCTAAGACACTTGACTGCTAATCAGAAGGCTGGCGGTTCAAACCCACCAGCCACTCCTCCAAAGGAAGATGGGGCAATCTACTTCCGTAGTGATACTGCCTCGGAAACCCAAGGAGGGGTCGCTATGAGTCGGGTCCGACTCGATGGCACATAACAACAACAACATGTGTCTTTTAAATTAATCTTGGCAATGGGATAACCCAATTAGAATCAATTCCTTCTTTCTATTTATGGATAAGATTCTTTACAAACAGAGCAGGCTAAAACTACAAATAAGTCAAGACTTGAAAAAAAAAAAATCTGTATTGCTGCAATGGAAAAAAACAAAAATGGGGAAGGGAATGATTCTAGCTCTGGTTCAGCAACTGACCATTGCAAAAGTTTAGACATCTTGATTCCCTCAAATACACAATAAAAATTCTCCATGATTTCAAAATCTATATTTATGGAAGAACCCCACTGAATGTGTTTAGTAATAATAATATTAATCATAACTAAAATATATTAAGGTCTTTTGTTCCAGGCACTGTGCTAAGCACTGTCCATACATTATCACATTTAGTCTTGAAAACCTAACATTATGCATGTTATCAATAATCACATTATTATACATATAACAAAGGAGCTAAAATTTTTGACAAGAATCACATATCTGCTAAATAATAGTGGTGACATTTAAACTCTGCCTCATTCCAAATGCAAGAATGTTCATCACTAGATCAAATATCTATACCATGTGTTTTGTGTTTTAGATTGAATAATATTCTCCAAAATAATATGTTGAAGTCCTTGTATTTGTGAATGTGACCTTGTTTGTATAAATAAGATTTTTCTTTGTAGATGTTACCGGTATCATTCTACAGTAGGGTGGATCCTAATTGCTTCTGAATAAACCAAAACCAAACTCACTGCTGTGGAGTCAATTGCAACACATAGTGACTCTGTTAGGAAAGAGCAGAACTGTCCTGCAGGATTTCCAAGGCTGTAAATCTTTACAAAAGCACACAGCTTCTTCTTTAACCAATGGGTTAAAATAGCTGAATTTTTGTTTAGCAGCGGAATGCAGCATCACAAAGGAGCAAAGCTGCTTTGCTTCTGAATGGTATTTTATGAAAAGGAGATCAGACACAGAAACAGTCATACACAGGAATGACAGTAGGTAAGGATCTGCTTGCAAGCCAAGGAATGCCAAGAAACTATTGGGGTTTTCAGGAACTGAAAGAGACAAGCAAGGCTCTTCCCCTAGGGAAAGAACATAGACTTCTCAATGTCTTGAATTTAGAGTTTTACCATTCAGAACTATAAGAAAATAAATTTCTTTGTTAAAACCATCACTTTGTGATATTTTGCTATGACAGCTCTAAGAAACAAAGATATATCATTCTCATC
>NW_006921922.1:857028-866160 GCF_000298275.1 Orycteropus afer afer
TAGTCATTTTGCCAAAATGAAGTGACACTGAGTGAAAAATGAAGAAGGGCTAAGATGGACAAAGTAAAATTAGATTTTAATGGCACTGTGTGAGCAAATGCATGAAGATGCACCTGATGCCAAATTTCTCCTTTGATATTTCATTGACATGAACTAGTTCAGTTCTGGTATCCTGCAACTCACAACAGAAAAATGTAATTTTGCCAAAATGGAAACAATACAGATGTCTATCAACAGAAAAGCAGATCAATAATGATGGTGTATTCATATAATGGAATACTCAGGAACATGACAGAATCAACTACTGATACACATAATAACATTCATAAACATCACAAACATTATACAACATGAAATAAGTCAGATAAAAAAGAAACAGTACAGTCTGACTCCATTTATATGAAAATTCAGAAAGTCCCTGCTCATAGAAGTGGCATGAAAGAATATTATGCATTGATAGAAATTTCTCTATCTTGTTCTGAGTAGTAGTGTTAAAGACATACTCAATTGTTAAAACTCACAAAATTATGTACTTAAGATTTATGCATTTTATTGTATATTAATCACAACTCAGTTTAAAAGAAAATATTACATTCTATTCTGCTCTTGTTTAATCTCAGTGATATCCAGATTTCTGTCCAATATGGTAGCTATTAGCCATGTGTCTATATAATTAAAAAAATAAATAATTTAAAATTAAATAAAACCCAAATTCAGTTTCTAAATGTCACTAGCCATATTTCATGTGTTCAATAAATAAATACATCTAGTGGATACTGAATTGTACAGTGCAAGTATAGAACATTTCCATCATTGCAAAATGTTCTATTTATCAATGTTGATCTAAAAAATGTCACATACTCATGCCTGCTTTGGTCATTGATTTAGTTAAATCAACAATCCTTCTTACTAACCTCTTATTTTTTTTCCACTTTTTAGTGACAAAAATTCCCATTGTGTTTGTATGACTATCATCCTTCACTTCCTCATTTCTTTTATACTTAACTTACTAACTTACAGCAATATAACTTCTGTTCTTATTCTCTTCAGAAAAGGTAATCATCAACGTCAAATAATCACAAAAAAACAGTTATTCTTTCCTGGACTCAATCTCCTTGCAAACTCAACATCTTTAATGTTGCTACTTTCTTTTACAAAACTTTGTTTTCTTCTAAGATTCTGATTTCTTCTTCTCCTTTCTTGATAATTTTTCTGGTTTTTCCCTTATTTTGCATTTGGTTGAGTTCTCCAACAGGCAATATTATGCACTCCACATAATTGTTTAACACACGAAATGCTTTTTTTAATGGAAATATTTACTAGAGTTATAAACAGGTAATAGACCATTGTAGTAGTTAATTTTGTGCGTCAACTTGGCTGGGCCTTGTTGAGTGGCTGGGCAGATGGATGTAGTATTACCAATGATGAGATTGGTAATCAACTCCATTGTGGAATCTACTGTGAACAGCTGAGTAGGTGCCTTAGGGATGTGGTCAGCTTCCCATATATAAGATGCATCTTTGGGAATGCTCTCTAGCTGATGGCATGCTTTAAACTTGCATGTACCTGAGTCATTGTTCAGCAGCCTACCATGCTCTGCTGATCTTGGGACTTTCAATGGTCTTGAATCAATGGCCTGCCATGTTGTTTGGTAACATCGGGAGTGTGCCATTTTATTTGTTGACCTTGGGTTTGTCAGCCTCAGCAGCCAATAGCTGCCTGAGTGAAGAGATGCCTCTAGCTTCAGTGTGCCAGGAGCAAGAGGCAGGGCTGAAGCCTAAGGTTGAGGGGATTTCACCCAGCCCCTAAAGCCTGGTACTTGGAACTCAGACTTCTAACCTCCAAAAACTGTAAGAAGATAAACTCCTGTTTGTGCAGGCATCCTATTTGTGGTATATTTTCTGTTAGAGGAGCATGGAGGTAGCCAAAGCAACTGTCCAGAACTGCTATGGTGATGAAGTACTCAGAGGGCCACATCCTATATCCCTACTCCAACTATAACCTTCACTTTAAACCAAGATACCTCTTTCATTCTCAAATCACAAGTAATACAGACTTATAGTGACTGATAACTCTCTTTCCCAAATTGACACTGAAGTTTTAGTCTCATCTATTCTACTGGACATGTTTCCCCTCCCCTCAACTTTATTAGCAAGTACCTCTCAAAATAAGGTTTTGCAGATCAAATTATATCCCCCAAAATGAAATGTTGAAATCTTAACCCTGGTACCAGTGAACATGATCTTTGGAAATAGCTTTTATAATTATGTTAATTTGAAGTCATACAGGAGTGGAATGGGTCCTAATACAATATGAATGATATCCTTATAAAAGAATAGACACAGGGAGATATGGTGAAGGAAGATAGACATGTGATATATGAAGATAGATACAGGATGTAACTGCAAGCCAAGGAGTACCTGGGCTATAAAATGCTAGGGGAACACAAGAAAGGATCTTCTCCTTGAGCCTTCAATAAGAATATGACTCTGCCTAGATCCTGAATTAAGACATATTGGCACCAGACTGTGAGACAATAAATAATATTATAAGCCACTCTGAGTGGTACTTTGTTATACCAACACTGGGAAACTAATACACAGGCCATGTGTTAAAGCAATTTTTTGTTCTTCTTTTACAGAACAATATGCATTTGACTTCTCTATTTCTATTTTTCATTAGTTCATTCCTATCATATGTTAGAGATAATCTTATGTATCCACCTTCTTAATGTCTTCTTTGAACACTTTGATTAACATTATATTTTCCATTATCTCAGCAACAGCATCACCTGTTTTGAACCATACATTGCCATAGAAATTCTAATATCTGGAATTGCAATTAAATTTCATTGTGTAATTACATAAAACAACACATCTAAATGAGCAGATAACTGCATTATAATGCATACAACAATGTTATTATTATGTATATATCCTGTCTTAGAGCCTAGACATGAAATCTTTAATACAAAAAAGAAAAAAAAAAATATATATATATCTCCAACCACTGTTGTATTGTGTATATACCAGCAGTGTGTAACAACATTTAATACACATATTATTTATCAGTATTGCATATATGATAAAGATGATACCTTATCCTACAAATATCCACATACTGGTAATCAGTAAACTTCAAAGATTTTAATGACAACATATGAAAGCAATTTGAATGCAAACAGAAACAACTGAATATAATCCTCTGCTAGATAAAAGAGGAATGTAAAGGAAATCAGCTCTGAATTTCCTAATATCAGTGCCTGTTGTTTATTTTATGTTTAACTCCCATGTAAACAATACTTAAAAGAAAGCATAAGGGCTCATTGTCAAATCCAACATACTTTCTTGAAACAAAGAGCCAGAGCACAATGACACAATGAGATTGCCTCTTCTTATAAGCCTACTACTCTGTGTAGTCTTCTTTCTCCCCTTTGGCAGATGGTGCTCATTATCATTGCTCTCAAATGATAGAGTGATTTGAAGCAGGCTTCTATTTACAATTATAGCTCTCACATAAAGAAATTTACTAGGGTTCTGAAGCTAATTAGTTCTGTCCACAACTCAATGTTTTGTGCTGCTCTAGCCCACAACCACTTGGGCAGTTGTGAAGAGGACAGCCAAGGGAAAGGACAGAGAAAGCTGAAAATGGAGCTAAGGTTCTTACAGTGGATTATTTGTTTATAAATTTTTCATTAAATGAATTATCTTAAAAGAATTTCAGTGGCTACAAGAAGTCATAGGACATAAGATAATTCAGGATATGTGGAGGCATGGATATGTCTATATAAAAAATAAAGATAAAATTCCTATTTCAACCAATGCTTGTCTATGCTATCCAGGTAGTGCTATATAAGAAAAGAGGTTTGAGGTAATGTATGTCCATTGATGGCACTTAAAGAAGCTGAAAGATGGAGTTAAGCTGGGAAGGATTTGGCTGCTGTTATACCAAACTGAGATCTGGTTGTGTAATGGTTAAGGCATTTGGCTGCTAATCAAAATGTCTGTGATTGAAACCCACCAGCCATTCCATGCAAGAAAGATGAGGCAGTCTTCTTCTGTAAAGATTTACAGTCTTGGAAATTTAATGAGGGGTCACTGTGAGTCAGAAGTGACTCGATGGCATTGAGTTTGGCTTTTTTTTTTTTAAATCAGTCTTAGAAATATAGTACGAATAACCCAAGATATGTTGTTATTGTGGAATCCTGATAGTGTGAGGGCAGAAAAATAGGTGGAGACTGACATAAGTTTTACAAATGGGAACAAAATTCCTGAGAAGATTTAAGTTACTAAGCCATTCACTATCCATGTCCACACAGAGAAAAATTCAATCAAAAGCAAATATATCTTAAAGAGTTAGTTGCTACATGTCATTGATTTTTAAGTTACCATATAAATAAAATCTCCGTAATCAAGACGCAATAGACATATACTTTGGCATTCTCACAAGTCTCAAATAAGCCATTTGTATCAACAAAAATGAGGAACTTGGCCTTCTAAAATTCAGTATTCTTTTTTTTTTTTTTTTCCCTGAATTTACTAGAATGTATTACTAAATTTTCATTGCTACCCTTCAAAAGGGTGTTCCGGTTACCTAGTGCCACTCTGATAGGAATATAACACAAATGGGATGGCCTTAACAAGCAGGAGTTTATTCTCTTGAAGTTTGGAGGCTTTAAGTCCCTGTTCAAAGTGCCAGGCTCTAGGGGTTGTGTGAAAGCCCCTCAACTTGGGCTTCAGCTCTGCCTCTTGCTCCTGGCCCACTGAAACTAGAGGCATCTCTTCGTGCAGACAGCTGCTGGCTGCTGAGGCTAACAAGACCAAGGTCGACAAATAAAATGACACAATCCTGATGTTACCAAACCAAATGGCAAGCCATCAATTCAAGTCCATTGAAAGTCCCAAGGTCAGCGGAGCATGGCATGCTGCTGAGCAATGACATGGCTGCATGCAGGGTTCAAGTGTGCCATAAGCTGGAGACCATTTCCAAAACTGTTTCCTATATATGGGAAGCAGACTACATTCCTAAAGCAGCTACTCAGCTGCTTGTGGTAGGTCCCACGATGAAGTTGATGGCCAGTCTCACATGGGGAATAACGGCCAACAGCTGTCCAGCCACACAACCAGGCCCAGCCAAGTTGACACACAAACTTAACCACCACAAGGGGGATCTTTTTACTTAATGATTAGTACTTTGATTTCCATATGCCAATCTACAAAGCTACAAATTAAAAAAAAAAAAAAAAAAAAGATAAATAACTTTTGTACCATAATCTGTCTTACATCAGCTTTACATATCTCTTCCTTAGATTTTTTTTTTTTTTTACTATAGCATTCATCAGCATATCCACAATATATCCTTCTTTCTTCCTCCTTTGGTATAACCAAGGAACCATTCTATTTCTGGGTACATAAGTAAATCCTGATGTTATGCCTTGAGCACTGAGATACAATTCTATTTCTTAATTTTACTATCAGTATTTTTTCATTAAATAAGTAAAAATGTAATAAAGAAAAATGGATATATCATTCATTTATTCTTTGTTATTTAAATGCCACAAATGCAGGTACCAGTCAAGCAAGCTACATTTTTTTTTTTTTCTTTTTTTAATGTGCAAATTGAAGCTACATTCCTTAGGACAAAAAATAACAGTAATTAGGCAAAAACATATTCTGTCCTAACATTCATCAATATGTTAACTTGAGTTTAAAGGATTTAACAATATATAGAGTTGCAAATCTTATTATTTTATAGAGGAACAAAAAATTATCTCTTGAATATGCCATAATTCTTAATAATTTCCTTAATGCTATAAATATTTAGCTTAATCTGTAGAACCCTGATATAGTTGCAGTAATTATTAGTTGTAAATAAATGTTTCAATGAGGACAAGGAGAAAATTTCAGAAAGAAATAAATTACAAAAAAAGCACAAACATTTTGATAAGATGTTTATTGAGAAATATAAACACAGGAAAAATTATTTTTTCTATTGGTTTGTTAAATGGGCAGACTTAAGATTTGGGAACTGACAGGAAGAGTAGTCCACAAAATTATTCTAAACCCCTATAAAACAGTGAACTAAATGTCAGTAAGAAAAGAAAAACTCTAACATTAATAGTATATAAAATCTAGACTAGTGAGATGGACATAAAACTAGGATTCTGGAAGACTCAATTAGCATTTCAAAGCAGGAAATTCCTGAAGTTGCATTCTAGTCTTGGATAGTTGTCATATACCATACAATTTTTTAAAAATTGGTCTTCCACATGAAGCTGATTATTATTATTTGAAACGTTAAAGACACCTTGTAAAAACTTTTGAATTCAACTACTCTGTTAATTCAGTCCCCAGGAATTGACATTTCATTTTTTTTTTTAATACTGATATATGTTTTTTTCAATGGCATTTAAATCAGCAGAAAGATGGAGTTGAGTTTATAATATTAGGAAGGAAACATTTTTGTCTTATTCTATATTTTTAAATGCTATGTACAATAGTCCAAAAAAGGCTTTACAGTTATAGATTAACCAAACAAATCAAAGCATAACTACATAATATAATCAGTTCCAAAATATCTACAACCTTGTCACTCTTTAATTAAAGCACTTAAAAAAGTAACAAGGCCTATATTTCCTGATTTCTACTGTGTTAACTTCTATGTGATTACTGACTTGAAAAGAAATATGGTGGCCTAGTGCCTAAAGCATTTGACTGCTAACCAGAAGGCTGGCGGTTCAAACCCACCAGCAACTCCTCAGAAGAAAGACTTGGCAATCTACTTTGGTAGAGATTGTTGTTGTTATGCACCATCAAGTTGGACCCGACTCATAGGGACCCCTCCTTGGGTTTCTGAGGCAGTATCACTACAGAAGTAGATTGTCCCATCTTCCTTCCAAGGAGTGGCTGGTGGGTTTGAACCACCAGCCTTCTGATTAGCAGTCAAGTGCCTTTAGCCACTAGAGACACTGCCTTGGAAACTCAAGGGGGGCGTCGCTATGAGTCAGATCCGACTGGATGACAGTGAGGTGAGGTAATATACTACCAATTTTATATAAAAATGTTAATGTATTATTGTATTGAGAAGTGGTAAAAATATTTCTAGTTAAATATTTTAATAAAGTTCACAGACCATAATAGCCTATTTAATTGAGCAATCTAAGGGAAACATTGGAAGGATTTCTTCTGAATTACTTTAGTAAATTTAGTGCCTAAGACACCTGACTGCTAAACAGAAGGCTGGAGGTTCAAACCCACCAGTCACTACTTGGAAGGAAGGTTGGGCAATCTTCTTCCTTAGTGATACTACCTCAGAAACCCAAAGAGGGGTCGCTATGAATCTGATCTGACTCCATCGCTCCATCGCACATAACAACAATGTAAGAGACACAGATTAAAAGGTTTGTAAAGTTTTTTTTTTTTTTTTCCCTATTCTGCCAATTTTTTATTACAATATATGACTCTACGTATGTCAATTCAAAGCCCAAGATAGAGGAACCATAAGCCTATACTGGCATGTGAAGTCTTCAAGTTAATCAGGTGGATCAGTTTGCCTCTAATGAGGCATTATAGGCAGAGCATGATATATAACTTAGGGTTTAGAGCCCAAGGGCTTTAGTTTAAAGTGGATTCTGGTTGTAAAAACTTCCAAAGTACAAGACAGATTTCAGGGTAATTATGGTACATTTCTACCATGCATATGTCAGTTTCTCACACAGAAAGGGTCTGCATGTTGCTGTGATGTTGGAAATTAAGCCATTGATATTTTAAATATTAGCAGGATCACCCCTGTTGGACAGTTTCAGTGGAGCTTCCAGACTAGGGCAGACTAGAAGAAGGATATGGTGGTCTTCTTCTGAAAAACTGATCACTGAAAATGAATAGGGTTTATAAGTGCTGGAAGATGACCCCTCAGATAGGAAGGCACTCAGAATACAACTCAGGAAGAGCTGCCTTCTCAAAGTAGAAAACAAACCAAACTTACTGACATTGAGTCTATTCTGACTCATAGCGACCATTCCTTGGGTTTCAGAGATGGTAAATCTTTATAGAAGTAGATTGCCCAGTCTTCCTACTGAGTCAATCTTAATGATGGGGATGGAGTAAAGCTTCCAGGACCTACATCTGTTGAGGTTTCATGACTTAACATGAGAAGAAACAGCTACAAGTATCTACTAATAATTGGAATGTGGAATATACTAAGCATGAATGTAGGGGAAACTGAAGTTGTCAAAAATGAAACAGAACATTTGTGAGGTGAAATGCACTAGTTTTGGCTATTTTGAATCAGACAATCGTATGAGTTAATATGCTGGGAATGACAAATTGAAGAGGAATGGCATTAAATTCATCATCAAAAAGAACATTTCAAGCTCTATTCTGAAGTATAAATTTTTGCTCTCATTTATTGAAAATTTTCTTCTCATTTATGGCATTTTTTTGTGATTATTCCTGCTTGTTGATACAGTTTGAGTTTTTGTTCTCTAATTTTAATGTTTTGGTGCTTTTTTTTTTTTTTTTTTTTGCTAACTGAATGGTAAACAAAAATCATTCCCACACAACCCAACCATAGCTGCCCCTCTTGCAGCCCCACCCACTGAGTGAGGGCCACTAATTGGTTTCACACCAGCTGACCAACAATAGATGGCGACCAATACCGGTTCAACTCACCCTCAACTGCTCTTTACAATCAGCTAACAGAGATCTGTGTTCATACTCTCATTCTTTTATCACACCCACCAGGAGACAGGTAGTGAGTGCCTATGTGCTAATAATTAGCAAATATAGTATCATAGTAACCTGCTCACACTGATATATCAACACAAAGTAAAGAGGGAAAAAATCGTGGGTGAATCACACCAACCTACAACCACAAATTAAACATAAATACAAAAACACCACTGTGTCTTGGAGACAATGGACCATCACAACCCCTCTCACACACACACATGCACAAAAAGATAAAGTAGTCAAAGAAAGGGACCAAGATTCAAATCCAGAAAACACTCTTGAGGAAAAAGCAACATCTAATAAAGACAAAATGAAGAAAATGAAGGTATTTACCTAGTTTTGCAATCTGAAATAACCAAATATGCAATCAAGGTGTATTGATGTTGTTAAGTGCCGTCGAGTC
>NW_006921922.1:870601-879348 GCF_000298275.1 Orycteropus afer afer
ACGCCCGTGCTTACCTTGCTCCCGAAGACCTGGTCCCTCTCGGTAGGGTAACAAGGGAACGTGTTCAGTGCAGATCAGTGAGTAAGCACAAGCCCGCCTTATTGTGTATTGATAATTACTGACAATTGGAATGTAAAAGTGGAAACAAAGAAGAAGCATCCATGGATGGAAAACATGGCCTAGGTGATAGAAATTACACCAGAAACTGCAGGACAGGGTTTTGCAGACCAATAGTTTAACCACTGTAAATATCTTTTTTTCAACAACATAAAGGATGACTATACATGGGAACACCTCCAGATGGAATACATAGGAATCAAATCACCTACATCAATGGAAAGAGGTGATGAAGAAGCTAAATATCGTTAGTCAAAACAACACCAGGAGCTGGCTGTGGAACAAACCATCAATTGTCAAAATGCAAGTACAGGTTGAAGCTGAAGAAAATTAAAACAAGTCCATGAGAGCAAAAATATGGCATTGATCGTATCCCACCTGAATTTAGAGACCATGTGAAGAATAGATTTGAAACATAACACATGACCAAAAACCAGATGACTTGTTGCACGACATCAAAAACATCATACACGAAGGAAGCAAAAGATCACTAAAAAGACAGAAAAGGAAGAAAAGATGAAGAAAAATGGGTGTCAGAAGAGGCTCTGAAACTTGTTCTTGAGTGGAAAATACTTAAAGCCAGTGGAAGAAATGGTGAAATAAAAGAGCTAAAGAGAAGTTTTCAAAGGACAGCTCAAGAAAATAAAGTATTAGATGAAATGTGCAAAGACTTAGAAAACCAAAAGGAAGAACATGCTTAGCATTTCTAAAGCTGAAAGCACTACAGAAAAGAAATAGTACTCAAGTTGCAATACTGATGGATTCTATGGGGATAACCTTAAAAAATAGGCTCCAGAAATTGACTGAATAATCATTGAGATGTTTCACCAATTTGGAAGACAACTTTCTGGTCAGCTGACTGGAAGAGATACGTATTTGTGCCTATTCCAAAGAAAGGTGACATCACACACAAGAAATATTTTGCTTAAGATAATTCAAAAACTGTTGTAGCAGTACATTTATGGGTAACTACCAAAAATTCAATCGATTCCAAAAAGGACTTGTAACAAGTGATATCATTTCTGATTTAAATGGACCTTGGCTAAAAGCCAAGAATACCAGGAAGAAGTTTACCTGTGTTGCATTTATTATGCAAAGGCATTTGGCTATGTAGATCATAAGAAATTATGGATAACATTGTGAAGAATGGGAATTCTTTAAACACTTAATTTTGCTAATGGGGAAATTGTCCATAGACCAAGAGGCAGTAAAATGAACAGAATAAGGGGACATTGAATGGTTTAAAATCATGAAAGATGTGTGTGTCAGGGTTGAATTATTTTATTATACTTATTCAATATGTATGCTGAGCAAATAATCTGAAAGGCTGCACAGTATGAAAAAGAATGTGACATGGATTGGAGAGAGACTCATTAACAAACTGCAATATGCAGATGACAGGGCCTTGCTTGTTGAGGGTGAAGATGACTTTAACCACTTACTGATGAAGATCAAAGACTACAGCCTTTAGTATGGGTTACACCTCAACATAAAGCAAATGAATATCCTCACAACTGGACCAATAAGCAACAATTGATGGAGAAAAGATTGAAGTTGTCAGGGATTTCACTTTACTTGGATCCACAATCAAAACCCATGGAAGCAGCAGTTAAAATCTGACAACATATTGCACTGGGCAACTCTGCTGCAAAAGATCTCTTTAAAGTATTAAAGAGCAAAGGTGTTATTTTGAAGACTAAGATGTGCCTGACCCAAGCCATGGTATTTTGAATTGTCTCATATGCATGTGAGAGCTGGACAAAGAATAAGGAATACCAATGAAGAGAATTGATGTCTTTGAATTTTGATATTGGTGAAGAATACTGAAAATACCATGTACTACCAGGAAAAAAAAAAAAAAAAAATCTATCCTGGAAGAAGTGCAGCTAGAATGCCCCTTAGAAGTGAGAATGGCAGATTTTGTCTCACCCACTTTGGTCAAGGGACCAGTTCCAGAAGAAAGATAACATGCATGCTAAAGTGGAGGGTCAGCAAAAATTGAGAAGACCCTCAATGAAATGGATTAACACAATGGCTGCAATTATGGGCTAAAACATAGAAAACGTTATGAGAATGGCTCAGGACTAGGTACTGTTTTGTTCTGTTGTCAGTAGGGTCACACTGAGTCAGAACCATGTTGATGGCACCTAACAACAACTACAAAATTTTATAGCCACATAACAGCAGAATGGTTAAGATCATTATCTCTTGAACTAGATTCCTTGGGTTGAAATCCAGTCTTGATTATCATGAGTAGCAATATACTCATGGAAATATATTTATTCTACTTATTCTCTCTGTAATTTAGTTTCCTCCTTTTTGAAATACTAAATATATCATAGGTGGATTAAATGCATTAATGCATGTAATATGCCTAGAGCATAATAATTTTTCAATTATTAAGAATCAGCAAGAATATTATTATACTCATACAATATACAGCATATTGTATATCATTATACATTTGGACTTACATGTTATTCTGATAGTAGTTATCACATTAAAGAGCTCTGGTGATACAGTGGTTAAAGCACTTGACTGTTAACCAAAAGATCAGTAGTTTGAACCCACAAGCTGGGTCCGTGGAAGAAAGATGACACATTCTTCTTCTGTAAAGATTTACAGGCTTGGAAACTTAATGGGGTCACTATGAGTCAGAATTGACTCGATGGCAGTGAGTTTGTTCTGGTTGTAGTTATTATATTATATTTAAAAATACATTCTTAAAGCCCACAATTTTAAAGAGTATAATACAAAAAGTAGAAAACAAGCTAATCACCTTTCAACTCCTTTTAAAAATATCAATGTGTGTTGTGCTAAAAATCAAATGCTGTCTGTGCAAGGAAGGAATATACTTTATTTGATAAAAATCAAAGAAGGTCAAAGAAATTGAGATAGATGACCCACTACTAAACAGGCATTACATAAGCATTATTAAAAGGACAGGAGATAAATCACCACAGATAAATTAAGTTTTTTAAAAAAAGTCTACTTTTTGGCTTTAGTTTTAGGAAAAAAAAAGTGGTTATAAAGTGGTTATAATTTGTTAGAATGAAGAACAGTTGAGAGAGGGATTATTTTTTTATTATTATGACAAAAAAAAAGATTATAAAGAAGGGTGAAATTTGACTATACCATATTACATGTACAATAATTTAATCTTTCTCATAATGGAAGAAAACACAGAAGAAAGTTCACAAGACAGCAATAAAGTGTAATTAACCATTATGTGAAATTAGAGTATGGGAATATTCATTGATAAGTGATTCTCAAATCTGACTGCAAATTAGAATCACTAAGGACCTTTGTGAAAACACTACTTTTTAAGTCTGTCTCAAGTTTCTGCTCTATTAGTCTGTCTAAGCACACAGGCATCACTATTCATATTCAAAGTTTTTCAGCTGGTTCTAAAATGTATACAAGCATATTTGGTAGATATTGTAGGTTCAATTCCACACCACTGGAGTAAAGTTTAGATTGCAATAAATTAGTCACGCAAACATGTTGGTTTCCCTGTGTATATAAAAGTTACCTTTATGCCAATTTGTCTCTCCTTGCCAGGAGCAAAGAAGAATGAAGAAAATCAAAGATACATGGAAACAATTAGTCTAAGGGGCGAGTGGACCATGTGAGCCTCATCCTATCTGACCATGAGACCAGAAAAAAGTAATGGTGTTCAGCCACCACTGTTAACTACTCAAAAAGGGACCATGCAAGAGATTATGGATAGAATGGGAGAACAGAGTTTCAGTAAGATGGCAGAATAGGCAGAAAGAATGCACAGACCCTCTTCAATAAAGAAAAAGGGAACCAATTAACACAGATACAGAAGATAATCCTGGAGTCCTGTGCTTTGAAGAGAAGGATACAGAAGAGGACTAAACTCCAACTAGTAAAAGAATTCTCATGAAAACACCAAAAAAGGAGACATATGGAGCTGCAGTCTGGCAGCGATCCTGATGGCACAGACAGCTTGGATATTGCCAAGTGGTGGTAGCACCTAAGAATTAACCTGAAAATCATCCCTGCTAGCCAGGCACTGCACAGAGGACTGCTCTGGTGGCTGGTGAATAAAAGGGGAAACAACAAAGAGGAAGGTGGGCTGAACTGTGGAATTTTGCCTGTCCAGAGGGTGCAGCCATTTTGAATGTTTACAAGCAGTTTGACCATTTTGGATATTCAAAGTGATAGCATTCTCCCAGATTCCAGGTACTTCAGAACAGGGTCCACTTGCCAGGAACTGCAAGGACATTTCAGAGGCGGACAACTGGAAAGGTGTGACATTCCCCTTGTTACCCTTATACCCCACATCCTCTTGGTGAACAGAGGTGTGGTGACCCATCACTCCCACCCACCTTCTGGGCCAGCAGGAATTACACCCCAGTCTGCATGCTCAGAGAGAGCCTAGGTGCCCTGCCCCACCCTGTCCTGATTTTTTTTTTTTTCCAGTTTTCATTTTTTTTGTCTGTTTTAAAACCAATATTATTACAATTACTTTTGTCCTTTTACTATTATTCTTTATTCTTCCCCTCCAAGGATCAAGTTTTCAGCTTTTTTTCTTTGCCATATTCCTGGATACAATTTCTTTTTTTCTTTCTCATGGTTAACCCTCTTCCTTGTATTTCTTTTTACATTTATCCCACTTTTTTTCCTTCATTATTCTCCTTCTCTACCTTTTTTTCTCTTATTGCCCTCTCTCCAGATATTGGGGGGTCCCCCACCTTTTTTCTGTTTTTTGGTTACTGTTCCTGTGTGATTTCATGGTGTGTTTCTGGTTCATTTGCTATTACTTTTTTGATGGTTATTCAATTGTTAATTTTATCTAACTGAGTGGAAGACAGCAACAATCCACATATAACAAAACTACACTCACACCTTTTGCAGCATCACTTACTGAGTAAGAGCCACAATTTACTTTCCACCAACTGGCCAACAATAAATAAACACCAAGAAAAGCTTGACTCACTCTTGGCTGCTCTTCACAAACAGTTAACAGATAACATACAACAATGTCACAATGTCATGGAGACAACAGATCATCACAGTCCATACAAAGAAGCAATATAAAGTGGTAGAAACAAGGGAGCAGGATACAAACCCAGAACACAACCCTGAAGAAGCAGCAGCATTGGAGCTCTCTGATAAGGAATTCAAAAGAATTGTATTTAGGTCTCTTCAAAAGATTGGTGACAGACCAAGGAAAACACAGACAAAACCCTAGAAGAATTTTGGAAGAGAATACAAGAAATAAATAAATAAATGAAAAATTAGAAATGATTCAAAATCTACAGATAGAAATCCAGAAGATTAATACTATATTGTCAGAAATAGATAGCACATTGAAAGGGCAAAGAAGTAGAATTAATGCAATGGAAGACAGAATTAATGAGATTGAAGACAAATACCTGAATACTTGTTTGGAAAGTGATCAATCAGGAAAAAAAAAAAAAAGAAATCAACACAAAATGAAAAAAGCCTGAGGTTCATGTGGGATATCATCAAAAGGAATAATCTACATGTCATTGGAATTCCAGAACAGCAAGAGAAAACTAAAACCATTGAGAAAATTGTCCAAGTTTTGTTGGAGGAGAACTTCCCTGATATGATGAAAGATGAGGATATATCCATTCAGGAAGTCCAACAAACCCCAAACAACACAGACCCCAAAAGAAAATCACCAAGATATATCATCAAACTCATCAAAAACAAAGATAAAGAAAGAATCCTGAAAGCACGGAAGAAACAAAAAGTTACTAACAAAGGACAGCCAATAAGAATAAGCTCTGATTTCTCAGCAGAAACCATGCAAGTGAGAAGGCAATGGGATGGTATATATAAAACCCCACAAGAGAAAATTACCAACCAAGAATTATATACCTGGCAAAATTGTCCATTGAATATGATGGTGAAATCAGGAGATTTCCAGGTAAGCAAAGACTAAGGGAATTTGTTAAAACCAGACAAACCTTACAAGAGACACTAAAGGGAGTCCTTTGAACAGAGAACCAAAAATAGCAAACAAAAACCGACCATTAATACACAAGATGACATAACCCAGAAACTACAGCAATGGACATATCCAAAGTAAAATAAGCTTATAAGATTGTAAACAGGGAACCAGGCACAACAATTGGCAAGTGAGGACAACTACAAACTAAAAAGGGGGAAAATACTGTGTAGTAACAGAACTTCTAAATGCTGAGGAAGTAAATAGAGTTGCAAGATAGAATAGACTGTTCTAAACTTGGGGAGAAAACTATAAATCACAGGGTATCCTCAAAGAGAAATGATAAACCTTCACATCACAATAAAAAAGAGGACAGCACAAATATTCATCAAATACTAAAACAACAGCAACAAAAGAAATGATAACACGATTCGTAAACATAATGAGCTCAGCACAGAAAATAATTTGGAACAAAGAAACCAGGAAATGAAAAAACAATAATAAAATGACCAAAGCCAATTGATACTTGTCAATAATTACACTGAATGTTAATGGATTAAATGCACCACTAAAGAGACGGAGAGTTGCAGATTGGATAAGAAAACAAAACCCATCAAAATGCTGTCTAAAAGAGACACACATTAGAGATAAAGACAAAAATAGACTAAAAATCAGAGGTTGGAAAAAGATATATCAAGCAAATGGCAACTGTAAAGAACAGGAGTGACAATATTAATTTCTGATCAAATTGACTTTAAGACACAGATCATCATATGAGACAAGGAAGTACATTATAGAATGATTAAAGGATCAATTGAACAAGAAGATTTAACCATAATAAATATCTATGGGCCCAAAGAAATAGCCCAAAATACATAAATCATACTTAAAAAGAGTTGAAAAGCCAAATAGATGACTCCACATTCATAAGGGGAGACTTTAATACACCACTTTTAATGAAAGATGGAACAAGTGCAAAGAAACTCAACAAAGATGCAGAAAAGCCAAAGCATACAATCCATCAACTTGATATTATAGACATCTACAGAGCACTTCACCCAACAACAGCACAATATACATTCATTTCCAGTGCACATGGAACATTTTTCTTGATAGACTATAATTTAGGCTGTAAAACAAGCCTTCATAAATGTAAAAGTATTGAAATACTGCAAAGCACCTTCTCAGATCTAATGCTATCAAATTAGAAATCAACAACAGGAAGATCAATGGAAAAATAGTAAACAGATGGAAGTTGAACAACATTCTCCTTAAGAAAGACTAGGTAAGAGAAGAAATCAAAATTGAAGTTAAAAAATTCCATGAATCAAATGAGAATGAAAACACAACATAACAAAATTTTTGGGACAAAGCAAAAGTAGTGATCAGAGGCCAATTTTTAGCAATAGATGCACAGAAGAAAGAGCCAAAATGAACACTTTAAACCAATATCTCCAACAATTAGAAAAAGAACAGCAAGAAATGCCTACAGTCACCAGACGAAAGAAAATAATAAAGAATCGAGCAGAAACCAATGAAACAGAAAACAGAAGGGCATTGTTGTGTTGTGTTGTTATGTGCCATCAAGTCGGAACCGACTCACAGCAACCCCTCCTTGGGTTTCTGAGGCAGTATCACTATGGAGGTAGATTGCCCAACCTTCCTTCTGAGGAGTGGCTGGTGGGTTTGAACTACCAGCCTTCTGGTTAGCAATCAAATGCCTTAGGCACTATGCTACTTGAGCTCCAGGAAGGTCAATAGAAAAAATCAACAAGACAAGAAATTGTTTTTTTGAGAAGTTTAATAAAATTGACAAACCACTGGCAAATTTAACAAAGGGAAAGTGGAGAGAATACAAATAACACGAATAAGAAACAAAATGGGTGACATCACAACACAACCAATTGAAATAAAAAGAATGGTATCAGGATAGTATAAAGAACTGTACTCCAACAAATTTGAAAATCTGGAAGAAATGGACAAATTTCTAGAAACACACCATTTACCTAAACTAACACAGACTGATGTGGAAAAGTTGAACAGATCCATAACAAAAAATGAAATTGAACGGGTCATCAAAAAATTACCAAGAACAACAACAACAAAAAAATGTCTTGGCCTAGACAATATCAACAGAGAATTTTACCAAACATTTGCTGAAGAACTGACACCATTCCTACTCAAACTTTTCCAAAACATAGAAAAGTATGGAATCCTCCCTAATTCATTTTATGAAGCAAGCATAACCTTGATACCAAAACCAAGCAAATACATCACTCTAAAAGAAAGCTACAGACCAATATCCCTCATGAATGTAGATGCAAAAATCTTCAAAAAATCCTAGCCATTAGACTCCAAAAACACACCAAGATAGTCATTCATTATGACCAAGTGGGGTTCATATCAGGTATGCAAGGATGGTTCATTAGAGAAACAATCAATGTCATCCACCACATAAATAAAACAAAAAAATAAACCACATGATCATATCAATTTATGCAGATAAGGGATTTAATAAAATCCAACAATAATTCCTGATCAAAACTATCAACAAAACAGGAATAGAAGGAACATTCTTCAACATAATAAAGGAGTTCTGGTAGCATAGTGGCTAAGACACTTGCCTGCTAACCAGAAGGCTGGCGGTTCAAACCCATCAGCCACTCCTCGGAAGGAAGGTTGG
>NW_006921922.1:880053-890946 GCF_000298275.1 Orycteropus afer afer
ATCACTAATTTCATATGGGAAGGAAAGAGACCTTGAATAAGCAAAGCACTACTGAAGAAGAACTAAGTAGGAGGTCTCACACCACTGGATCTCAAAACCTACTATATAGCCACAGTAGTCAAAACTGCCTGGTATTGGTTTAATGACAGATATATAGACCAATGGAATAGAATTGAGAACCCAGAAATAAATCCATTGACTTATGGTCAGCTGATATTTGATAAAGGGCTAAAATCTATTAAATGGGGAAGATAATACTTTTTTAGTAAATGGTGCTGGCAAAACTGGATATCTATTTGCAGAAAAATGAAACAAGATTCATACATCACATCATACACAAAAACTAACTCCAGATGGATCAAAAACTTAAATGTGAAACCTAAGACTATAGAGTTCCTCAATGAAAAATTAGGGGCAAATATAGGGGCCCTAATATATGGCATACATAGGCTATCAAGCATAACCCAAAATGTACAAACAACAGAAGAGAAACTAGAAGAATGGGACCTTCTAAAAATTAAAGTTTTATGTGCTTCCAAAGACTTCTCCAAAAAACTCAGAAGAGAACATACAGATGTTTTGTGAAAAAAATATTTGGTAATGACATATCTGACAAGGGACTTATCTCTAGAATTTCACCCAACCCCTAGACCCTGGCACTTTGAACATGGATTTAAAGTCTCCAACTGTAAGAGAATAAACTGCTTGTTAAGGCCACCTCATTTATGGTATATCCCTGTCATAGTGGCACTAGATAACCAGAACATAGTGCCAAAAGATGAGCCCCTCAGGTTGGAAAGCGCTAGTAACATGATTAGGAAAGACCTACCTCCTCAAAATAAAGCCGACCTTAAAGATGTGTATAGAGTAAAGTTTTCAGGACCTCCATTTGCTGATGTGGGGTGTCTTAAAATGAGAAGAAACAACTTCAAATATCCATTAATAATTGGAATATGGAATGTACAAAGTATGAATCTAGGGAAATAGGAACTTATCAAAAATGAAATGGAACACATAAAAATCGATATCCTAGGCACTAGTGAGCTGGAATGGACTGGTTTTGGCCATTTGGAATCAAACAACCTTATGATCTATTATGCCAGGAATGACAAATTGAAAAGGAATGGTGTGGCATTCTTCATCACAAAGAATGTTTCAAGGTACATCCTGAAGTACAATGATGTCAATGATAGAATAACATGAGGAAGACCAGTTAATACTGCTATTATTCAAATTTACACATCAACCACCAAAGCCAAAGATGAGGAAATTGAAGATTTTTACCAACTTCTACATTATGAAATTGATTGAACATGCAATCAAGATGTGTTGGTTAGCACAGGTGATTGGAATGCAAAAGTTGAAAACAAAGAAGAATCACCAGTAGTTGGAAAATACAGTCCTGGTCATAGAAACAATGCTGGAGGTAACATGATAGACTTTTGCAAGACCAATGACTTATTCATTGCAAATACCTTTTCTCAAAAATAAAAACGACAGGTATACACATGGACTTATCCAGAAAGAGTAAATAGGAATCAGACTGACTACATCTGTGGCAAGAGACAATGGAGATGCTCAATATCATCAGCCAAAACAAAACCAGGAGGTGGCTGCAGAATAGACCCTTACCTGGTCATATGCCAGTTCAAGTTGAAGCTGAAGACAATGAGAAAAAGTCCATGAGAGCCAAACTATGACCTTAATTATATCCCTCCTGAATTTAGAGATCATCTAAAATATAGACTTGATGCATTGAACAATAATGACTGAGAACCAGAGGAACTGTAACATGGCATCAAGAACATCATCCATGAAGAAAGCAAATTCATTTAAAAAGAAAAGAAAGGAAGAAAACACCAAAATGGATAACAGAAGATACTCTGAAACTTGCCCTTGAACAGAGAGTAGCTAAAGCAAATGGAAGAAGTGACAGGATAAAAGAGCTGAACAGAAGATTTCAAAGAGCAGCCTTGAGAAGACAAAGTCAATTATTATAATGAAATATGCAAAGACATGGAGTTAGAAAATCAAAAGGGAAGAATACACATGACATTTCTCAAGCTGAAAGAACTGAGGAAAAAATTTAAGCCTCAATTTGCAATATTGAAAAATTCCAATGGATAATATATTGAATAATGCAGGAAACATCAAAAGAAGATGGAAGTGTCACTAAACCAATAAGAACTGGTAGATGATCATCCATTTCAAGAGATGGAATGTGGTCAAGAATCAATGATATTGACGGAAGAAGTCAAAGCTACACTGAAGGAAATGACAAAAAACAAGGCTCCAGGAATTGACAGGATACCCGTTGAGATGTTTCATCAGATGCCACACTGGAGGCACTCACATGGCTCTGCCAAGAGATTTGGAAGACAACAACATGGCCAACTGACTAGAAAAGATCCATATTTATACCCCGTCCAAAGAAAGGTGATCCCACAGAATGTGGAAATTATAGAACAATACTACCAATATCACATGCAAGTAAAATCTTACTGAAGATAATTCAAAAACAGTTGTAGAAGTATATTGACAGAGACCTTCCAGAAATGCAAGCTGGAGGTGGAGTAAGGGATATCATAGCTGGTGTCAGATGGATCTTGGCTCAAAGCAAAGAAAAGCAGAAAGATGTTTACTTATGTTTTATTGCCTTTGCAAAGGCATTTGATTATGTGGATCAAAACAAAAATGTAGATAGCATTGAGATGTTGGGAATTCCAGACACTCAATTGTGCTGATGAGGAACCTGTACTTGGACTAGGAGGCTATCAGTTAAGCTGAACAAGGGGATACCGCATGGTTTAAATCAGGAAGGGGGTGCATCAGGGTTATGTCCTTTCACCATACTTCTTCAATCCGTATGCTGAGCAAATATTCTGAGAAGCTGGATTATATGAAGAAGAATGTGGCATCAGGATTGGAGGAAAGCTTGTTAACAACCTGAGATATGCATATGACACAACTTTGCTTGTTGAAAGTGAGGATGACTTGGAGAACTTACTGATGAAAATTAAAGACTACAGTATGAAGTATGGATTACACATCAATATAAAGAAAACAAAAGTTCTCACAACTAGACTAATAAGCAGCATCACAATACATGGAGAGAAGATTGAAGTTGTCAAAGACTTCATATTACTTGGTTCTACAATCAACGCCAATGGAAGAACCAGATAAAACATCAAAAGACATATTGCTGTGGGCAAATATGTTGCTAAAGACCTCTTTCAAGTGCTGAAGAGCAAATATATCTCCTTGAAGACTAAGATGACCCAAGCCATGATATTTTCAAACACCTCCTATTCATGTAAGAGCTGGACAGTGAATAAGGAAGACCAAAGAAGAATTGATGCTTTTGAGTTGTGGTCTTGGCAAAGACTGCTGAAAGTAGTGTGGACTGCCTAAAGGATGAACAAATCTATCCTGGAAGAAGTACAGCCAGAATGGTCCTTGAAATTGACCATGGCCAGACTCGCCTCACCTACTTTGGTCATGTTGTTAGAAGGGACCATACACTGGAGAATGATGTCATGCTTGGTAAAGTGGAGGGTCAACAAAAAAGGGGAAGGCCCTCAATGAGATAGATTGTCACAGTGGCTACAGTGGTAGACTCAGGTAGGGATCATGAGGCTGGCACAGGACAAGGCAGTAATTTCTTCTGTTGTGCATAATGTCGTCATGAATTGGAGATGACTCGACAGCACATAACAACAACAAGAAACAACATACAGCTGCTCTCATTTTTAAATTATTTTCAGCAAGGTTTTACTTGCATATGATATTAATTATGTTGTTTGATAATTTCCACATTCTGTTGGATCTTTTCTTGAATGGCACAAATATTTGTCTCTTCCAGTTAGTTGTTAGGTAGCTGTCTTCCAAATACTTGACATCATCAAGTAAGCCCTCCAGCACCGTATACATTTGCTTAAATATATCAATGAGTATTCTGTCAATTCCTGGAGTCTTGTTTTTTGCCCATTCCTTCAGTGCAGCTTGGATGTCTTCCTTCAGCACCATTCTTTCTTGATCATATACTACCTCCTGAAATAGTTGACCATTGGCAAACTCTTTTTGGTACAGTGATTCTGTGTGTTCATTCTATCTTCTTTTGATGATTCCTGCATCACTCAATATTTTGCCCATAGAATCATTCAATATGGCTGCTTGAGGTTTGAATTTTTTATTCAGTTCTTTCAGCTTCAGAAATGCCAAGTGTCTTCTTCCCTTTTGTTTTTCTAACTCTAGATCTTTGCACATTTCTTTATAATGGTTGACTTTGTTTTCTTGAGCTGCCCTTTGAAATCTGTTCAGCACTTTTATTTTGTTATTTCTTCCATTTGCTTTAGCTGATGTACACTCAAGAACAAGTTTTAGAGTCTGTTCTGACATCAATTTGCTCTTTTTTTTTTTCCTTTTCTGCCTTTTTTTTTAATGACCATTTGCTTTCTTCTTGTACCATGCTCTTGTAAAACTCATCTAGTCTTTCATAATTGGTGTCCAATGTCACCAGTGTAGCATTCAGATGATCTCTAAATTCATGTGGAATATAATCAAGGTCATATATTGGCTCTTATGGACTTGTTTTAATTTTCTTCAGCTTCAGTGTCAGCTTGATATCAACAAGTGATGCTCTGTTCCATGGTCAGCTCTTGGCCTTGTTTTGACTGAAGATATTGAGTTTCTTCATTGTCTCTTTTCACAGATGCAGTTGATATGATTAGTATGCATTCTCACTCATGAGGTTGTGCATAGTTTATGTTGTTGAAAAGCATATCTGCAATGAAGAAGTCATTGGTCTTGCAAAACTCTATCATGAGGTCTCTGGTATCGTTTCTAATACCAAAGCCATGTTTTCCAACTATCGATGTTTCTTCTTTGCTCTTTGTAAACAAAATAACAACAAACAATATATCTAAAACAAACGTACAATACCTCTCATAACGATTTTTATTAGAAATATGATAGTGCTTGCTATGAGGTATATTTAAAATGACTGCCTTTGTGGATAAGGCATCAGAAGTGAAGAAGAGTAGGACAAGTACATCTGTAAAACTACTTGAAATTTAAAATTGGATAATTTTACAAACAAATTTTAATTACATTAAAAAAAAAAAAGAATCAATTAGTCAGGTGACTCTGACTCTGTAAAAAATATGGTTAATCTAGTTTTGAGTTAATCCTATTTTCTAAGAATTTTATGTCTTTACCAAGATACTGCCTTATGACCCAGTCTTCCTTGCCTTAAGTTCTCATCAATAGAATCAGTATTTGGTTTCCAAGAGTCTTCATCTTTGTAGCTCCTACCAATATGTGGGAATCCTGTTTTCAGATAAAATGGATGTTACAAATTCTCCTGAGTATTCAAATTGTCTTGGAAATTTGACCAGTATCTTTTCTTCCTGTTTACAGAATAAGAAGCTTGGAACAAGCTTAATTAGAACAAGCTTAATTAGAACTAATTCCACAGAGAAGAATAAGAGACATGCCTCTCTGCTACTCTTCTAAATGTTTTTGTTGTTGCTGTTGTAGGCTGCCATGTAGTTAGCCCCTAAGTCATAGCAACCCCATCGGAATGGCATCTGGCTGTTTTGAATAGAAGTTTTCAAGTCCTCTTAGCTGAAAACAGATGCATATTTGGAGGATCTACGTCCTTGACTTTATCCTACTTGTCAATGTCCCCTAAACCAAAGCCCAAACCCCCTGCCATTCTGACTCATAGCAACTCTATAGGACAGAGTAGAATTTCCCTATAGGGTTTCCAAGGCTGTATATCTTTAAGAAGTAGACTGCCTTGTATTTCTCCAATGAAGCAGCTGGTAGATTAGAACTGCTGATCTTTTGGTGAGCAGCTGAATGCTTTAGTTATGCTCCACCAGAGATCCTTCTGTCTATGTCTCAGTCCACATAAACTCTGAGCAATGGATTGTTGTTGGCACTTAGAATCGGAAACTATTTTTGAACTCTTTTGCTGGTTGAGGTTCCTCTCTCCATTCATTCACTCTGTTAGTCAATCCTTCTTTATCCAATCATTCATGATTCATTTAACACACCATTCCAGGCAAGTTTTTATTGTCAGATCTCACCACCTGCCATATCCTTTTTAAAAGACTGTCTACAAAATTTCTGTCTCTATGACACCTGCTTGTTGTCTGAAAACCCAGAAGCTAGCTCTCAGCTGATTTTACTGTTTGAATTGAGTTTTATCATTTTCTCCTACCAGTATTTGCAATTCTTCTTCCACGGCCCATTTGTTAAAGTCTTTCTAGATTTAGGATATCATCATTACAATGAGAATCATATTAACTTGTGTGCCTGCAGAGGGAAAGGTTGAAAATATAATCTTGAAGCTTATTCTAGCTTCAAAAATATTTGTTTCTAAATTTTATTGGTCTTCTCCAACATGTTGTTGTTTTTGTTATGTGCCGTCGAGTTGGACCTGACTCATAGTGACCCTCCTTGGGTTTCCGAGGCAGTATCACTACGGAAGTAGATTGCCCCATCTTCCTTCCGAGGAGTGGCTGGTGGGTTTGAACCGCCAGCCTTCTGGTTAGCAGTCAAGTGCCTTAGCCACTATGCTACCAGAGCTCCATAGCTTACTACAAAACTATACTATACTAAAAAGTAACACAGAAGCAAAGAAATGTTTAATGCCTCTGACAATAGCAATCAACAGAATAAACATTTTGTGAAATATTTCCAACTGCTATTATTTGATCACTACTGAGGAACTAACATCCAGTAATAGACAGAAAAGGTTTTTACCAATTAAGCTCTTGAACAAAGAAAGCTCATGGATTTTCAGTGGGGAAATAAGAGACATATCGTTGGCTCCTTTTTATATCTTGCATGTACATTAATGAGCCTTGTTCCCTGGTCCTTATGAATATAAAACTCTCTTTGCTTTGAATGTTCTTCCTTGTTCCTAGGCTACTGTTGGAACTTTGCCTGGGAAAGGACACAGAATGAGACTCCTGCATCACACATCTTTGGGAATAGATGGTCTCTCTCGTACACACTTTTTCTATGTTCCACTATGATCAACACATTTCTAACATTATAGACTCATTTCTTTCTTTTTTTACTCAGATATTTTCAGAGATTACATTTTATGTAGATTTTCAATTTTTTTTTCCAACTTTTATTGGGACATTTCTACTATGTGACAATTGTATGCTTTCAAAGGAGTTCTTGCTCTTGTTAGCTACAGTCAAGTCACCAAGATGGTTGGTGGCTGCTGCACTTTAAGTGCATTAAGTTAATACATTGGATTGAAATTGAACCCAAAATCCTTTATGCAAGGTAAGAATCCCTCCACTGGGCCATCAATGACATCTGCAGAGAATTTTCTGTAGAGTAGAATTGCCCATGTGGTTTTCTTAGATGTAATTTTTATAGAACAGATCACCAGGCCTTTATCTCATGGAGCTTCCGGTGGGTTCAGACTATCAATAATTTTATTAGGAGATGAATGCTTAGCCATCATGCCATGATGGCTCAGAGAAGTTGTACTTCTAAAGTAGCTAATAAAATCCATTGACTTCAAGTTGATTCTGACACATAACAACCTTCTAGGATAGAGTAGGAGTGCTTCATAGAGTTTCCAAAGCTGTCATTTTCACTGAAGCAAACTGCCACATCTTTCTGAGAAGCTGGTACATTCGAACCACTGACATTTTTTCAGTTAGCAGCCAAATATTTAACCAGTGCACCACCAGGACTCCTTTTGCAAATAGCAAAAGGCATTCTGGTACATCAAACATAGTAGTTTGAGTTCCTCATCTTTCGACCATCTTATCTGCCTGTACTATTAGATGTTTCAAAAGCTAACATTCAATTTCCCTACTTCCCTGATGTCCAAGTATCCAAGTTCTGGCCAATGAAACAAAGTTCTATTCTGTCTTTTCTCCTGCCTCCTTCTCTATGCTGACCCACCCATGATAAATCTACATGTGCACAAGTCATTGTAAAAATGGAACAGGAGGGTAGGAGAATAGTTCCATGATGGCATTATTTAGCATGTAAAAAAAAAAAAAAAAACCTCATTGCCATTGAGTCAGATCCAACTCATAGCGACACCTCGTAGGGTTTCCGAGGTGGTATCATTACAGAAATAGATTGCCCAACCTTGCTTCTGAGGACTGGTTCATGGGTTTGAACCACCAACCTTCTGGTTAGCAGTCAAATGCCTTCAGCAGAGCTCCCATTTAGCATGTAGTGATAGTTTAAATGTTGGCTGGAAATACTTGTTTATTTATAGTTACAGAACATAGTCCATACATTCAAATGTAGTCTGGTATAGAAATCAGTTAGCCGCAGGGATCCAGGTGAGGAGAGAGAACCCAGGCATGCCCAAAGCAGCAGGGCATGAGAGCAAGAAAAAGGGCATTAAAAGGCAGAAACTCAGACAGAGGAGCAGTCAGCCACGGGGACCCAGGTGAGGAGAGGGAAATCAGGCATGCCCAAAGCAGCAGGACAGGAGAGCAGGAAATAGGGATTAAAAGGCCTAGGCATCGGGACAGAGGAGGAGTCAGCCACAGGGACCCAGGTAAGGGTGGTAGGAGAGGTTTCCAACAGGGAGACAAACTTGTCTGTCGGTTTGTCCTACCATGGTGACGTAGTGATGTGAGTTTTGAGGTTGAGTCACTGGTGTTTCAAACCCAGGGGGATGTACATGGTGCACAGGTATCAGCCCAGCTTACAAACTGAAACAGACTAGGAAGAAGGAGGAGGCTGCCCACTTCTCAAAGAATTGGCCAGGGAAAACCTTATGAATAGCGAAGAAACACTGTTAGATACATTACTGGGCAACTTTATGAATAGTCTGGTTAGGTTAGAAGGCTCTCAAAATAGGACTGGGAAAGAGCTGCATCATCTGAGTAAACCCAGCCTTAATCCTATGGATAAGGTAAACCTTGTGAGACCTCCATTTGCTGATGTGGATCCACTCAAATGGAAGAGAAACAGCTACAGACATCCATTAATCACTGGAACATGGAATGTATGAAGTATGAATTTAGGAAAATTGGAAGTTGTCAGAAATGAAATGGAACACATAAAGATTGATATCCTCGGCATTAGTGAGCTGAAATAGACTGGTTTTGGCCATTTGGAGTCAGACAACAATGTGATCTACTATGCCGGGAATGACCGTTTGAAGAGGAATGGCATGGTATTAATCATCACAAAGGATGTTTCAAGATCTGTCCTGAAGTACAATGATGTAAGTCATAGGATAATATCCATACGCCTACAAGTAAGACTTGTTAATATGATTATAATTCAAATTTATGCACCAACCACCCAAGCCAAAGATGAGGAAATTGAAGAATTTTATCAACTTCTCCAGCTGAAATTGACCGAATATGCCATCAGGATGTGTTAATTATCACTGGTAACTGGAATGCAAAAGTTAGAAAGAAAGAAGAATCACTGGTAGTTGGAAAATTTGGCCTTGGCAAAAAAAATAATGCTGGAACTCGCATGGTAGAATTTTTCAAGACCAATGTTTTGTTCACTGCAGACACCTTTTTCAACGACACAAATGGTGGCTCTACACGTGGACTTCACCAGATGGAACACACAGGATTCAGATTGACTACCTCTGTGGCAAGAGGTGGTGGAAAAGCCTAATATCTTCAGCCAAAACCAGGCCAGGAGCTGATTGTGGAACAGACCATCAACTGCTCATATGCAAGTTCAACTTGAAGTTAAAGACAATTAAAACAAGTCCAAGAGAGCCAAAATATGATCTTGAATATATCCCTCCTGAATTTAGAGATCATCTAAAGAATAGATTTGATGCATTGAATACCAATGACCGAAAACCAGAAGAATTGTGGGAGGATATCAAGAACATTATCCATGAAGAAAGCAAGAGATCACTAAAAAGAGGAGAAAGGAAGAGAAGACCAAAATGGATGACAGAATAGACTCTGAAACTTGCCCTTGAGTGGAGAGAAGCTAAAGCCAATGGAAGAAATGACAAGATAAAGGAGCTGAACAGAGATTTCAAAGAGGAGCTTGAGCAGACAAAACCAGTTACTATAATGAAATGTGCAAAGATCTGAAGTTTGAATACCAAAAGGGAAGAACACACTCAGCATTTCTCAAGCTGAAAGAATTGAAGAAAAATTTAATCCTCAAGTTGCAATATTGAGAGATTCTATGGGCAAAATATTGAATGATGCAGGAAACATCAGAGATGATGGCAGGGATACACAGAATCAATGTACCAAAAGGAACAGGTTGATCTTCATCCATTTCAGGAAGTGGCATATGATCTAGAACAAATGGTACTGAAGGAGGAAGTAAAAGCTGCAATGAAAGAGTTGGTGAAGAGCAAGGCTCTAGGAATTGACAGAATACCCATTGAGATATTTCAACAAATGGATGCCCCATTGGTTATGCCAAGAGATTTGGAAGACAGCTACCTGGCCAACTGACTGGAAGAGATCTATATTTGTACCAATTCCAAAGAGAGGTGATCCCACAGATTGTGGAAATTTTAGAACAATATCATTAATATTGCATGCAAGTAAGACCTTACTGAAGATAATTCAAAAAAGTTTGCAGCAGTATATTGACAGAGAACTTCCAGAGGTTCAAGCCGGATTTAGAAGAGGATGTGCAACAAGGGATATCATAGCTGTTGTCAGATGGATCTTGGCTCAAGGCAAAGAATACCAGAAAGATCTTGACTTGTGTTTTATTGACTATGCAAAGGTATTTGATTGTGTGGATCATGACAAATTATGGATAACATTGAGAAGAATGGGAATTCCCAAACTCATGATTGTGCTCATGAGGAACCTGTACCTTGACCAGGAGGCTGTTATTCAAATGGAACAGGGGGACACTGCATGGTTCAAAATCAGGAAGGGAGTG
>NW_006921922.1:891988-899829 GCF_000298275.1 Orycteropus afer afer
TTAAAGCACAATGCAGACTCTTTGAAAAGCTGAAAGATCTGTAAAGTGAGATTACCAACTTATACAACAGATCCTTGACAGTTTATGTTTTAGGGAAAATCAACCCATAATGGAAAAAGCCTTGGTTGTCTCACCTGTTTACTCTTCCCTCCAACACAGTATGCATACCTTGCATTTCAGAATTACTTTAGTGCAAGAAGGAATAGCTTTACAGAAGTGTTTCAGAAAAAAAATATCAAAGGTGTATATGTGTGTGTATTTTCTCAAACTTAACACAAAATGTAGATTAAAAGTTCTTGTTGTTATGTGCTGTCGGGTCACACCTGACTCACAGCGAACCTTCCTTGGGTTTCTGAGGAAATATCACTACAGAAGTAGATTGCCCAAACTTCCTTCTGAGGAGTGGCTGGTGGGTTTTAACTGCCAGCCTTCTGCTTATCAGTCAAGTGCTTCAGACACTACACTACTAGAGCTCTCAGTAGATTAAAAGAGATCATATTAAATGTGCCCATACAGGTACGTGGACTGCAACTGCCATATAAGTTAAAACTAATTTTTCTATATGGAAATACAGGTTATGACCTTGGCTCATCCTACAGGCTCATGTTCATCCCATTGCTGACCAGGCAGCAGAGCATCCCTGAGCTAGGTTATTTGAGCAGTTGTCACTTGGAGAAGATTAAAGAGACTAGGGCTTCTCCTCTCTACCTGTATTATTTCTGGCTGGGGAATCACCTCTCGTTAGCAGCTGTTTAAGGAGGAGAGATTTGTAGTAAAAGAAATATATAAGTAGAGGCTGAGGGACTGGGTGGAAAATCTCAACTCCTAATACATGCCAAGATTATTTTTTTGGATCTAAAAATATTGACATATATACTGAAATGCTAAGTTGTTACTTCTGGGAACACAAACACACACAGGGAGAGAGAGAGAGATTTGGTGAATTAGAAAATGACTGAGAGAAGGTTCTACTTTTCTGCCCTTTTATAAATCAAGGCATGACAATGCAAATTAGTATTGACTCAAAAAACACACACTTGCACTCTTGTGGGTTAAAGTTCCAATGGGCAATAATGAGCATGCCTTCTAGCATTTCCTCATTAGATCTTTTTTTTTTTTTTTCTTCCAGTTCTGAGCTCTTTGCATTACAAATTCTAGATTCAATTACTATTAAAATATTCAGGAATTACTATTTTCAGAAAACTGCAACATCTTCAATGTTTTCAATAACACATTGCATAATGACCATCTTTCAGAAATAATTCATTTACCGACTGAAATGTCCCATTTTGAGTCTTGCTATCTAACCTTAAGAAATCACTAACACACTGCAAACAAGAAGAAGCTTCCCAGAAAGCTGTAGCAGTTAATGTCCATGAGACACACTTTCTGAAACAACGAAAAAGGAATTATGTGTTAAAGACTTTCTCACCCAGCACTGAAAACAATAAGTAACTCAAACAACTTCAATTATGGATAATGAAAACAACGACTATATATAGACCACTGCATCATTTGAAAAGGGTTTATACACACATTGCCTCCTACAAAATTTCATTATTCTAGTCAATGTTTTCCCAGATAGCTTACAGAACAGAGTTCCTCAGGGTATCTTACTGCTTGTCAGGCTAAAGAGAAAACGATTTGTGACAGTGGTCAGATTACAAGCTGCAGGAAATAATAGAAAATTTTGCTGAATTTCGTTTTATTCTTAGAAGGAAATGAGACCCCTCACTCAATGTCTAGGCAGCCACTAAATATCTTGATCAGTAACAACGAATATCACTTCTAAAGGTATCAATACATCAACTAGAGGAGCCCTGGTGGCACAGTGATTAAGTGATTGGCCGCTAATCGAAAAGTTGGTGGTTTCACTTCATCAGCCCCTCCATGGGAGAAAGATGTGGCAGTCTGCTTTCTTAAAGATTTACAGACTTGGAAATCTTATGGGACAGTTCTACTGTGTCCTAAAGAGTTGCTATGAGTCAGAATCAACTCAATGCCAATGGGTTAGTTTCGGAGTTTTATATGTCAATTAAGCTGCAAACTTTTTTTCTTGCAACCCAATTACTGACTTTGCAAATTATCTTAGCTAAATTAGGTTTTGGTTTATTTATTTTTTTTTTCCAAACATTTTTTAGACTTGTCAAACTAGAGAAATTTCTGGATTTAGATGTAGATTTTAAAAGCAATTTTACAGATAAAAGTAAAAAGCTCTTGAGGATTCTAATAAGTGAGGCCAATATAAATGTTGGGGAGTGTGAGGGTAGTAAGAGGTATTTTAAAAGCTGTATAAATACAAAGAAGCAAGAAAACAAATAGAATAGTTAGTGGCCAATGGATATTTCAGGTCTGCTTTTAAGACTGGATTTCCAAATTCTTCTCTTAGAGCTATTTCAGAAGAGTACATGAATATTTATACTGTTTTATTTTTCTGCTTCACTATTTTGCTTTTATGTAGAAAACGTATAGACAAAACAAAATCATAATCCAAAGATAACAGGATAAGCTTATTTCATTTTATAAAAATTTTCTCATCCTGTGTTTTGTCCTAGAAAAACAATCCTGTTAATTATCTATTCTTTCTTCTCCTTGACTTGAAATAAAGTAACTTCTATATGCTGAAGGTGTTATATGGCTAATATGGGATATGAGATTTATATGTAATTGAGTAGATGGTTGATATCCCAGATATGTTGTCTGTTCTTCTGGTAGTCAAGAAGTGATAATTTCTGTATTTTTTTAACAAATATTTTTTAGTGTATACTATATTTCAGGCATCATTTTCTAGATTTCTCAGATTATAGCAGTGAATAAGACAGACAAAAACCTCTGCCCTTGTGGAAATTACATTTTGGGCTAATTGGATTAGCCGAGGGAGCTCTGGTAGCATAGTGGCTAAGGCACTTGACTGCTAACCAGAAGGCTGGCGGTTAGCCGAAGAAGCATAATTTGAAACAAACATTTACAGAATATTTATGTGATAACAGGTATTTCCCTGCAGAACACAAATAGAAAAAAATAGTATCTGATTCTTCACATCAAATTTTCAGTCAAAATTCATTTACTATAACTTTCATGTTTATCAATTTTTTTTTAAATTTCAATGTGCATTTAATTCATATTTGTAAATCAATTGTTATGTATCTTAGTCTTAGTACAGTCATACATAGCATTACATATTTATAAAAACATTATCAATAAATTAAAATGCATGGAAACATAACATGTAATGAGCAAGTAAAAACCCAATGGGTAATCTTTTTCCAGCAAAACCTCTGAGAATTTCTTTTTTTTTTTTTTTAAGTTAGGAATGAAGTCCATTTTCAACTATTAGTTTAAATGTCTTCTTAATTATCTGTAAAAATTCTAAATTATATTCTAGCAGAGGAAATGGAAATGGTTGTATGACTTTTGTAATTCAAGGGTAGTATTTTGAAATAAAAATTATTGCATCTTATTGTTGGTATGGATGTTACCATAGTAGAAACATGTGAATAGAAGCTTTCAAACTCCATTAGCTGAGGACTGTTATAAAGGGATCCAGAGAATTCCCCAGAGTAATCTTACTGTCTCTGCTGAATAGAATATTTGTTAAAGTAGTGTGTTCGAGAAGACTGAGTTAAAAATACACGGGCTAAAGAACATTGAAAATGCAATGGACTACAATACTAACCTTGAGCATCCAGAGCCCATGCTCTATGTTTGCTCTGGTACTATTCTGAAACACATTACTACCCCAGGGCAGAATGTAAAAAGAACTACCTGAATTAATATTGCTGAATTTTCTTTTTAAGAAAAAGGTGTGTTAATGCAGTTTTAGCATTAGGACTATGGGGACATCTTTACTAGAAAATATTGATACTTAGTAGAAGCAATTAAGAAGATTAACAAAAGAGTGCTAATTAAATTGTTACATCTAAATCAAGGAGCTCTGGTAGCATAGTGGCTAAGACACTTGCCTGCTAACCAGACGGCTGGCGGTTCAAACCCACCAGCCACTCCTCGGAAGGAAGGTTGGGCAATCCTACTTCCGTAGTGATACTGCCTCGGAAACCCAAGGAGGGGTCGCTATGAGTCGGGGCCGACTCCACGGCACATAACAACAACAACAACAACAAATCATTTTCTGATTCTCTATAGCAAAAATTGATTTCTTTTCAAGAGGAAATACTCTGGTTTCCAATTCCTAAACTGACCTCATGACTTTTTGTACATTAAATAACATTTGTACATAACTGTCTATGAAACCAGAAGCCAAGGAGCAATGGGGAAGTGTCTGAAGTCCAGTCTATGTCTGTGTCTGTGATACAAATCTTCCCTTCGACTGAGTGTCTGCTCCCTTCAGTTCATTGCAATAAGTTGGGGAAAGAAATGGGGAAATGATTATATAAATGTACATCTAGAATTTTATAACTAACAAACTTAGATCATTTTATCATAAACACTAGTATCAAATGAACACATATAGAGAAAAAAATAACAGCTTTGCTTAATATAACATAAATAAAAATATGGTTAGCATATTTTTCAAATACATAGCCAAAAAACATAGTTCTTTGATTTATTTTAAAAAATGTCTTATAAGTGGCTGAATTTGAAATAAAAAATTATATTATAAGTAGTTTCTTGTTCTTACTGGGCTCAAAATCTAGGAGAGAGAGATATATATTCTTGCTAAACTTATTTTTAAAAATGTTATAATATGGGAACCTATTAGAGGGTAGCTAACTTTATCTAGGAGCTCTGGTGGGATAGTTTCTAAGGTATTTGACTGTTAACCAGAAGGCTGGCAGTTCAAACCCACCAGCCACTCCTCAGAAGGAAGACTGGGCAATCTACTTCTGTAGTGATACTGCCTCGGAAACCCAAGGAAGTGTCACTATGAGTTGGAATCGACTCCTTGGCAGTGAGGTTTCTTTTATTTTATTTTGTTTTCTGGTGTTAACACTATCTAGACAGCAGTTACAGGACTAAGAAAGGAAAGAATTAACATATAAATAGGAGACTTATAGATTGATAAGGAAGATACAAGCATTCCTATCTCCAAAAAATAAAAATAAATAAAAATACAAGACAAAGAAAGACATGTTTTTTTCAGAAAAATGTAGGTAGTTCGATATGATCTATCCAGTGGTTTTGAATTGAGCAGATAATAGCTGGAAAACCATTCTTGGGCCATACCGTGGAGTCTTTTCTAACCAAGAACAAAAACTAGAATCTTCTCCAACATGACACCTCATTATAGATTATAATAAGGGGTAATCTTTCTTTATTTAATTGCACAAATAATTTGAATTCATTGCTGTAGAGTCAACTCATGGCAACACCATGTATTTCAGAGTAGCACTGTGCTCCATAGGGTTTTCAATGGTGATAACGGCTAAGTGCTCAGCTGCTAACCATAAGACTGATAATTTGAACCCATCACCCACTCCGTGAGAGAAAAGAACTGTCAATCAGATCTCACAAAGGTTACAACCTAGAAAACCATGGGGGGCACTCTTACCTGTCATATAGGTTCACAGTGAATCAGATTCAACTCTACAAACACATAGCAAAATCTTAAAGAAATAGATTGCCAGATCTTTCTTCTGTGGCACTGTTGGGTGGGTTTGGACTGCCAACCTTTCCGTTACTAGCTGAGTGAAAACTGTTTTACCACCCAGGCTCTTAGCTAAGTAGGAATAAGTATGGAAATACAAAACTAACAATATTTAATCCACATGTTTAAGTTTAGGCTTTGTTGCTTTGCTAAAGAGCATCTCCAGGTCTTGTCTCAGTTTTAGCATCTAATTAAAAGCAGGACAAAAATAGTTATCCTTTACGATTTGTATGAGTATTAAATGATATGTTTATAGTAACTATATAGTGGGAAGATAAATGAGCTGATCTTAGAAAATGTGTTCAAGCTAAAAATACATATAGATATTAGTTGTATATAAAAAACAAAAGTCACTGGTAAAGATGCAAGGTTAGACAGTTCATAGAAAGAAGATGTGATGAAAAGGGAACTGAGTTTGGAACCTATTGAGCTCCCAAATGTAAAAGATACTCAGAGTAAGAGGTATCATCAACAACAAAAGCAAAGTAAGTAAATAAATAAATAAAGTCACCAGGAAACAAAAACAAAAAGGAAACTTAAAAAATATAGATTAGTGAACAATCTGTGAAGACCCTACAAGTGTCGGGGGCACATTTCATACTACCTATTCTAATTAAAGGACTGTCAGGGCTGACTCAACGGCACATAACAACAACAACAACAACAATGGCAAGAATAAAGACTCTCTGGATATGCATATAAATGAGTAAATTATCCTTTGGGGAGTTCCTCCTAGTAATTTAGAGAGGCCTTGCTTCCTAGAGATTTCTGTAGAGAGCAGTATCATCCACTGGTTTTGTTTACTTAAGCACTTGAAATGATCTTATGAATTTCCTTAGGATGAAAGATACCATGGTTGCGGGAGCAGACAAGTTAAGGCCTAACTTCCAAATAAGACACACAGTGCTGGATGTATTGGTTCTCAAAAATGAAAATGTTAGAACCTTGCTCCACATGGGATCTGTATAAGTAGGAGTACACAGTTGAATTTATTTTAATATGGCCCCCAGATGGCTGGTAAACTTATGGTCCCAGACTCTGTTTGGATAATTGAGTCTAGTCCTTTTTTTTGGAAGTATTGCTTCAGAGCAGTCATTCTAACTGGTTTCACTTTCCATGAAAACAGCAGAGTCAGCTTTTCTATTTTGATCAGAGCCTAATAGCAAGCTATAAATGCTTAAAAATCAAAATGCTTAGTGGGAAATTATAACAGTAAGGAAAATGAGTCCAAAACCCTGAGGGTTACCTCTGGTTTGAATTCATAGACGTTTATAGAGAGCATCTGACGAGACAGCAGTTTTCCCTTGATAGCTAGAGGAAAACTGAGTGTTGTGAGTGACATCATATAATCCCAAGACACTTTATTTAGCAACCAGACCCAGAATTGTGTTGGGGTACTTTTATTTGAAACTTCTACAAATTGGTAACCCAGTACGTAGGGAACAGAAGATTCCCCCAAATCTCCATACTGTTGTTGTTGTGTGCTGTTGATTTCTACACATAGCAATCATATAGACTGAGTAGAATTGCTCCATATTGTTTCCCAGGCTAAACTTCACAGAAGCAGATCATCGTTACCTTTTCTCCTGAGAAGCAGCATAGACATTTTGAATGTTTACAAGCAACTTGATCATTTTGGATATTTAAAGAGATATTGCTCTACCAGATTCCAGGGCCTTAAGAACAGATTCTGCTTTCCAGTAACCCCAAGGACCCTCCGGACCCAGACGACTGAAAAGGTGCGACATTCCCTTTGTTATTCTTATACACCACACCCGCTTGGTGAACGGAGTTGCGGCCATCCCCCACTCCTACCCATCTTCTGGACACACAGGAACTCAATCCCAGTCTGTGTGCTCTGTCAGAGCCTGAGTGCCCTGCCCTGCTCTCCCCTGATTTTTCTTTTCCTTTTTCTTTTTTTTTTTTTATTTTTCTCTTTCTTTTTCCTGGTTATTAGTTTGCTTGTTTTTGTCTACCTTAAAATTATTATTATTATTAATACTTTTGTCCTTTTTGCTATTATTCTTTATTTTTTCCCTCCCAGGTCCTAGTTTTCAGCTTTTTCTTTTTCCTGTTAATTATTGAAATTTGATTTTCTTTTTTTCTCATGGTTAATCCCATTCCTTATTTTTGTTTTTGTATTTTTCCCATTTTTTTTTCTTCAGTAGTCTCATTCTCTACCTTTTTTCTCTTAGTATTTCCAAATATTGCAGATTTTCTTATTTTTCCCTTTTTT
>NW_006921922.1:900644-902722 GCF_000298275.1 Orycteropus afer afer
AAAAAAAAAATCAAAACAAAATGAAGAAAGCATAAGTTTCATGTGGGATACCATCAAAAGGAATAACTTATGTTTCATTGGAATTCCAGAACAGGAAAAAAAAAACAAAACCACTGAGGAAATTGTCCAAGATTTGTTAGAGGAGAACTTACCTGATATGATGAAAGATGAGGATACGTACATTCAGGAAGTCCAATAAACCCAAAACAGGCTAGACCCCAAAAGAAAATCACCAAGACATATCATCATCAAACTCATCAAAACCAAAGACAAGTACAGAATCCTGAAAGCAGCACAGGAAAAACAAAAAGTTACCTACAAAGGACAGCCAGTAAGAATAAGCTCTGATTTCTCAGAAGACACTATGCAAGTGAGAAGGCAATGGGATGGTATGTATAAAACCCTGAAAGAGAAAAATTTTCAACCAAGAATTGTATACCTGGCAAAATTGTCCCTCAAATATAATGGTGAAATTAGGAGATTTCCAGATAAGCAGAAACTAAGGGAATTTGTTAAAACCAGACTAACCTTACAAGAGATGCTAAAGGAAGTCCTTTGATCAGAGCACCAAAAATAGTAAATAACAACTGAATATTAATACATAAGATGACACAACCCAGAAATCACAGCTATGGACATATTCAAAATAAAATGAGTTTACAGGACTGGAAACAGTGAACAAGAGACATCAATTGACAAGTGAGGACAACTACAAACAAAAAAGGGGAAAAGATCGTATAGTTACAGAAATGGTGAGGAACTTAAGAAAGTTGCAAGATGGAATGTACTGTTCTAAACTTGGGGAGACATATAAATCATAGGGTAATCTCAAAAAATGATAAACCTTCATATTACAATAAAAAAGAGGACATGCACAAATATTCAGCAAATACTAAAACAACAGCAACAAAGGAAATGATAACAGGATTCATAAACTTAATGAGCTCAGCACAGAAAATAATATGTGACATAGAAACCATGGACACCATGAAAGAACACATAACAATATGATAGCAACAAATTCATACCTGTCAATAATTACACTGAATGTTAATGGATTAAATGCACCACTAAAATGACGGAGAGTTGCAGACTGAATAAGGAAACAAGACCCATCAATATGCTGCCTATGAGAGACACACCTTAGAGATAAAGACAAAAATAGACTAAAAATCAAATGTTGGAAAAGGATATGTCAAGCAAATAGCAACTGTAAGAGAGCAGGAGTGGCAACATTAATTTCTGATCAAATAGACTTTAAGACAAAAAATACCACAAGAGACAAGGAAGGACATTATATAATGATTAAAGGATCAATTAAACATGAGGATATAACCATAATAAATATCTGTGGACCCAATGAAAGAGCCCCAAAATACATAAATCAGACCCTAAATGAACTGAAAAGCCAAATAGATGACTCCAGAGTCATGCTGTTGTTGTTATGTGCCGTCGAGTCGAACTCGACTCATAGCAACCCCTCCTTGGGTTTCCAAGGCAGTATCACAACAGAAGTAGATTGCCCAATCTTCCTTCTGAGGACTGTCTGGTGGGTTTGAATCTCCAGCCTTCTGGCTAGCAGTCAAGTGTCTTAGGCACTATGCTACACAGTCATAGTAGAAAATTTCAATATACCACTTCTTTCAATGAAAGATATAACTGGAAAGAAACTCAACAAAAATACAGAAGAGATAAACAATGTACTCCACCAAAATGACTTTATAGACATCTACAGAGCACTTCACCCAACAGCAGCACAATATACATTCTTCTCCAGTGCACATGGAACTTTTTCCATAATAGACCATATGTTAGGCCAGAAAGTAAGCCTTAATAAAATTTTAAAACACTGAAATACTACAAAGCATCTTCTCAGATCATAATGCTATCAAATTAGAAATCGACAATGAGAAGATCAACAGAAAAAGAGTAAACACATGGAAACTGAACAACACCATCTTTGAGTAAGACTGGGTAAGAGAAGAAATCAAAATTGAAATTTGAAAATTCCTTGAATCAAATGAGAATGAAAACACAACATACCAAAATCTTTGGGACACAGCAAAAGCAGTGATCAG
>NW_006921922.1:914971-916677 GCF_000298275.1 Orycteropus afer afer
TTCTATTCAACATTGTACTGGAAGTCCTAGCCAGGGTCATAAGGCAAGAAAGGGAAATCAAAGGCATCCATATTGGTAAGGAAGAAGTCAAACGATCCGTACTTGCTGATGATAAGATCCTACTTAGAAAATCCAAGAGACTCAATCAAAAATCTACTGGAACTAATTGAGAGAGTTAGCATCGTGGCAGGATATAAGATCAACATCCAAAAATCAGTTGTATTTCTCTACACCAGCAAAGAGATTGCTGAAAAAGAAATAAGGAAATCAATACCATTTACAAAAGCTACCAAAAATAAATAAATAAATAAAATACTTGGGAATAAATCTTACCAGGGACACAAAAAACCTGTAGAAATAAAACTATTAAAAATTACTTCAAGAAACCATAAGGGATCTACATTAATGGAAGAAACTTCCATGCTTTTGGATAGAAGACTGAACATTGTGAAAATGTCAATTCTACCCAAAGTATTCTATACATTCAATGCAATCCCAATCCAGATCTCATCAACATTCTTCAGAGATAGAGAAAAACCAATCAGTAACCATATGGAAAGGAAAGAGACCTTGGATAAGTAAAGCACTATTAAAGAAGAAGAGCAAAGTAGGAGGTCTCACACTGCCGGATCTGAAAACCTACTATACAGCCACAGTAGTCAAAACTGCCTGGTATTGCTTTAATGACAGATACATAGAGAAATGTAATAGAATTGAGAACGCAGAAATAGATCCATTGACCTATGATCAGCTGATCTTTGACAAAGGCCCAAAATCCATTAAATGAGGAAGAGAATGTTTGTTTAATAAATGGTTCTGGCAAACTGGAGATACATTTGCAGAAAAATGAAAGAAGATCTGTACCACACCATACACAACAATGAACTCCAGATGGATCAAAGATTTCAATGTGAAACATAAAACTATACAGTTCCTCAAGGAAAAACTAGGGGCATTTTAGGGGCCCTAATATATGGCATAAATGGACTAACAAGCATAACTCAAAATGCACAGAAGAGAAACCAGATGATTGAGACCTTCTAAAAATTAAATTTTAATGTGCTTCCAAAGACTTTTCCACAAGATTCAAAAGAGAAACTACAGATAGGGAAAAAATATTTAGTAATAACATATCTGACAAGGGACTTATCTCTGGAATTTATAGAACACTCCAACACTTCAATAACAAAAAGACAAACAATCCAATTAAAAAATGGGCAGAAAACCTGAACAGATACTTCACCAAGGAGGATATTCAAGTGGCCAACAAACATATGAAGAAATGCTCATGATCATTAGCAATTAGAGAGATGCAAATCAAAACAACAGTGAGATATCATCTTGCTCCAGCACTAGTAGCAAAGTTCAACACGACACAAAATAACAAATGCTAGGGAGGATGTGGAAAGATTGAGACTGATACACTGCTGGTGGGACTGTAGAATGGTACAACCATTGTGGAAAGCAGTATGGCAATTCCTTAAAAAGTTGGAAATAGAAATACCATTTGACCCAGCTATTCCATTTCTAGGTATATATCCTAAAGAAATGAGAGACATGACAAGAACAGACATATGCACACCCATGTTCATCGCAGCACTATTTACAATAGCCAAAAAATGGAAACAACCTAGGTGTCCATCAACTGAGGAATGGATAACCAAACTATGGTACATACAATGGAATACTGTTGTTGTTGTTATGTG
>NW_006921922.1:916820-942748 GCF_000298275.1 Orycteropus afer afer
TTGAACCACCAGCCTTCTGGTTAACAGTCAAGTGCCTTAGCCACTATGCTACCTGAGCTCCCGACATTAAGGAATGCTAAAGAGTAATGTAGAATCTGCAAAACACCACATAATGTGGATGAACTTGGAGGACCTTATGCTGAGTGAAATAAGCCAATCACAAAAGAACAAATATTGTATTAGTCGGCTATTGTAAAAGTTAAGGAAAGGTTTATCTATGAAAGGAAATTTTCTTTGTTGGTTACCAGGGGTGGGAGGGGATGGGACGGAACACTGTTAGATAGATAGATATATGTATTGATTTGGGTGAAGAGAACAGCAATGTACCAAATGTTAGTGATCAATATGGTGACATTGAGGAAGAGAAAGACATAGAGAGATATGTGGGAAATACAGATAACAAAGATGAACCCTTTTTCACATACAGTACTGCATTGTCAGTGAAGGCAAACATAGGTATACGGGTGGACAGATGGGTGAACAAGCTCAACTATTAGGTATGTCTATGAAGTGAGGAGTGTATCTAGGAACATGTATAGGATTGACAGACAATGGTCCTATAAGTTTATGTGAATGATCAGAATTCCCAGGTGTATAGTAGAGCTGACAAGGAGCAAGATTGTAGTCACTACTTGGTCAGAGCCAGCTACCCAGAGGGACAGAGTAGTGGAACCTGTGGGCTTGGGACCATAATCACAGGAGACATCAAGCTCAATTGGCATAACATACTATACAAAACATGGTTCCATCTCCTACTTTGGCGAGCAGCGACTGAGATCTTGAATGATAGCAAGCTGCCATCTAGATGCGGGTCTCTCCTAATCCAGAGCAAAGAAGAATGAAGAAAAATTCATGGAAACAATTAGTCCTAGTGACTGGTACACCATCCAATCTGCAGCCTATACAACTATGAGACCAGAAGAAATAGATGGTGCCTGGCTACCACTGTCATCCAGTTGGAAGGGTATCTATGTAGGAGATCCTTGGGAGAACAATGTGGAACAAAACTCAAAATCATTTGGAGAAAATAAAAGGGGGGCTGGGACCAGGTTTGCTGGTCTGACAGAGCCTAGTGGAACCACTGAGACTGTGACCCCTAGTTGGCCTTCAGGTCTGGAATTGAACTTGTGGCTTCCAGCCCAACTAAAGACAGGCATATGAGTTGAACATTTACCTGAGATAGATATTCTCCTTGGAGAGAAAAATCTTGGCAGAAAGAAGGCTTTTTATGCACAGGGAGATAGCTCAGGGGGCAGGAGTGCATGGAGGGTGGACACATGGAAGAGGTAACTATTGGGAGGAAGTGGGACAGGAGCTGTTGCATTGTGGTAAATTGTGGTCAACGTCATGAGGCAAAATGTCTGTAAACTGCTGTATGGAATGTGAATTTGCCCTGTAAATTTTCACCCAAATCACAATTAAAAAAAAAAAAAAAAAATGACATTGTCCTAGCCATAGTAAGTATATTTACTTCTAGTTTGAATATGAAATAATATTATAAAATACAATTTCAAAAAGAGATGTTAATCTAACTGTATACATTGAATTAAAGATTTATAGAAAAAGGGTATAGCTGACTTATAGACAGCCAAAGACCCAATCCAGAAACACAAAGGTAAGTAGAAAGCATTTTCTATGTAAAGGACAAGAACACACACACATACACACACTTGTTTGTTGTTAGGTGCCTTCGTGTAAGTTCCAATTCAGAGCTACTCTAATACAACAGAACAAAACACTGCCCAGTCCCGTGGCAGCCTCATAATCCTTACTATATCTGAACCCACTGTTGCATCCACTGTGTCAATTTATCTCACTGAGGGCCTTCCCCTTCTTCACTGACCCTCCGATTTAATATGGTATATTTCTCTAGGGAATGGTCCTTTCTTAAAACATGACCAAAGTAGGTCAGACCAAGCCTAGCCATTCTCATTTTCAAGGAGCATTTTGGCTGTACTTCTTAAGGGACAGATTTGTTCATTCTTTTGGCAGTCCACAGTACTTTCAGTATTCTTTGCCAACACCACAACTCAAAAACATCAACTATTCTTTGATCTTTCTTGTTCATTGTCCAGCTCTCACATGTATATGAGGTGATTGAAAACACCATGGCTTGGGTTAGTCTTAAACTAAGGTGAAAACACCTTAGTCTTCAAGAAGACATCTTTGCTCTTCAGCACTTTAAAGAGGTCTTTTGCAGCAGATTTGCCCACTGCAATACATCATCTGATGTTTTGACTGCTGTTTCCATTGGTATTGATTGTGGAACCAAGTAATATGAAATCTTTAACAACTTCAATCTTTTCTCCATTTATTGTGATGCTGTTTATTGGTCCACTTGTGATGATTTTCATCACAAGTCTTTAATCTTTATCAGTTCATCAAGTCATCCTCACTTCCAGTAAGCAAAGTTGTGTTGTCTGTGTATCACTGGTTGTTAATAAGTCTTCCTCAAATCCTGATGTCACGTTCTTTTTCATACAGTCTATCTGCTCAGATTATTTGTTCAGAGTACAGACTGAATAAATATGGTAAAAGTATACAACCCTGATGCACTCCCTGTCTGATTTTAAACCATACATTAGCCTTGTTCTGTTCAAATGATAGCTGCATGTTCTATGTACAGGTTCCTCATGAGTATATTCAAGTGTTCTGGAATTTGCATTCTTCTTGTTATCCATAATTTGTTATGATCCACACAAATGATTTTGCATAGTCAATAAAACACAAGTAAACATCTTTCTAGTATTCTTTTCCTTGAGACAAGATCCATCTGACAACAGTAATGATAATCACATTCTATTCTGAATCCAGCTTTCAGTTCTAGAAGTTCTCTGTCAATATACTGCTACAACCATTTTTGAATTATCCTCAATGAGATTTTACTTGTGTGTGATATTAATAATATTGTTTGATAATTTCCACATTCTGTGGATCACCCTTCTTTGGAATGGGTACAAATATGGATCTCTTCCGGTCAGTTGGCCAGGTAGCTGTCTTTCAAATTTATTGGCATAGATGAGAGAGTGCCTCCAGTGAAGCATTTTGTTTGTTGAAGCATCTCAATTGGTATTCCATCAATTCCTAGAGCCTTGTTCTTTGCCAATTCTTTCAGCGCAGCTTCAACTTCTTCTTTCAGTACCATTTGTTCTTGATCATATGCCACCTCCTGAATTGGATGAACATTGATCAATTCACTTTGGTACAGTGACTGTGTATTCCTTCCATCTTTTGAAGTTTCCTGAATCATTCAATATTTAGCCCAGAGTATCTTTCAATATTACCACTTGAGGCTTGAATTTTTCCTTTAGTTCTTTCAGCTTGAGAAATTCTGAGTTTGTTCTTCCCTTTTGATTTTTGAACTCCAGGTCTTTACACATTTCATTATTATAAATAACTTTGTCTTCTGGAGATGCTCTTTGAAATCTTCTGTTCAGCTCTTTTATCTTGTCATTTCTTCCATTTGCATTAGCTACTCTCCATTCAAGAGCAAGTTCCAGAGTCTCTTCTGACATCCAAAATGGATGTCAAATTTCTTTGGAAATGTCACATCCAAATTTCTTCCTTTCCTGTCTTTTTAATGACCTTTTGTTTTCTTCCTGGATGATGTTATTGATATCGTCCCCCAATTCCTCTGGTTTTTGGTCATTGGTGTTCAATGAATCAAATTTATTCTTTAGATGGTCTCTAAATTCAGAAGAGATATAATCAGGATAATATTTTGGCTCTCATTGACATATTTTAATTGTCTTCAGCTTCAACTTGGACTTGTATATGAGCAACTGATGGTTTGTTCCACAGTCACCTCCTGGCCTTGCTTGGGATGAATATATTGAGCTTCTCCACCACCTCTTTCCACAGATACAGTTGATCTGATTTCTGAATATTCCATCTGGCAAAGTCCATATGTATAGACTTCATTTGTGTTGTTGAAAAATGTTATTTGCAATGAATAAGTTGATGATGCAAAATTCTATCATGTGATCTCCAGTGTTATTTCTATTACCAATGCCATATTTTCCAATGACTACTGATTCTTCTTTGTTTCCAACTTTTGTATTCCAGTCACCAGTGATAATCAACACATCTTGATTGCATGTATGGTCAATTTCAGACTGCAGATATTGGTGAGAATCTTTAATTTCCTCCTCTTTGGCTTTGGTGGTTGGTGTGTAAATTTGAATAATATTAGTATTAACTGGTCTTCCTTGTAGTCATATGGATATTATCCTGACAGCATTATACTTTAGGATATCTCTTGAAACATTCCTTGTGATGATGAACTCCACAGCATTCCTCTTCAATTTGTAATTCCCAGAATAGTAGACCGTATGGTTATCTGATTAAAAATGGCCAAAGCCAGTCCATTTCAGCTCACTAGTGCCTAGGATATCAATATTTATGCATTCAATTTTATTTTTTACAACTTCCAATTTTCATAGACTCATACTTCATACATTCCATGTTCCAATGATTAATGGAGGTTTGAAGTTGTTTCTTCCTGTTTTGATTCATGCCACATCAGCAAATGGAGGTCCCAAAAGCTTTACTCCATCCATATCATTAAGGTTGGCTCTACTCTGAGGAGCAGCTCTTCCCTAGTCATACTTTGAGTGCCATCCGATCTGAGGGGCTTACTTTCTGGCATTATGCAGGACAATGTTTCAGGCCTATTCATAAAGCTTTCCAGTAATATATAAGACAATGTTTCACTGTTATTTATAAGGTTTTCACCAGCCAATTCTTTGAGAAATGTTCATCCTCTTCCTTCTTCTATCTTAGTCTGGAAGCTCTGGTGAAACCTGTCCACCATGGGTGACCCTGCTAATATTTGAAATACTGGTGGCATAACCTCCATCTTCATAGCAACACACAAGCCACTACAGTACAACAAACCCACAGACAAATGGCAGACACGTGCGCACACACACACACACACAAACACAATTTTGTGTGTATTTTTTAAAGGATTATATATAACATTTGCAGTAAAAACATCTCTGTGTAAATTTCCCCAAAACATTCCAAATTAAAATGAAAGCAGGTCCAGCTTCACCACTTCAAGAGTCTAGATTGTTAGAGAAACTGGATCATTAAATCTATTAATGTTTGCACAAGTGAATACAGTAATCCTACTGGGACAATAATAAGGATGAAAATGACAGGAAGGTCACTTTATTGTAGAGTGCCAACTACAATTCTGGCATTTTACTTTCATTATTTCCAGTCCTTCTAAGACTCTCATGGTGCCTATTTTGATCTCAATTTCACAAGAAGGAAATTGAAACTCACAGAGGGCCAATTACTTGCCCATAGTAAGAAAATACAAGTCAAGTTCAAATCTAGCTGTCTATGGATCCTGGACTCAGAATCTTTCCCTTATGTGAATCTTCCTATCTGTTAGAAAAGAAAAAGAAGTAAAAAGATGGAGATAATAGAAAAATCAAACAGGTGAATTTCAGAGTGATTGGAGGAAAAGGCAAAGAAGGGCACAAAACTAGCAAGATATAAACAATAGTGAGAGTGAAAACAAGGAGCAAACTTGAACAGATGAAGAAGACAGGTGGTATGGGCCTTTTCCTGAACTCCTGAGTAGCAAAAAGAGAGGTGTGTGGTAAAACAGAGGAAATAAAAGGAGAGAAATGACACAACAAATACAGGAAAATGGTTCATTAAAGATAGAAATAAAATTTATTAAAATAAAAATTAATTAAAAAAAAAGAAAAACAAGAGGAAGGGCAGAAGGAAGTTAAAGAAAGTTATGAAGAAGAAGAAAGAGGAGGAGTAGGAGAAGGAGGAGGGGGAATGAGGACAAAGAAGAAGAAGAGGAAAGATAAGAAAAAGAAGGAAGAGAGAGGGAGAGGGAAGGGAGAAAATGAAGAAGAGTAGAGAAGGAGGAATAATCTTGTTGTGGTTAAGTGCTATAGAATCAGATCCAACTCACAGCAACTCTATGTACAACAGAAAGAAATACTGTCCAGTCCTGCACTATCCTCACAAATCTTGTTCTGTTTAAGCATGTCATTGCAGCCACTGTGTCAATCCATCTCATTGACAGTCTTCCTTTTTCCCATTGACCCCTCTACTTTACCACTTTACCAGGCATGATATTCTTCTCCAAGGAATGGTCCCTTCTGACAGCATGAGCAAAGTTGTTGTTGTTGTTAGATGCCAGCAAGTCATCTCCAACTCATAAAAACCATACACACAGTAGAATGAAACACCACCCAGTCCCGTGCCAGCTCCATGATCCTTGCTATACTTGAGCCCATCACCACTGCCGCTGTGTTAATCCATCTCATTGAGTACTTTCCCTCTTTCATCAACCCTCTACCTTACCAAGCATGACATCTTTCTCCAGGGAATGGTCCCTTCTGACAACGTGACCAAAGTAGGTGAGACAAAGTCTGGCCATTCTTGCCTTCAAGGAGCATTCTAGCTGTACTTCCTCCAGGACAGAGCTCTTAGTTCTTTTAGCAGTCCATGGTATTTTCAGCATTCTTTGCCAACACCACAGCTCAAAAGCATCAATTCTTCTTTGGTCTTCCTTAGTCATTGTCAAGCTCTCACATGCACATGAGGCAATTGAAAATACCATTGCTTGTGTCAGGAGCATCTTAGTCCTCAAGGAGACATCTTTGTTCCTCAACACTTGAAAGAGGTCTTTTGCAGCTTGCCCAGAGCTATACATTGTCTGGTGTCCTGATTGCTGCTTCCATTGGTATCAATTATAGAACTAAGCAATGTGAAGGCTTTGATAATTCTAATCTTTTCTCCATTTATCATGATGCTGCTTATAGGTCCAGTCATGAAGATTTTTGTTTTCTTTATATTGAGATGTAATCCATCCTGCAGACTCTATTCTTCAATCTTCATCAGTAAGTGCTTCAAGTCATCTTGCCTTTCAGCAAGCAAAGTTGTGTAGTCAGCATATCACAGATTGATAACCAAAGTAGGTCAGATGAGGCCTAGATAGTTTTGCTTCTAAGGAGCATTCTGGCTACACTTCTACCAGAAGAGATTTGTTCATTATCTTGGCAGTCCATGGCATTTTCAATATTCTTCACCAACACCACAATTCAAAGGCATCAAGTCTTCTTTGGTCATTAAAATGACTAGAGTGTTTCAAATCAAACCAAAACCAGCTGAAATAAAAACACAAACATACATACACACACACAAGTATGTGTGTGTCGTCTGTCACTCTAGCCAAAAACAAGATTTCAGAATTTATTGTGAGCAGATTTGAAATTTTATTATAAATTCCAGATATTTGGAGGCCAAGAGTAATTTACAAATAGCAAATAAATCTTATATTTTCTAGCTAGAGCCAATTACTTTAATTTCAATAATAAATCCAGAAAGTCATGAGAAATCCATTGTTTTATATCATTTAAATGATCAGGCTTAACGTCATAAAGTGATAACCATGGACATCTAGGAAAAAAGACTGAGTATGTGCACATTTGAAAAAGGTAAGACATTAGCCAGATGAATTGTTTATTCAATCTAGAATTTCTAATTCTATTGCAGTTTTAACGCAGGGCTACTTTGGTTTAATTTTTTTTTTTACAAAATGTCTACACACCTCATACAGATGATTGTATGTTTATCTAAGCACAAAATATTTCCTTAAATAAAAGTAAGACTTTAGAAGTCTAAGACACTGCTCTTAAATATGTTGTTGTAGTTGTTATGTGCCGTTGAGTCAGACCCGACTCATAGAGTCCCAGCCTTGGGTTTCCGAGGCAATATCACTATGGGAGTAGATTGCCCCATCTTCCTTCCGAAGAGTGGCTGGTGGGTTTGAACCACAAGCCTTCTGGTTAGCAGTCAAGTGTCATAGCCACTATGCTACCAGAGTTATTAAATATACAGTGCATTTTTAAAATATTGACCCAGGTTTTTGCCTAGATGCTCAGTACACATGGGCTATTACACATTGCCTATTGAAAACTACTACTACTGGGAAAACACAATACATTTTATGTCCCATTAAACTTTGAATGTTTACTTTGAACACCCTGATGTTTAACACCCTACTTTTCAAAGAGTAAAAATTTTTATCCATCTTTTTACTACTTTACCCTCAACTTTTGTTTGCTAAACACTGAGAATAATTTCTTAGAAATAAAATTCAGAATCTTCCACTTATTTAGTTAGTTCATTTAACACCAAATAAGATATAATTTTGAGCACTTTTTGTGTTAAGTACTAAGAATATAAATTTGAGCGAGGAAGGCATGCTTCATTCACAAAAACAATATTGTTATGTGCAGTATAGTCAGTTCCGACTCATAGTGACACTATGTATAAGAGAATTGTGATAGTTGGAGTTGTGTGTCAACTTGACTGGACCACATTCTGAGTGGTTTAAGCAGTTGTGATGTGGGTTATTCCCTTGATGAGATTGTAAGTATATGTTTTGAATGGCTGAAAGGGAGTTTCCCTAGGCTTGTGGACTGCTTCCAATATATTTATGGACATCCTGGGAGAATGAGACACTCTTCTATGGATCAGGATCCAGTTGTACGGCCTACAACTGTCTGTGAGTGAACAATCCACCATTCAGCCTGGTGATCTTGGGTTCATCATCTGTGTAGTTGACAGCCAGTATACTGCCTGCCAACCTTGAGCTTGTCAGCCCCTGTAGCTGCATGAGTCAGGAAAAGCCTCCAGCTTGACATTTGGTCCAAGAACTTGGGACTTGCCAGCTTCTATAAGTGTGTGAGCCATTTTCCTAAGATAAATTTCTCTCTCTCTCTCTTTCTCTCTCTCTCTCTCTTTCTCTCTCTCTCTCTCTCTCTATATATATATATATACACACACACACATATATATAAGCTTTACAGGTTTTGCTTCTCTAGAGAAGCCAGCCTAACACAAGAATGAGACACTGCCCAGCCCTGTACCATCCTCACAATAATTGTTATGCTTGAGTTTATTGCTGCAGCCACTGTATCAATTCATCTTGTTGAGGGCATTCCTCTTTTTCTGACAGTCTATAATAGCAGTGCAGTAAGACATTAATTAATTAATTAATAATGATATATTTTGTGATTGTATAAATTGAGAGAAAGATAAGGTTCCATGGAAGCTCCTACAGGACACCTAAGCTTGACTTAGAAATTTATGGTTGTCTTAGAAATAAGTGACCTCACAGTTGAACCATGAATAAGAGTTAGCTAGGTGAAAACTTAAGGAGCTCTGGTAGTGTAGAGCCTAAAGCACTTGGCTGCTAACCAGAAGGCTGGCGATTGAAACCCACCAGCCACTCCTCGGAAAGAAGATGGGGCAATCTACTTCCATAGTGATACTGTCTCGGAAACCCAAGGAGGTGTCGCTATGAGTCGGGTCCGACTCAACAGCACAACAACAGGTGAAAACTTAAGATAAATCTGCTTGCACATCATATCACAGAGATGATGAAAGTGGTTGTTATGCAGTATAATTGCAGAATAACTTTCTAGTAATGGGAGAATAATCTAGAAAACCAAGCAAGAGCCAGCTTACTAAAAGCCTAGTTAGGCACACTTAAGAGTCCCAAGCCAGTGCAAATGGTTAAGCACTTGACTCTCAGCAGAAAGATTGCTAGTTCAACCCCACCAAGACATTCTTCAGAAGACAGTCCTGCCAATCTGCTTCTGAATGGTCTCAGCTTTAGAAACCCTACATAAGGGATTGCTCTGAGTCCAATCCAACATGATGACAACTAACCACAAATCATGCTTAGCAGTAGGTGCCAAGACAATTCTGACTCATAGCGACCCCATGTGTGTAAGCCTCAGTCGATTTTCAGTGGCTGCTTTTTGGTATGTAGATTATAAAACTTTTCTTCTGAGATCCCTTTGAGTGGACTTTAACCTTAAAACTTTTGCTTTTGATTAGTAGCTGAGCTTGTTATCTGTTTGTACTAAAAAACAAAAGAAACAAACAAACAAACAAAAACACTGCCATCAAGTTGATTCTGACTTATATCTAACTTCACTGGGTTTCCTAAGTGGTAAATCTTTATGGAAGTAGATTGTCTAGTTTTTCCTCCACAGAGTGGTTGATGGGTTTGAACCACCAAACTTCTGATTAGCAGTCAACTGTCTTAGGCACTGCACCACCAGAGGTCCTTATCTGTTTGTAGCAGACTTTGAAATTTATCAAAATGCAACACAAAGTCTCTAAATTAGACAGAGCCATCACAGGGACATAGATTTAAAGGAGACCCATGCTTGATTTAATGCTCAGATGCTGCCCCCTTGAATGTCTTAATAATTTTTAAAGAGAGATCTTGTGTTTTATTTTTTTTTTTACTGGCTCCCACAAATTACATAGCTGGACCTGCAATGAGGAGTTCATTTGACTGCATGTAACATAACACTAAATATAGGCAAAACAAGATAAAGGCTTATTTTTCTTTCAAATAAAATAAATTTGAAACTATGCAGGACTGGTGTGGCTATTGCATACTCATCAGGGTCTTGTCTTTGTAGACATTTCACTATTCTTATTATACAGTTCCCATGTTCATAGTCTCATAGATAAAAATGGCTGCTGAAGAGCCAACATCACAGCTGTATTTCAGGAACACAAGAAGAATGGCATACGTGTACAATGTCATGCTGAATCTATGCCCTTTAAGAACCTATTCTGAGTAAAATATTGTTGTTGTTCTTTTGTTGTTGTTGTTTGCTGTCGAGTCGGCCCCGAGTAAAATATTGGCTCTATTTAAAAGGAAGCAAGAGGGAATGAGTGTTGTATAGTTAATCAACAGATTCTTGTATAGGAAGTCATAGAAGATATCCAGGCAGACATTACCAAGATTAAGTTTTAATTTTAAAAAGATCATCCTCACAGCAATGCAGATGAAGATAAATTACAGGCTAAGTGCTATGATGTTAATGTAGTGTTGGCCTGAGCTGATGATAGACTGAAAGGAAATTTATAATGTAGGTAGAAAGAAATAAAATTTCTCAGGCATCTAGAAGCAGAATATGCAAGTTTTGGTGATTAAAAAAGTGCAGAGCAAAGAGGAAGAAAGATTCAAGCTTTAGGTTAGGTAACTGCTTTAGAACAAATGGGGCAATGGGGAAGGCTTATAGGAAAGTTAAGTGACAATACATAGGTAGTTGCAGCATCTATGGACCTAGAACTCGTTGTGGAGAGGGAGTGAGAAACAAATTTGAGGCATTAGGATAGGGACAATATTTGGGGTAGAAGCAGTTGAATTCCTAAGGGGATATAGCCTAAGAACACAAACTAGGAAAACACATAGGGAATATAACCATATTCCCATCTTAATGTACTTGAAATATAACTTATGGAAAGAAAAAAAAATAACATATACATTTTAATTGAATAGAAAGAGAAGGTTGTTTTATACCTATAGATTAAATTTTAAAAAATAATGTGCTAGAGCTGGAACACATATTGTTGTTGTTGTTGTTGTTATTTACCATCGAGTTGGACCTGACTCATAGTGATGCTTCCTTGGGTTTCCGAGGCATTATTACTACAGAAGAAGATTGCCCAACCTTCCTTCCAAGGAGTGGCTGATGGGTTTGAACAGCCAGCCTTCTGGTTAGCAATTAAGTGCCTTAGACACTATGCTACCAGAGCTCCTGGAACACATATTAAAGATCTTCAATTCAGAGACATCATTTCACAGAGAGAGGATAACTTTTCCCATGAAGAGCTCAGGCTATTTTCTCTGTCTGGAAAACCACTGCTTCAATCCCTGAGTGACTCATTATTCTCCATTGATCAGAAAATATACATGACAGACAATGTGAAAGGTATTCAGGATATAATAGAAGGAAAGATAGACAAAGTCTTGCCTTCATGATCTTTACTGGTGAAAGAGGAAGTTTTTTTTTTTTTTTTTTTTTTTCTTTTTTCCTAAGTTATTATCATTGTGTCAAGTGATGAAAGGGTACATGGGCTTTGACCTCTGAGAAAACATAGATACAAACATAATGTTCCTTCCCTTGTGTTACCTTTCTACTTTGCACTATTATAGCAATTGCTACATCATGTTTTGGATCTGTCTTTGCATGCACATGCAAATTGATGCTTTCAGGCTTTCAGAGCATAAATCATAATATATTTCTCTTCAGCTCAAAATACCTCACTCAGAATAGAAGACAATATCCTTCAGATAGCCTACAAGTTATACAAGATCTGTCTGTTCCTTGCTACCATTCTGACCTTAGCTCCTCCTTCTCTCTCCTTTGTTTACACCAAAATAGTCCTACTGGTCTCTGCCATAAACACACACCAATAACTCGACTGGTTCCATCTTAACCTTTGTTCTAACAGTTCCCTCTGGTTAGTACCATCTTCCTCTCTCACATCTTTCTACTCTCTCTTCTCTTCAAGTCTTAATCTTCTCATTGTGAATTTCCTGATTATTCTATTACTGTAGACTTCTCATTCTCCTCAAATTCTCAGTCTATTTATAACCCACAGTATTCTTTCTGTAGTGGTTTTAATCATCTGATATACTATACAATTTTTGTTGTTTATTGTTTATCTTTACCATCACTAAAACATGAATCTCTTCAGGACAGGAATATTTGCTTCTTTTGTCATCAACGTATCCTAAGCATCTACAACAGTAGCTGCCTGGCAGTAGGTTCTCAGTAAATAAGTACTGAAAAATAGAATGAGAGTGTTCTTACCACACTATGAGTTTCTTAAAAGCAGACATCACATTTCCTTGTCATTGTATTAGAACATCTATGTTATATTCTGGTATTGATTAGTCTCTAAAAACATTTGCAGAGTAAATGAATGAAGAAACAAAATAGTAAATGAATGAATGCATAAGTAATTAAATACAATTTTAGAGTAAAGAAGTTTTACTACATACATATAGATGTTTCCACCACTCATCTGTTAGGTTGTCATATTATAGTGGCTTATGTGTTGCTATGAGGCTGGAAACTGCCACTGATATGTCAAATACCAGCAGGGTCACCCACAGAAAACAGGTTTCAGCAGAGCTTCCGGACGAATACAGACTAGAAAGGACTGGGCTATCCACTTCTGAGAAAGTTGGCCACTAAAAACCTTAGGAATAGCAATGAAACATTCATGATAAAGCATCAGAAGATGAGCCCTATACAGTGGAAAGTAATAAACATACAACTGGGGAAGAGCAGCCTCCTCAAAGTAGAGTCAGCCTTAAAGACATGGATGGAATAAAGCTTTCAGGACCTTCATTTACTGATGGGGCATGACACAAAATGGGAAGACAGCTATAAACATTCATTATTGATCAGAACATGGATTGCATGATGTATGAATCTAGGAAAACTGCAAGTTGTCAAAAATGAACTAGAACAGTTAAAGATCAATATCCTAAGGATTAGTGAGCTGAATTGAACTGATATTGGCCATTAGGAATCAGACAATCATATGCCAGAAATGACAAATTGAAGGGGTATGGTCTCATGTTCATCACCTTTTTCACAATCAATCCTGAAGTACATTGTTGTCAGTGACAGAATAATATCCATACACCTACAAGGAAGACCAATTAATATGACTACTATTCAACTTTAAGCACCAACCATTATAGCCAAAGATAAAGACACTGAAAGTTGTACTAACTTCTGCAATCTGAAAATGAATAAAGATGCAATGAAGATGCATTAATCATTGCTGATGAATGGAATGTGAAAGTTGGAAACAAAGAATAATCATTTGTAATTGGACAATATGGCCTTGGTTATAGACAATGACACCAGAGATCACATAAAAGAATTTCACAAGACCAACAACTTATTCACTGCAAATACCATTATCAACATCATAAACAGTGGCTATACACATGGACCTCATCATATGGAATACACAGGAATCAAATTGATTACATCTGTGGAAAGACATAATGCACATCAACATCATCAATCAAAATAAGATCAGGACCTGATTGTGGACCAGGCAGGTCAACTGCTCATATGCAAGCTCAAGGTGAAGCTGAAGAAAACTAAAACAAGTCCACAAGAGCAAAAATATGATCTTGAATATACCACACCTAAATTAAGAGACCACATGAAGAATAGCTATGATGAACTGAACTCTAATGATTGAAAACCAGATGAGTTGTGGGATAACATCAAACACATCATACATGAAAATAGCAGAAGGTTATTAAAAAGACAGAAAAGGAATAAAATACCATAGTGGATGTCAGAGAGACTGAAACTTGCTCTTGATTGGAGAATAGTTAAAGCCAATGGAAGAAATTATGAAATAAAATATATATTTCAAAGATTGGCTTGAGAAGACATAATAAAGTATTAGAATGAAATGTACAAAGACCTAGAATTAGAAAACCAAAAAAGAAGAACATGCACAGCATTTATGAAGCTGAAAGAACTGAAGAAAAAAAACACACCTCAAGTTGTAATATGGAAGGATTCTGTAGGCAAAATATTGAATAATACAGGAAGTGTTAAAAGAAGATGAAAGGAATACATAGAGTTACTGTACCAAAAAAAATAAAATAAAAAATTTGACAACATTCTGCTATTTCAGAAGGTAGCATATGATCAAGATTGAAGTTGGTAGTCCAAAGCACATTGAGAGAATTAGTAAAAATCAAGGTTTCAGGAACTGACAGGATACCATTTAAGATGTTTCAACAAATGAATGGAGCACTGGAGGTGCTTACTCATTCATGTCAAAAAATTTGGAAGACAGCTATCTGTTCAAGCAACTGGAAGAGATCCATATTTGTGCTACTACCCAAAGAAAACTGATCCAACAGAATGTGCAAATAGCCTGTCAAACAATATCATTTATATCACAAGAAAGTAATATGCTGAAGATATTTCAAAAACACTTGCAGCAATATATTGGCAGGGAACTGCCAGAAGTTCAAGCTGGACTCAGAAGAGGATGTGGAACTAGAGTTATCATTAATGATGTCAGATGGATCTTAGCTAAAAGCAAAGAATGCCCGAATGATGTTCCCTTATGTTTTATTGACTATGTGATGGCATTTGACTGTGTGGATCATAACAAATTACGGATAACAAATGAAATCCAGAACAATTTATTGTGCCCTTGAAGAGACTGTATATAGACCAAGAGGCTGTCATTTGAAAAGAACAGGAGACACTGTATTTAAATTCAGGAAGGGTATGTGTCAGGGTTGTATTCTTTCACCACACCTATTCAGTCTGTATGTTGACCAAATAATTTAGGAAGCTGTACTGTGTAAAGAAGAATGCACCATCATGATTAGAGGAAGACTCATTAACAACCTGCAGTATGCAGATGACAAACCTTACTTGCTGAAAGTGAAGAAGAAGTGAAGAAGATTGAAGATCACAGACTACAATCTTCAGTGTGAATTACACCTCACCATAAAAAAATACAAAAATTCTCACAACTAGGCCAATAAAAATCACGATAAATTGAGAAAAGATTGAAGTTGCCAGGGATTTCATTTTACTTGTATCCACAATTAATGTCCATGGAAGAAACAGTCAAGAAACCAGATGTCATACTGCACTGGGCAAAAGACCTCTTTAAAGTGTTAAGGAGCAAAGATGTCACTTTGAAGACTAAGGTGTGCACAGTCCAGTCCATGGTATTTTCATTCCTGTCATATGCTTCTGAAAGTTGGACAATGAATAAGGAAGTCCAATGAAGAGTTGATGTTTTTGAATTATGGTCTTGGCAAATAATACTGAGAATACCATGGACTGTCTGAATGAACAGATCTGTCCTGGAAGAAGTGCAGCCTACATTCTCCTTGGATGCATGAAAGGATAGACTTTGTCTCACCTACTTTGATCATGTTGTCAGAAGGCACTACTTCCTAGATAAGGTTATCATGTTTATTAGAGAGTCGGTGAAGAAAGGAAGATCTTCAACAAGATAGATTGGCACAGTGCCTGCAAGGATGGGCTCAAGCTTAGCAAGGATTATGAGGATGGCACAGGACCAGGCAGTGTTTTTTCCATTATACATAGGGTCAAAATGAGTTGGAGTCGACTCAATGCTACCTAAGAACAAAAATAACATATGTGTTTGAATATTAAAATTTTACTTAACATATTATAAAATGTCAGGAGTAAGGATGGAAAAATGCCAGGGTTCTCAATTTGTTTGTAACAAAGGAAACTGACAGAATTTTTCTTTAAAGATATAATTCCATTTCTGTACTTAAGGCAGTATGAATACAGTAAAGGAATTTCAACTGAATCTAGAACAGAAACTAGAGTAAAAAGTAAATAAAAGCTATTGTAAATAAAAGCCTCATACAGCTACTGGCTGCTGAGTCTGAGGAACCCAAGAATGACAAGTAAAATGGCACAATCCCAACATTGTCAGACAACACAGCAAGCCACTGGTTATCCAAATGTGCAAAAAAAAAAAGAAAACCTAGATATCTTCCTCGAAGCTTCTTCACATATTCTGGAAGGAGGCTATACCCTGAAGGCAAATATTTACCTACTTGCAGCAGATTCTACCATGGAGGTGATTATAATCTCATCATGTGGAACAACTACATCCAGCTGCTAAGCCACTCAAATAATACCATGGACGGGACTGTGCACACCTTAGTCTTCAAAGTGACATCTTTGCCCCTTAACACTTTAAAGAGGTCTTTTGCCCAGTGCAGTATGCCCAGCGCAGCCCAGCCAAGTTGACCCACAACCTTAACTACCACATGAATAAATGTGTTTGGATACAAATGTTAAATGAATGCTCTTGTGGTGCTGTGAATTACTTGGTTTGGCTTTTCTAGCCATAATCTATAACTCCTACCACATTTCTAGGTAAAAAAACTCTAAGCTCACTGTGTAGAGTCAGATTCGACTCATAGAGTCTCCTCCTTGGGTTTCTGAGATGGTATCACTATGGAAGTAGATTACCTAACCTTCCTTCTGAGGAGTGGCTGGTGGGTTGGAACCACCAGCCTTCTGTTTAGCAGTCAAATGCTTTAGGCACTACACCACCAGACTCACTTACTGCCATGGAGTCAGATCCGATTATAGCGACCACTCCTTGGATTTCTGAGGAAGTATCTCTAGGGAAGTAGATTGCTCCAACCTTCCTTCTGAAGAGTGGCTGGTGGGTTTGAACCACTAGCCTTCTGGTTAGCAGTCAAATATCTTAGGCACTATGCCACCAGAGCACCCGATTACTGGGTAGGACCATGCAAATAAGATGTGTAGAACTCTAATGTAAGGATTGGTTAGTTTTCTTTTGCTGCTGGGCTTAAAATGAGACCTCCAAAAGTTGGGGGGTGGGGAAGAATCTCACTGTGATCAAGAACAAGAGCTGGAGGTGATATGAAGCATGTCCTTGGACCCAAGATTACTACACTGGTCATCCTTAGCTGAGACTACCAGCTATAAAACCAAGACTCAAGAGACAGAACTGCAGGCTTGCTGGCCCATAGACTGAGAAGGCTTGATGCTGGAGTGGGGTGCACCTAGGTATACCTTTAAAACAAACAAACAAAAAAACCTCACTTCCCTCAAGTCAATTGTAACTCATAGTGACCCCTCCTTGGGTTTTCGAAGTGGTATTTCTACGGAAGTAGATTCCCCAATCTTCCTTCTGAGGAGTAGGCAGGGCTAAATGAGCCTTGTCGCACTTGTCTGAGCAAGGCAGAAGCCAATCCAAAAGGCTAAAGACTAGAGAGGCAAGCCTGAGGGTACAGGAGAGGGGAGACTGTCCTGATTAAAGAATTGTATCCTGAGCTTGTTTCCAAATCTGAATTGTAACCTGTTACTTCCCTAATAAATCTCAAATCATGAGTATTGCCTGTGAGTTCTATATGGCCATTGCAAGCAGGAACTCTGGTAGCGTAGTGCCTAAGGCACTTGACCGCTAACCAGAAAGCTGGCAGTTCAAACCCACCAGGTACTCCTCGGAAGGAAGGTTTGGGCAATCTACTTCCGTAGTGATAGTGTATAGGACCCAAGGAGGGATCGCTATGAATCGGTCCAACTCAACATCACAGAACAACCATAATAACAGCAGTAGAGAAATAGTGAATAGTAGAGAAGTAGTGAGTGTCATGGGAGGGACTGTTGGTGTCAGAGTTGCTAAAAAGTTTGGAGGGTGGCAACATGCCTGGCCTCATAGGAATAAGCCTTGGGTTGCTGATGGTGATTCTGTCTTCCTCTTGAGAGTTTGGAGGTCAGAAGATGGCACCACGATGCCCTTTTAGGAGCTATATAACAAAAAATGCAAATGGGTCAGCAGAATTAAAAAGTTGCTTACAAGAATATATTGTTAATAATTTAAAAATATCTGCTTTTCTTACTACATAAGTAAATAATAGTTGGAAAATCTTGGAGTATTTGGAGATAGAGAAAGTTCCTCAAAATGCACTGCCATCAAATTATTTCCAACTCATAGCAACCCTCATTGGGTTTCCAAGGTTGTAAATCTTTATGGAATAGATGGTCCCATCTTCCTTCCATGGAGTGGCTGGTTGGTTTGAACTGCTGACCTTCTGGTTAGCAGTCAGTGTCTTACCCACCATGCCAAAAGGAAAACACTTAATGCTCCAAAGATCCTGAAAATGATGGACTACAGTATTCAAATGAAAGTTTTTCAACAGAAATTACTAAGAGTAAGTTTTGTGATGAACAGTATCATTCATTTGCTTTATCAAGTAATGGAAAGTAGAGATTTTTTATAATGGGGCAAATAGAAAAAAAAAACATAAATTGGAAAATGAAATAAGGACAATTTTCAAAGACAAAGAAAAAACAATATGAGAGCAAAAGACACAATCATGTCAAAACCCTAATAAAAGATAGACCTGCTTTAATTTATAAAGAGAATAAAAAAAATTGTATATATAAATACGTACACACACACACACACACACATATATATATAAAAGTACATATATATATATATATATATATATATGAAATGGACATTATTTATTGAACAATTTCAAGAAAAAAAAATAATTGAACAAGAGCAAAGGCAAGGATTTATCTGTTACCAAAATATCATTCAAAAACGTAGATGTCAATGCTCAAATGATAGGCAGTATATTCAAGGGAACAAATGTTTCTGGAGTATACAAGACTCAAGAGCTGCATAAGAATTCTGTCTTAGGGCATCAAAATTTTAAAAATAGAAAGAAGGAAAAAGTATAACAAACACATCAACTTTAATAAATGTAGTATTTTCATTCATTCTTTCTTCCTTTTTTATTTATTTTCTTATTACTTTCGGGAAGCTCTGGTAGTATAGTGCCTAAGGCATTTGACTGCTAACCAGAAGGCTGGTGGTTCAAACCTACCAGCCACTCCTCAGAAGGAAGATTGGGCAATTTATTTCCATAGTGATACTGCCTCAGAAACCCAAGGTGAGGTTGCTATGAGTCAGATCCGACTCCAAGGCAATGAGTTTGGTTTAATTTAGCAAATGACAACAAAAGTAATAAGAAAACCAAAAATTAATTCAGCCTTCTGGTTACCAGTAAAATGCCTTAGGAACTATACCACTAGAACTCCCATTGTCATTTTAGAAAGAGAAAATACTATAAACACAAAATATTTTACAATACTTATGACAATGCTTCTATGTTTTCCTCACTTTGCTTTATTTGTAATAATCACCATCAGTAAGTATATAGTCATCTAAGTGCATTATATACATGTACCTTATTTCAGAATGCCTTGTTAATACCCACACACCTATTGTATCTGTACTTGTATCCACATTCAAAAATTAATTCTGAGTGATTTGACTTTATCAGTCTTTTGCGACAAAACCACAAAGTGATCTTTGACCGAGCCATTTTGCTCAACTAAAAGAATATGATGAATGGTTGCTTAATCTTTTCAAAGGTTATAATACTACGTGTGATAGACACACCCTTGAGGACTGAGTTTTAAATGGTATTTGTTACTCAAAGGTCTTTTTAATTTCCTTCTTCCCGTCCTCCCTCCCTTATCTCCTCTTTTTCTTTCTTTTTTTCCCCATCAATCATTTGCATTTATCAACCTTCTGAATTCCCTTAGTTTCTTTGCTTTCATTCATTTCTTCTTTCAGCTGATCATCCCCCCCCAGTTGTCTTTCTTTTTTCTTTTATTAGGTTGAACCATATGAAATTAACAATATTCAACTGATTTTTTGACTTACAAAAACAGCAAAACCATGTGGTTCAAGCAGCAACTTCCTAGTAAATTGCTAAAAGTAGCCAATAGTTACAATTCACACTGCTAAATTTGGAAGTTTTGTTTGTTGTTTGCCTTTCCCTCTCCTTCTAAAGGCTGTTGTTGTTCTTAGTTGTCATTGCGTCAACACAGCCCCATGGAGGTCCTATGTACAACAACAACAACAAAAAAAAAAACATTGCCTAGTCTTATGCCATCTTCAGGAGCTCTAGTGATATAGTGCCTAAGGCATTTGACTGCTAACCAGAAGGCTGGAAGTCCAAACTGATGAGCCACTCCTTGGAAGGAAGGTTGAGCAATGTACTTCTGTAATGATACCACCTCAGAAACCCAAGGGGGGGGTTGCTATGAGTCAGGTCGGACTCCATGGCAGTGAGTTTGGTTTTTGATTTATGCCATCCTCATGACCATTAATATGCTCAAGTTCATTATTTCAGCTACTGTGTATTTTGAAGGAGCTCTGGTGGAATAGTGCCTAAAGCATTTGACTGTTAACCAGAAGGCTAGTGGTTAAAACCCACCAGCTACTCCTCAGAAGGAAGATTGGACCACCAACTTCCATAGTGATACTGCATCAGAAACCCAAGGAGGGGTCACTATGATTTGGATCTGACTAGACAGCAGTGAGTTTGGTCTTCGGTTTGTGTATTTTTAATTTCTTTCAACTTAGCAGACTCATTTTCCAGCACTTTATTGGACAATATTCTGTCAGGACTTTTTATAGTGTTTTCGTTGGTTAATTTTTGCAAGTAGATTATGAGTCTTTTTTGTTAGTCTATATTAGTCTGGAAGCTCCATTCACCAAGGGTGAAACTGATGGTATTTGAAATACAGGAGGCAGAGCTCCTGAAATCATAGCAACAATCAAGCAACACAGAGAGACAAACTGACAGATGATCATCCCTAAAGGAACAAAATATTAAATTGGCCTTCCAAGTTACCCATTAAAATATTTTACCAAAACTTTTACTTTTGCATAAGTTACCTTTTTTCAGCAGCCAATAATAGAATTGCTCCTATGTACAGCCAAATTATAAAACACATAATACACTTATTGTGGTGTATTAAGACTTCATTCCTGGTCTCATTTTCTGTTATCAGTAAAGAGGAGATAAGCTATTTTGCAATTACCATTAACCTGATTATTTTAGTGGCTCAAAAGTACGAAGTTTATTTGTGTTGCTCTTACTGCATATTTACCTGGCTATTGAGGAAGATCTGTTCATTTTATTTACGTGAATTACCAAGCTGACAGAGTCTGTATCTCAATATAAGCACTCATGTTCAATAAGGGGAAAAAGACATCATGAAAAACCATACACTGGCTTTGAACACCTCTGCATAGAAGTGAGACATGTTACTTGCATTCATATTTTATTGATCAAAGACAGTTATTTCTCTTGTAGAGTTCAAAAGTTTAAGAATGTTTAGTCTCACTGCAGATGCAGAGAGACTCATGAAATATAACTTTGAAAATTAATACAGTCCACCGTATTTGACTCTCCATACACATCATGCTTCAACCCATGATTATCTTGTCTCACCAATTACTTGCCCCATAGATCACTTTTAATATCTAGTCTGGTCCTGTAATTTTAATAATCCATTAATTCCCCCCTCTCTGTTTTAGTAGACTGAAGTAATTGCTCAATTCTTATCAGGACGCCTTTGCCTAATTGTGGTTTACTCTACAGCTTTGTCCCTTATCATCCTCTGGCCCTTAGGTTCAATTTCTGAATCATTTCTGACTCCCTCCTCCTTCCTTGTTCTCTAGAATAAGTCCTTAAGTATTATAGCAGAGACTATCCTATGTATTTGCCAATTCCAATTCCATTTTCTTCCTCTTCAGCATAAACGAAATGTAGAGGTTTCAACCTTTGCACTTACAATTAAATTGGACTATGTGATTCAGTTCTAACAAGTGAAATACATGAAGAAAACAGTATACAGTATTTGGAGATTTGAGTCTAAATTCTCCTATGCATGCCCTCATTTCCCTTTCTGGAGTAGGTAGTAGTGTAAACAGTTAATGCTTTCCACTGTTAACCGAAAGATGGAAGGTCTGTGGCCACTCAAAGACGCCTCTGAAGAAAAGTCTGGTGACATGCTTTTAGCAAATCAACCATTGAAAACCTTGTGGAGCATAATACTATGCTGACCACATGATTTCCCTGAATCAGAACAGAATCAAGTCAATGGCAACTGGTTTTCTTCCATTCCGGTGGTGACATCAGAGGATAGGCATGTAAGAAGACACCATCATGGAAAGGAAGAAACCTGGAAACCTTTGCTACTATATGAAGATAGATTACAAAGAGACTCACTAAAGATGCAGTGGATAAGACATAACAGATAAATCTATATGGTCTTCATTCACTGAGATATCATTTCATTTGTTACTGTAATATAGACTATGCTATAGTAATAGGGAACTCTGGTGATGTAGTGCCTAAGGAATTTGATTGCTAACCAAAAGTCTGGCAGTTCAAACTCACCAGCCACTCCTTGGAAGGAATACTGGGCAATCGACTTCCATAGAGATACTGCCTCGGAAACCCAAGGAGGGATCGCTGTGAGTCAGACTTGACTCAACAGCAGTGAGGTTTTTTTTTTGTTTGTTTGTTTGTTTTTTATATTACTAATAAAAACATCAAAATGAATCAAAAGAGAAAAACTAATGAGAATAATGATACATGTGGAAATAAAAGGACAACACTGTGTTTAGTTGTATGATATTTAAACTTTATATATATAACTAATGATATTTTGAAATGATGTGTGGAAAAAATAAAAGCTAAGAATCAAACATAAAATATTAATTTCAGGGGGACTAATGTTTGAATGGAACATGGAAAGAATTAGTAAACTTATCAGATATCAAAGGATATCCACCATTCTAAATAATTTCAACTTATATTAGATAGTTAATATATGTAGATTTATCCCTGGTTTCAGATTCTTCCTTATTTTACTTTTCTCAAAAAATGTATGACCCCTGTTGATCACTGATATATCAGAATTATTTTTTAAGTCAATTATCCTATAGATCCTATCAAAAATCTATTATCCTAATCTTAATACTAAATTGAATTTCAAAGAATATGTGATAGCCTCTCAAAAAAAAATGCATACAATTACAGAGCTTGACTCAATTTAGACTGAGTTCAAAACACCTAAGTCTCATTTTGTACTGTAATGTTCTGAATAATATCACTCCCACATAACTCCATTGTCTCTTGTCTTTCCCTCTGCTTTACACCATATTCACATTGCTAACATCACAAAGTTACTTATAGCTGGTACTTATTACAATTGCCCTTTTTTATTGAGTAGAGAGAATTCCTTTATCCAAGTAACCTATACCAATTTTCATTTGAAAAATTTGTTCCCTCTTTGTTCTTTTAAAACCTGAGTTTTATGTCCAACATTGTGCTGCAAATCTTATTTTTAGGTTCACATATAATACAATTCCAGGAAACTAAAAAAGTAAAATCAATTCAGATCAGAGTACACAAGTTGGATTGACTTTATATGTCATTTAAATCAACTTGTTACCCTAGCAGGAGTCACAAAGAGTTAACTGCTCAACTACTACCTAAACAATTGGGAGTTTGAACCCATTGATAGACATTTCAGAAGACAGCCCTAGCAATCTCTTACTGAAAGCTCACAGCCTTGAAAATGCTATAGAGCAGTGCCACTCTGCACAACTGAAGTTGCTTTGAGTTGGAATTGACTCTATAGCAACTAACAACAACAAAAATCGAACCAAGAGTCTCTGGTGCTGTAAACTGTTAGTGTTGGGCTAATAGCTGAAAAATTGGCTGCTTAAACCAGTCTTGAAGTACTTTGGAAGAAATATCTGGTAATCTACTTCTGAAAGGTCACAGCCTTGACAATGCTATGCAGTGCAATTCCAGAGCTCTGCATATATGGTATCCCCATGAACTGGAATCAATTTGCAGTATCAGGTTGTTTTAACCTTTTAACCAGTCAATCATATCCAAAAAAGTGACTATCTTTTCCTCCAGCCACTTGTCTGTCAGTTTGTCATACTGTGGTGGTAGCTTGTGTGTTTCTGTGTTTCTAGAAGCTATGCCAATGGTATTTCAAATGGCAGCAGAGTCACTCATGCTAGACAGGTATCAGCAGAGCTTCTGGACTAAGACAGACCGGAAGAAGGATATCATCAGGTCCTCTTCTGAACGAATTGGCCACTGAAAAATATTATGAATAGCAGGGAAAACTATCTGATATATCCTGGAAGATGAACTCCTCAGGTTGGAAATCACTCAAATTATGAGTGAGAAAGAGCTGACTTCTTGAGATAGAGTCAACATTAATAATGTAGAAAGAGTAAAGCTTTCAGAATCTTCATTTGCTGATGTGGCACAACTCAAAATGAGAAGAAACAATGACAAATATCCATTAATAATTGGAATATGGAATGTATGGAGCATGAATCTAGGAAAATTAGAATTTGTCAAAAATAAAATGAAATGTATAAAAATCAATGTCCTAGGCATTAGGGACCTGAAACGGAGTGGTATTGGCCATTTTGAATCAGAAAATCATATAGTCTACTACGCCAGGAATTACAAATTGAAGAGGAATGGCTTTGCATTCATTGTCAGAAAAAAGCATTTCAAGATCTATCCTGAAGTACACTACTGTCAGGGATAGGATAAATATTAATACTTCTTCATGGAAGACAAGTTAAAGGAACTATTTTTCAAATTTGTGCACCAACAAGTAGAGTTAAAGATGAAGAAATGGATGATTTTGGAGAGTTCCTGCAAGATGGAGGAATAGGCAGGCAAGCTATGCAGACCCTCTGCAACAAAGCAATGAGAAACCATTTGATACCCATGCAAAAGGTGATCTTAGAACTCTCAGCTTGGAAGGGAAGAATAAAGAAGCAGATTGCATACCAAGTAGTAGAAGAACCTGAATGAAAACAGTGTGTAAGGTGACAAATGGAGTTGTGGACTGCCAGTTGCCCTGAGGGCACAGCCATTTTGAATATCGGCAAGCATGTCCCAGTAGCAACCTGAAAATGAGCTCTGCCCACTGAGGACTACATGGGCAAGGACTGCACTGGTGTCTGATAACCAGAAAGGAAAACAGTGAAGGAGACAAACAGACTTGTGGACTGCGAGCTGCCCTGAGGGTATAGCTATTTTGAATGTCTGCAAGTGGCATGGACATTTTGAATATGTGAAAATGGCATTCTGAGCTGAACAGTGACCTAAGAATAGGCTTTGATTGCTGAGGACAGCATGGATAACCACACTGGAGGCTGATAACTTGAAAGGTGTGATAATCTCCTTGTTATGCTTATGCCCCACATCCTTTTGGTGAACAGAGGTGTGGCCATCCCCTGCCTCAACCCACCTTCTTGACCAGCTAGAATTCCATCACAGTCGGTGCTCTGCTAGTGCCTGGGTGCCATGATCTGCCACACCATAGTTTTATTTTAAAAAATATTGTTTTTTATTCCTCCTTTATTCCTTTTCCTTTATTTATTTCCTACTTCCTTTACCTTCCCGATTCTTTTTTTTTTTTTCTCCAAGTTCCTTAATTTTTCTTTGTTTTGGTTCTCCCCATCCCTTGTTTTCCTTTTTGCAGTTTTTCCATATTTTCTATATGATTCTTTTACACTTGCTTTTTTTCTCTCATCTCCCCCTCCCCATTTACTGTCTTTTTCTTTTTCTTTTTTTCTCATTATCTTTCCTTTGTCTTTTTAAAATATATTTTGAA
>NW_006921922.1:942874-961098 GCF_000298275.1 Orycteropus afer afer
TATTTATTTTTTCTTTGTCTGACTGAGTAGGAGATAGCAACCATTCCCACACAACCCAACCATACCTGCCCTCCTGCATACCCACCCACTAAGTGAGGGTCACTGATTCTTTTTGCAGTAACTGACCAATGATACATAGTAGCTCATGTTACCCTCAAATGCTCTTTATAAAGAGCTAACAGAGATCTGTGCACAAGCTCTCTTTACCTATTATAACCACCAGGATACAAGTGGTTAGTGCCTAAGTGCTACAAACCAGAGAATACAAGAGTAAAGTAACCAGCTAACAAAGATATATCAAAACAAAATAAATGGAGGGGATATATGAGGTGAATCATACCAACATACAACCACAAACTAAACACAAGTACAACAACATCACAATGTTGCTTGAGACAACTGACAATCCAAGTCCAAGCAAATAAGTAAGATAAAGTACTACAAATGACAAACCAGGGTCCAAACCAAGAAAACATCCCTAAGGGAGAAGCACCATTGGAATTCCCTGATAAGGAATTCAAAAGAATTATATTTGGGTATCTTCAATTGATTGAGAGACAGATCAAAGAAAAGACAGACAAAATTAAGGAAAACAAATAAAACACTCTAGAACAATTTAGGAAAATAATAAAGGATGAAATTGACAAAATAAATTAAAAAAAATAGAAATGATACAAGAACAACAAACAGAAATCCAGAAGATTACTACTAAGATTTCAGGAAAAGATAGCACATTAAATGGACAAAGAAGTAAATTCAATCAATGGAAGACAGAACTAATGAAAGTAAAGACAAATACCTCAATATGACTTTGTTAACACATCAATCAGGAAAAAAAAAAATGAAGAAAGCTTACAATTCATGTTAGATACTGTGGTGGTTATGTTTATGTGTCAACTTGGCTAGGCCTGGTTGAGTGGCTGGGCAGCTGGATGTAGTATTCCCCGTGATGAGATTGGTAATCATCTACACAGTGGATGGCAGCTGAGGATGAGTAGCTGCCTTAGGGAATGTGGTCTGCTTCTTGTATATAATCAGAACCCTTGGAATGATCTTTAGTGTATGGCATGATTGGACACTGCATGTAGCCATGTCATTGTTCAGCAGCCTGCTATGCTCTGCCGACCTTGGGACTTATAATGGACTTAAGTTAATGGCCTGCTGTGTGTTTTGGTAACATTGAGACTGTGTCTTTTTATTGTCAACCTTGTGGCTTCTCAGCCTCAGCATCCAGCAGCTGTCTGAGTGAAGAAACACCTCTAGCTCCAGTGGGCTGGGAGCAGGAAGTGGAACTGGACCCCCAGGTTGAGGGGCTTTCACCCAGCCCCTGGAGCCTGGCACTTTGAACTTGGACTTAAAGCCTCCAAATTGTAAGAATAAACTCCTTTTTGTTAAGGCCATCCCATTTGTGGTGTATTCCTGTCAGAGTGGCACTAGGTAACCAGAACAGATACCATCAAGAGAAATAATTTATGTGTAATTGGAATTCTAGAACAGAAAAAGGCAAATAAAACAACAGAGAAAATTGTAGAAGATTTGTTAGAAGAGAATTTCCCAAATATGATAAAAGACAAGAATATGTCCATTCAAGAAGTTCAACAAATCCCAAACAGGATAGACCCCAAAAGAAGACTCCAAGACATATAATCATCAATGTGGCCAAACCCAAAGACAGAGAAAGAATTCTGAAAGCAGCACAGGCAAAACAAAAAGTTACCTACAAAGGGCCACCAATAAGACTAAGCTCAACTTTCTTCTCAGAAACCATGCAGATGAGAAGTTAGTGGCATGATATACATAAAACCCTGAAAGAAAAAAATGTAACCAAGAATAAAGTCCAACAATATAGTCCCTCAAATAGGATGGTGAAATTAGAGCATTTCCAGAGAAGCAGAATTAAGGGAATCTTTTAAATTCCCAGAACCAAACTTACAAGAGATGCTAAAGGGAATCCTTTGGACAGAGAACAAACAACAGGAAACAGCAACTGATGATTAAAAGAACATGATGACATGATACAGAAACCAACCCAGTTATAGAAATATCTAAAGTAAAATAAGGTTACAAGACTATAAAAAGGGAACCAGAAATACTATTGGTAAATGAAGTCATCTACCAACCAAAAAGGGAGAATAAACAGAGTAGTTACAGAGTTTCTCAATGATGAGGAAGTCAAGACAATTGAGAGATGGAACAGACTGTTTTAAACATGGGAAGTAAACAAAAAATCACATAGTAACCTCAAAGAAAAGCAATAAATCTTTGCATCAAAATAAAAAAAGAGGACAAGCACAAATATTTAGCAAATACTAAAATAATAGCAACTAAGATGATAACACAATTCATAAATAAAATGATCTCAGCACAAAAAATAATATGGAATACAGAATTCAACATAACATAAAATCACATCACAAAATGATATCAATAAAGTTACACTTGTCTATAATTACATTGAATGTAAATTGATTAAGTGCACTACTCAAGAGACAGAGAGTTGCAGACTGGATGAGAAAATACGACCTATCAAGATTCTGTCTACAAGAGACTCACCTTAGACACAAAGACAAAAATAGATTAAAAATCAAAGGTTGAAAAAAGATATATCAAGCAAATGGTGATAAAAAAAGAGTAGGATTGGCAATATTAATTTCTGATCAAATGGACTTTAAGTTAAAAATTATTATAAGAGACAAGAAAAGACATTATATACTTATTAAAGGATCAGCTGAAAAACAGGACATAACCATAATAAATATGTACACACCCAATGAAACAGACCCAAAATACATAAATCAAACTTTAACAGAATTTAAAAGACACAAATAGATGACTTCATAGTAATAGTAGGAGATTTTGATACACCACTTTCAGTAAAAGATGGATCTACTGGAAAGAAACTCATCAAAGATGCAGAAGAACTAAACAGTACAAACAACCAGCTTGACTTTGTAGACAGCTACAGAACACTTCACCCAACAACAGCACAATATACATTCTTTTCCAGCACACATGGAACATTCTCCAGGATGGACCATATGTTAAATCACAAAGCAACCCTCAATAAATTTAAAAACGTTGAAATACTGCAAAACATCTTCTCAGATCACAATGCTGTAAAATTAGGAACCAACACTAAGAAGACCAATTGAAAAGAGCAACCCTGTGGAAACAAAATAACACTCTCCTCAAAACCAAGTAGGCAATAGAAGAAATTAAAAAAATGAAATTAAAATTTCCTTGAATTAAATGAGAATGAAATTGTAACATACCAAAATCTTTGGGACACAGCAAAAGCAGTGATCAAAGTGAAATTTATAGCAATAGATGCACACAACCAAAAAGAAGAAAGAGCCAAAAGCAACACATAAGCCCAATATAGCCAAAAATTAGAGAAAGAGCAGAAAAATATAATAAAATAAAATAAAAAAACCTATAGTCACCAGAGAAAAAGATCTGAGAAAAGTAAATGAACAGAAAATAGAAAGACAATAGAAAAAATTCAACAAGATTGGAGTTGTTTCTTTGAAATGGTTAATAAGATCCAGAAACCACTGGCAAACTTAACAAATAAAAGAAGGAGAAGATGTAAATAACATAAATTAAAAAATAAATGGGAGACATCACAATAAAACCAATAGAAATAAAAATAATTATATCAATATACTTTGAAGAGCTGTACTCCACAAATTTGAAAACGTACAAGAAATGGACAGATTCATAGAAACTCAGTACTTATTTAAATTAACATAGATTGAGGTAGAAAATTTGAACAGACATATAACAAAGAAGAAAGTGAACAGGTCATAAAAAAATTACCAACAAAAGAGTCCTGGCCCCAATAGCTTCAACTGAGAATTCTACCAATCATTTAGAGAAGAGCTGACATCACTCTACTCAAAATATTCCAAAGCGTAGAATTTTTTTTTTTTTTTTTTTTTTTTTTATGAAGCAAGCATAACCTTGAAACCAAAACCAGGGAAAGACATCACTAAAAAAGAAAACATCAGACCAATAACCCTCATAAAAATAGATGTAAAAATCTTTAACCAAATCCTAGCTTATAGACTCTGTGTCAGTCTGGGTTCTCTAGAGAAACAAAACCAATAAAGATTATAGAGACAGGGAGAAATTTATGTTAGGAAAATGGCTCATACACTTACAGAAGCTGGGAAGTCCCAAGTTCTTGGATCAAACATCAAGCTGGAGGCTTTTCCTGACTCACACAGCTACAGGGGCTGACAAGCTCAAAGTTGGCAAGCAGTGTACCAGCTGTTGACTGCAACAAATGATGAATCTAAGATCTCTAGGCCAAATGGTGGATTGTTTGCTCATGGACACTTGTAGGCAGCACAACAGGATCCCGATCCACAGAAGAGTTTCTCTTTTCCCAGTATGTCCATAAATATATCGGAAGCAGGCCACACCCCTAGGGAAACTCCCTTTCAACAGATTGGCTGCTCAAAACATATACATCCGTTCTCATTGTGGGAATAACTCACATTACAACTGCTTAAACCATTCAGAATTGTTGTCCAGCCAAGTTGACATACAACTCCAACTATCACAGACTCCAACAACATATTAACAAAAATAATATATCATGACAAATAAGATTCATACCAGGTGTGATAATTAAGTTTTTGTGTCATCTTGGCTAGGCCTGGTTGAGTGACTGGGCAGCTGGATGTAGTATTCCCCATGATGAGACTGGTAATCAACATGGTGGAATCTATTGTGTGCAGCTGAGTAGCTGCATTAGGGAATGTGGTCTGCTTCTTGTATATAAGCAGAAGCCTTGGGTAATGGTCTCTAGCTTAGGGCATGCTTGGACCCTGCATGTAGCCATGTCGTTTTTCAGCAGACTGCCGTGCTCTGCCGACCTTGGAACTTATAATGGACTTAAATTAATGGCCTGCCACATGGTTTGGTAACATCCGGACTGTGCCTTTTTACTTGTCAACCTTGGACTTGGCAGCCTCAGCAGCCAGCAGCTGTCTCAGTGAAGAAACACCTTTAGCTCCAGTGGACTGGGAGCAGGAGGCAGAGTTGGATCCCAAGGTTGAGGGGCTTTCACTCACCCCCTACAGCCTGGCATTTTGAACTCAGACTTCTAACCTCCCAAACTGTAAGAGAATAAACTCCTGTTTGATAAGGGCATCCTGTTTGTGCTATGTATTCCTGTCAGAGTGGCACTAGGTAACCAGAACACCAGGTGTGAAAGGATGGCTAAGCACTAGAAAAACAATCAATGTAATCTATCTCATAAGTAAAATAAATAAAAAAATTCATATGACCACACTGATATATCTACAAAAGGTATTTGATAAAATCCAACAACCGTTCCTGATTTAAAAAAAAAAAAAAAACTCTCCGAAAAATAGGAATAGAAGGGAAATTACTCAACATAATAAAAGGCAAATATGGAAAACTAACAGTGAACATTGTTCTCAATAGAGAGAGACTGAATGAGACCACGATGCCCTCTATCTTCATTTCTATTCAATCTTGCTTTGGAAGTCCTACCCTATGCAGTAAGGCAAGAAAGGGAAGTCAAAATAATCCATATTATTAAGGAAAATGTAAAACTCTCCCTATTTGCAGAAGATATGATTCTATACATAGGAAACCCAAGAGTCTGAGCCAGAAAACTCCTGGAATTTATTGAAAGATTTAACATAATGGTGAGATATGAGACAAACATACAAAAATCAGTTGGATTCCTCTATACCAGCAAAGAGGTCTCTGAAAGGAAGCAAAGAAATCAATACCATTTACAAGAGCTAACAAAGTGATAAGATATTTAGGAATAAACCTCATCAGGAATACAAAACACTTGTACAAAGAAAACTACAAAAAACTACTCAAGAAACTATACGAGATCTACATAAATGGAAGAACATATCATGCTCATGGATAGGAAACTGAATGTTGTGAAAATCTTAATACTACCCAAAGCAATCTATATGTTCAATGCAATTCTGATCCAGAATCCATCAACATTCTTCAAAGACATGGAGAAAAAAATTACTAATTTACATGGAAAGGAAACAGATCTCAGATAAACAAAGCACTACTGAAGAAAAAGAACAAAGTAGGAGGTATCAAACTCCCAGATCTCAAAACCTACTATACAGTCACAGTAGCCAAAATAGCCTGGTATTGGTACAACATCAGACACATACACAGTGGAACAGAATTGACAACCCACAAACAGATTCATCAACCCATGGTCATCTGATCTTTGTCAAAGGGCTGAAATCCATTCAATGGGGAAGAAAATATTTTTAACAAATAGTGCTGGCAAAACTGGATGTTCATTTGCAGTAAAATTAAGCAAGGTCCATATCTTACACCATACACAAAAACTAACTACAATGGATCAAAGACTTAAATGTGAAACCTTAATCTATAAAGTTCATCAAAGAAGAAATAGGGACATACTTAGGGGCCCTAATATTATATTAGTCCACTATTGTAAAAAGTCAAGGAAAGGTTTGCACATGGAAGAAAACTTTCTTTGTCAGTTACCAGAGATAGGAGAGGAAGGGAAGGAAAGTTCCTAGGTACCTTAACAACAACAATAACAACAAAAATAGATAGATAGATAGATACCAAAGATTATTAGTGGTTACCGGGAGTGGGACAGATGGGGAAAGGGGAAGATTTTGTTTGTGGGGGATGGAGTTTATCCTAATGGTGGTGGAATATTTGGTAAAAGGATAGCAATAATGGTGGAAGAATATGAAAAATGTCATCAATGTCCCTTACCTAAAAATGAGGAAGTTGTTATGTTGGTGAATGTCTTGTTGGTCTTGTGTTTGATTTCACCACAATAAAAGTAAAAAAAAAAAAAAAAAAAAAGGGAAGAGTTTTACTAAACTTACTAAACTTCCACAGTCTGCAATAGGTCAAACATTCAATCAAGATTTATTAATAATTACTGGCGATTGGAATGCAAAAGATGGAAACAAAGAAGAAGCATTGGTATTTGCAAAATATGGCCTTGGTAATGGAAATGACCCTGGAGATCACAGGACAGAATTTTGCATGACCAATGACATATTCAATGCCAACTTTTTTTCAGCGACATAAAAGGCAGCTATCCATGGGAACCTCACCAGACAAAATATAGAGGAAAATGATTGACTATATCTGTGGAAGGGAGCTCTGGTAGCATAGTGGCTAAGACACTTGCCTGCTAACCAGAGGGCTGGCGGTTCAAACCCACCAGCCACTCCTCGGAAGGAAGGTTGGGCAATCCTACTTCCGTAGTGATACTGCCTCGGAAACCCAAGGAGGGGTCGCTATGAGTCAGGTTTGACTCGACGGCACATAACAACAACAACATATCTGTGGAAAGAGGCTGTGGAAAAGCTCAAAATCATCAGTCAGATCAAATCAGGGGCTGATTGTGGAAAAGGCAATATATTGCTTTTATGAAAGTTGAAATTGAAGAAGAAGAAAGTTAAAACAAGTTAATGGAAGCCAAAATACAATCTTCAGTGCATCACAGTTGAAATTAGAGATCATCTGAAGAATGTGGTTGTTGTTGTTATGTGCTCTCAAGTCAGACCTGACTTATAGCGACCCCTCCTTGGGTTTCCAAGGCAGTATCACTATGGAAGTAGATTGTCCCATCTTCCTTCCGAGGAGTGGCTGGTGAGCTTGAACCACCAGCCTTCTGGTTAGCAGTCAAATGCCTTAGTCACTAAGCTACCAGAGGTCCCATCTGAAGAATAGATGTGACGTATTGAACACCATGACAAAAGACCAGATGATTTGAGGGACATCGTACATAAAGAAAGCAGGTGATAACAAACAGGAAAGGAAGAGAAGACCAAAAGTGATGTCAGAAGAGATTCTGAGACTTGATTTTGAATGGAGAGTAAAGAGAGTGGAAGAAATAATTAATTAAAAGGGCTGAACATAAGATTTCAAAGGATAGCTCAAGAAGACAAAGTAAAATACTTCAATTAAATCTACAAAGACCTGGAATTAGAAAAACAAAAGGGAAGAACACACTCAGATTTTCTCATACTGAAAAACTGGAGAAAAAAATTCAATCCTCAATTTGCAATATGAGAGGATTCTATGGGCAAAATATTGAGCATTGAGGGAAGAATAAAAAAAAAAAAAAAAAAGATGGAGCGAGTACACAGTTACTATACCAAAAGAATTGGTCAATGTTCAACTACTTCAGGAGGCAGCATATGATCAAGAATCAATGGTACTGAAGGAAGAAGTGCAAGCTCCACTAAAGGAACTAGTGAAAAACAAAGCTCCAGGAATTGACCAAATATCCATTGAGATGTTTCAACAAATGGAGGCAGTGCCAGAGGCTCTCACTTGTTTATGCCAAGAAACTTTGAAGACTGACTGACCAGCTGACTGGCAGAGATCCATAGTTGTGCCCATTCCAAAAAAAGGTGATCCAACACAATGTGGAAATTATTGAAGAGTATAGTTCATATTATACGTAATTAAAATTTTGCTGATGATAATTCAAAAATGGTTGCAGCAGTACATTAAGAGGGAACTGCCAGAAATTCAAAGCAAATACAGGAGAGGGTATGGAACAATGGATATGTCTGCTGATAGCAGATGGATGTTTACTGAAATGAAGGAACACTAGAAAGACAATTATTCGTTTTTTATCGACTACACAAAGGCATTTGACAGGGTAGATTATTATAAATAATGGATAACATTGTGAAGAATGGGGATTCCAGAACAGTTAATTGTGCTCATGTGAAACCTTCATATAGGTCCAGAGGCAGTTATTCGAACAGAACAAGGTGATACAATACTTCATGGTTTAAAATCAGGAAAGGTGTATGTCAGGGTTATAGCCTTTCACCACACTTATCCAATCAATAAGATTGAATAAATAAGACTTATCTCAATTGATAATGGGCAGACATCATCTCACTAATTTTGGCCATGCTGTCAGAAGGGAACAGTCCCTGAAGAAGAATATCGAGCTCGGTAATTTAGATGGTCAGTGAAAAGGGAGAAGATCCCGAACGATACGGATGGACATAGTGACGGCAAAGATGTACTCAAGCATAGGAATGATTGTGGGGATCCTGCAGTGTTTCATTCTCTTGTACATAGGGTCAATACAAGTCAGAGTCTACTCAACAGCACCTAACAACAATATCCAATCAATATGCTAAGCAAATAATCCAAAAAGCTGGACTACATGATGCTGAACATGGAATTGAAATTGGGGGAAGATTCGTTAACAACCTGTGATATGCACATGACACAACATTTCTAGGTGAAAGAGAAGAGGACTTGAAGCATTTACTGATAAAGATCAGACTGCATACTTCAGTATGTGTTATACCGCAACATAAAGAAAACCAAAATCTTTTCAACTGGAGCAATAAGCAACATCACAGTAAATGGAGAAAAAAATGAAGCTGTGAGGTATTTAATTTTACTTGTATTGCACAATCAAAATCCATGAAGTCAGCAGTCAAAAATTAAATTATGTATTGCATGGGCCACTACGCTGTAAAACCTCTCTTCTAAATGTTAAAAAGCAAAGATGTCACTTTGAAGAATAAGGCACACCTGATCCAAGGCATGGCATTTCCAATAACCTCATATACATGTGAGAGCTGGCAATGAATTAGGAAACCACAGAAGAATTGATGAATTTGAAGTATGATGTTAGTGAAGAATACTAAACATATCATGGACCACTAGAAGAATGAACAAGTCTGTCTTGAAAGAAGTACAAGCAGAATGCTCCTTAGAAGCAAGAATGACCAGACTTAGTCTCATGTACTTTTGTCTGGTTGTCAGAAGGGACATGCCCCTGAAGAAGTTTATCATGCTTGGTAAAGCAGAGGGTCACCAAAAAATGGGAAACCCTCAATGAGAAGGATTGAGACAGCAGTTGTGACCATAGGGTCAAGCACTGCAACAATTGTGAAGCTAGAGCAGGATAAGATAGTTCCATTCTGTTTTACGTAAGGTTGCTTTCAGTCAAAACTAACAACCACCACCTACTGAGCATGAGAATTTCAGTATTTTTTTTCAAGCAAACTACTCTGTGATGGACAAATTGTGTTTTTTTGTACCGAGCTAAAATTTTTCTGCTCAATACTTCCCCCCAATTATCTAAATTATGGCTTTGGGAACACAATAAAATAACTTTACTTCTTGTTTTATAATTTATAATATTTTACAAAGCATGATTTTAGTAACATTTTTAAGATAATGTTTCTGTCTCTTCTCCTCAAAACTTTTATCCTATAGGCTAAACAAGCATGTATTCACGAACATCAGTTGTTTGTTTGTATTATTAATTCTGAAAATGGTAATTAATAATGATTATCACTAAATTTTCTCAATGCCACCTCTAAATTATAGTAAGAGTATTGATTATGACAAAATGATGTAATAATATTGTCAGCTAAAATTTCGCTCATTTTTAAACTCTTATTATCATGTAATATATTTTATATGTATTATCTCATTTAATCTTTACAAAGTTATTATTATTACCTGAATTTCACAAATGGAAGATGCTAAACTTCATGGTAGACTAGAAAGCAATGCCATTTGACATTAACCATAATCCAGGGTCAGTAACATAAAGCTCTTCAAGTTTTTCAGCTTTTATTTACTGGTAGCTACACTTTTATTAGATACTAAAGAAGAATGTCTGAAATAGTCCTCTAGATTATGAAAAAAAAATGGAGCAAAAGTAAATATGTCCAGGATTTTTAATAAAAATTTTAAAAAAGGTTTTAACAACATTACAGGAAACAGTCACTTTGCAAGCTATAAAAATCAAAGTCCAATAATTAAGCTTTCTAAATTATATTTTGTTTATAGCTAATCTTTATTTAATATTAAATTAGAGTGGGTTAAGAACTCCATCAACTTACAACAACAACAGCCATACATTGGAATCTAGAACATAGGAAGTAAGCAGAGACTTGAAAAGTGTTTACCTATTGCTGGTGTAGGAACTCTAAAACCTCCACATAAAAGAGAGGCCTCAGTCAACTAGTCAACCTAGTTAAAGCCATCATAAACCAGACAGACAGCCCTAGCTGACACATCAGCTGACTGAAGACACATGAGTAAGTTGTTTCTATCTGTCAAATCTATGCTAGGTCAGAAAAAAATGCCTACATGAACTCAATACTAATAGCCCATCTGCAGAATGTAAACAAACGTCGTTGATGGTTTAAGTCCCTCGGTTTTGGAGTTGCTTATTACGCAGTAGGTAACTGTTGTTGGAAGTTGTTGAGTTGATTTTCAACTCATAGTGACCCCTGTGACAGAGAAGAACTGCCACACAGAGTTTTTTGGCTGTGATCTTTATTGAAGTAGGTTACCAAGTCTTTCTGCCATGGAGTTGCTGAGTGGGTTCAAACCAACAGTCTTTTAGTTCATTTCTGAGTGTGCACTTGCTTAATTTATAATTCTTTATTATGTATAACAATCCAGCTCAGGAATATCCTCCAACATAAAGCAAGCTTGGAGTTGATCTCTATTTATGCGAAACCTCATTGAAGTCCTCTGGTAAACAAAAACCATCTATTCAATATCTTTACCATTAATAGTACAAAGAATTAACAGAAATGTTGCAATTGTATTTTATCTTTAAATATGATGAGATTCTTAAGTTTCATTCTTCCAGCAGTCTCTCTAATTAAAAATATTTTTAATTTATCTAGGGAGAACTTCCTCCATTATATGTTTATTTATTGTTTTTATTTCAATTTATTTTCTCACAATGTATCTCTATATCCACATTAGGTTGTAATATATCATTTCATTTTCATTCATCATTTATGCCATTAATCAAAGCACAAACCCATTGTCATCAAGTTGATTTGGAGTCACAGTGACCATACAGGATGCAGTAGAACAGTCCCTAGGGTTTCCAAACCTGTAAATCTTTATGGAAGCAATTATTAAGAAAAAAAAAAAATGACAGAGAATATCGTTATAGTTTTCATGACTTACAAAATTTAGTTGTCACAATTCTTCCATCTCTAATGCAGAAAGTAATCAACAATATTGTCTCCAAAATCTCGAGAACATCTAAGCTCAAATAGTGTATTCTAAGCCCTGTTCTAAATGAAGAGAGATAAAAAATAATAATAAGAAGAAAACAAAATAGGACTTTGTTCTTAAATGTCATTTTTAAAGACCTTCAGACAACTTTATCAAGGAACATTATGGATAAGCAGCTATTGGCTCTTGGCTATAGACACCAAGGGGTCATATGTGCATGAATGCAGACAACCCAATTAGAAATTATGTTTGATTTCTTTCAGACATCACAGCTGGATGCAAAGTACTAATAAGAAATAATAAGAAGATGTATTATTTCAAGACATGAACTTGCAATCATGATTTGATTGTTTCACATTCCGTCTGTAGGATAGGCAAACATCATAATGTTTAGTTGTTAAATGTGCACTATAATAGGAAATTGGAGCACAGACCCACACAGTTCAGGAGGTAAAATGGCTGGTCCTCATTTTTGGATTTAGTTTTGTCTTCTGTTCAAGCTGTGCCACTCAATTCAGATCTACCAACTCAATTCAGATCTGTTGATCTGTAAATATCATTGTATATGATATCATAAAATTAATGAATTAAATTAACTTTTAATGGATGTCATTATTCATTTTACCTCAGAAAAATGAAAATCTTTACTAAAATTCCCATCACTTTCCACTTTTTGTTAAATAGGCATTTTGACCCAATTAATCCTTTGGCTGACAAAGAATGCTGAAATTGCTGTATGCTATGAGTCATTATCTAAAATAAAATGAAAAAAGAATATATAATTAATACCACATGTTCTTGTCTTTGACTTATTTGATATAGGCCAAATTCTCACACATCTCCCAATTAAATATCTAAGAATGAATTCCACATAAAGAACTTACCTTGGAAATTCAATTCAAGAATATATGGAAATATGTAGCCAAGAACATGTGGTGAATAATTAATACTCATTTTTTAATTCATATTTAATCTAGAATGTCAAAGTCAGAGCAGAATTATTCACATTATTTCAAGTTCCAAAATACAATAAAATAAGGATTTATATCTTCTAGCATGGCTAATGGATATAGAGCAGTTTTTACACTGAAATATAATATTATCTTACATTGAAAAGGGAATTCAAGTAGCTTAAAAAAAAAAAAAAGCCATAATTATAATAGTAAACTTTATTTACTATTTTGGAAAAAAATACAGACAAAGAATAAGAAGGCTTTGGATTAATTCATTCTTAGTCAGCCACCAATTTAATAAATTTATATTTGAACAATTGAAATTTTGATGACTGACCTGCTATTTATTTTTGGCAAAATGTAATAAGAAAAAAAGAAAGAAAAAACAAAAAAAACTTCACTGCCATCGAGTCAATTCTGCCTCATAGCGATTCCCATCCTGTTTCCAAGGTGGTAAATCTTCATAGAAGTAAATTGCCTTATCTTCCTTATGTGGAATGGCTGGTGGGTTTGAACCACCAACTTTCTGGTTAGCAGTTAAATGCCTTAGACACTGCACCACCAGAACTCCTTATAAAATATAATAGCTGTTAATAAATCATCATTGTAAACTGTCTTTTATAATGAGTTATTAAAATAATATTTAGACTTTGCATTAAGCTTCCAGCAACTAATCCAAAAGTCAGTGATTCAAAGCCACCAGTCCCTCAATGGGAAAAAAGACCTGGACATCTGCTCTTATGAACAATAGAGCCTAGGAAAGCTTAAGGGGCAGTTCTACCATGTTGTATTGGATTGCTATGAGTCTCAATCAATTTGACTGCACACAACAACAGTACAGTTTTAGTTACCATATTTTAAATTTTGTCAAAAGACATGTTGTTGTCACAACAGATTCTGAAACATTCTCTTTAATGGAGAGTAGTTAAAATGAGTGGAGGAAATGATGAAATAAAACAATTGAACAAAAGATTTCAAAGGTGGCTTGGGAGGACAAAGTAACATATGATAATTAAATGTGCAAAGACCTGGAGTTAGAAAACTAAAAGGGAAGAACACTCTCAGCATTTCTGAAACTGATAGAACTGAAGAAAAAATTCAAGCACTGAGTTGCGATATCGAAGGACTCTATGGGTAAAATATTGAATGATGCACAAAACATCAAAAGATGATGGAAGAGATACATGGTCATTGTATGAAAAAGAATTGGTCAATATTCAATCATTTCAGGAGGTATCATATAATCAAGATCCAATGGTAATGAAGGAAGAAGTTCAAGCTGTACTGAAGAAACTGATGAAAAAACAAGGCTCTAGGTATTGATGGAATGCCTATTGAGATGTTCCAACAAATGGATGCAGTACTGGAGGTGCTTACTTGTTTATGCCAAGAAATTAGAAGACAGCTACCTGGTCAATTGACTGGAAGAAATAGATATTTGTGGCCATTCCAAAGATGATCAAACAGAATGTGGAAATTTTTGAACAATATCATTAATACCACATGCAATTAAAATTTTGGTGAAGATAATTCAAAAAATGGTTGCAGCACTATATTGACAGGCAACTTCCAAAAATTTAAGTTGGATTCAGAAGAGAATATGGAATGAGGGATATAATTACTGGTGTCTGATGGAGCTTGACTGAAAGCAAAGAATATCTGAACATGTTTACCTGTGCTTTATTAACTATGTAAAGGCACTTAACTGTGTGGGTCATAACAAATCATGGAAAAGATTGTGAAGAATGGGGATTCTAGAACATTTAACTGTGCTCATAAGGAACCTGTACATAGACCAGGAGGTTGTTGTCCTAACAGAACAAGGGAATACTGCATGGTTTAAATCAGGAAGGGAACGTTTCCGGGTTGTATCCTTTCATCATATTTATTCAATTGGTATGCTGAGCAAATAATCCAAGAAGGTGGACTATATGAAGAAGAACAGGCAACAGTATTTGAGGAACACATTAACAACCTGCGATATGCTGACAACAAAACTTTGCCTGTTGAAAGTGAGGATGACTTGAAGCACATACTGATGAATGTTGAAGAATATACAGTCTGCAATATGTATTACATCTGAATATGAAGAAAACAAAAATCCTCACAACTGGACCAATAAGCAGCATCATGATAAATGGAGAAGTTTGAAGTTGTCAAAGACTTTATATTGTTTCTACAATCAACACAAATGTGAGCAGCAGTCAAGAAATCAGACATCCTAATGCACTGGGCAAATCTGCTGCAAAAGACCTCTTCAAAGTGCTGAATAGCAAAGATAGCTCTTTGAAGACTAAGATAGCCTAATGCAAGCCATGATGTCTTCAATGACCTCATATTCATGTGTAAGCTGGGTAATGACTAAGGAAGAGCAAAAAAGAGTTGGTGCTTTTGAGTTGTGGTATTGGCAAAGAATACTGAAAACGCAATGGACTGGCAGAAGAACTAACAAATGTGTCCTGGAAGTGCAGCCTGAATGTTCCTTGGAAGGCAGAATGCCCAGACTTTGTCTGACCTATTTTGGTCATGTTGTCAGAATGAACCATTCCCTGGAGAAGGATATCATGCTTTGTAAAATGGAGGGTCAGCGAAAAGGGGAAAGGCCTTCAGTGAAATAGTTTGACACAGTGGCTATAACGATGGACTCAGGTATAGCAAAGATTATATGAGGCTGGTGCAGGACTGGGCAGTGTTTTGTTTGGCTGTACATAGGGTCACTATGAGTCAGAGCCAACTCAATGGCACCTAACAACAACAACATAAACAAAATAAAAATCCTTGGTAAAATAGAGGGTCATAGAAAAAGAGAAAGACCTTCAGTGAGATGGATTTACACAGTGGCTGCAATGATGGGCTCAAGCATAACAAGGACAGTGAGAATGTTGGAGGACGGACAGTGTTTCATTCTGTAGTTCATAGAGTTGCTGTGAGTTAGAGCTTTCTCAATGGCACCTAACAACAACAACAGCAGAGATGAGTTGATGATGTGATCTTCTTTCCATATATATTTTTCTGATGGTGTTGTATTTGTTAGATGCCTTTGAATCAGCTCCAACTCATAGCAAACCTATATATGACAGAATGAAACGCTGTCCAGTCTTTCGCCATCTTCACAACCCTTACTATGCTTGAGTCTATCATTCCAGCCACTGTGTCAATCTATCTCATTGGGGTTCTTCTCCATTTTCACTGATCCTCTACTTTAACAAGCATATCCTTCTGCAGTGACCAGTTCCTTCTGATAACATGACCAAAGTAGGTGAAATGAAGCCTGGCCATTATACCTTCTTAGGAGCATTTCAGCTGAACATCTTTCAGGACAAATTTGTTCATTCTTCTGGCACTCCATGCTATTTTTGGTATTCTTGACCACACCACAACTCAAATGCATCAACTTTTTTCCAGTCTTCTTTATTCATTATCCAGCTTTCGTAGGTATATGACATGATGGAAAATATGGCTTGAGTCAGGCACATCTTGTTCTTCAAAGTGACATCTTTGCTCCTTAACAATTTATAGAGGTATTTTGCAACAGATTTTCCCAGTGCAATTTGATGATATCTGATTTCTTGACTGCAGCTTCCATGGACATGGATTGTGGATCCAAGTAAAATGAAATCCCTGACAACTTCAAACTTTTTCCCATTTATCGTGATGCTGATTATTGGTCCAGTTGTGAGGATTTCTATTTTCTTTATGTTGAAGTGTAACCCATACTGACAACTGTAGTCTTTGGTCTTCATCAGTAAGTGCATTAGGTCATCTTTATCTTCAGCAAACAAGGTTGTGTCATCTGTATATTGCAGGTTGTTTATGATTCTCCCACCAGTCTTATACTGTATTCTTCCTTATATAGTCCAGATTCTTGGATTATTTGCTCAGCATACAAATTGAATAAATTTAGTGAAAGGATTCTACCCTGAAGTACACTGTTCCTGATTTTAAACCATACATCAGTGCTCTGTTCAAACAGCAGCTTCTTGGTCTATGTATAGATTCCTCATGAACACAATTAAGTACTCTTGAATTCCTATTCTCCACAATGTTATCCATAATGTCTTATGACCCACAGAGTCAAATGCATTGCATTGTCAAAAAAAAAAAAAAAAAAAAAAAAACAGGTTAAAAGCTTTCTGGTATTCTTTGCTTTATGCCAAGACTCATTTGACACTAGCAGTGATATCACTTATGCCACATCCTCTTCTAAATCTAGCTTGAATTTCTGGAAGTTCCAAGTCAATATATGGCTCCAAGCATTTTTGAATTATCTTTAGCAAAATTTAATTACTGGTGATATTAATTATATTAATTGATAATTTCCAATAAATGTTGGATCACCTTTCTTTAGAAATAGCCAAAAATATGAATCTCTTCTAATCATGTGCCCAGATAACTGTGTTCCAAATTTCTTAACATAAATGAGTAAGCACCACCGCACTGTATACATTTATTGAAACATCTCAATGGGCATTCCCTCAATTCCTGGAGCTTTGTTTTTAGCCAATTCCTTCAGTGAAACTTGGATTTCTTCCTTCAGTGTCATTTGTTTTTGATCATATGCTACGTCCTTAAATTGTTGGACATTGACCAATTCTTTTTGGTACAGTGACTATGTATTCACTGCATCTTCTTTTGATACTTCCTTCTTCATTTACTATTTTGCTGAGAGAATCCTTCAGTATTGAAACTCAAGGCTTGAATTTTTTTTCTTCAGTCTTTTAGCTTGAGAAATGCTGACTATGTTATTCCATTTTGTTTTCCTAACTCCCGATCTTTGCACATTTCTTTACATATTTTGTCTTTTCCAGATGCCCATTGAAGTCTTCTGTTTAGCTCTTTTATTTCATCATTTGTTCCATTTGCTTAGCTATTTTCTGTTTAAGAGCAAATTTTAGAGTCCTTTCTGACATGAATTTTGGACTCTTCTTCCTTTCCTGTCTTTGAAAAGACCTTTTGCTTTCTTCATCTACTATGTTCTTGATGCCATCCCATAACTTGTCTATCACTGGTGTGCAAGGTACCAAATCTATTCCTCAGAAAGTCTCTAAATTCTGGTGGGATATAATCAAGGTCATATTTTGACTCTCATGGACTTGTTTTGATTTTTCTCAGTTTCAACTGGAACTTGCACATGAGCAGTTGATGATCTGTTCCACAGTCAGCATCTGGCCTTTTTTTTTTTTTTTTTTTTTTGCAGAAGACGGCATACGAGATGTCGAGCAG